>NC_056746.1:876557845-876734485 GCF_019279795.1 Protopterus annectens | reverse complement strand
GCTGTGGGGAACCATAACAGGAATGGGACAAGGTAAGCAAAGTAAGGTGATATGTGATTAGATGATGATGTCACAAAGTGGAAAGTAGTTTACTAAAGGGGTGGCAACCTTTACATTTCAAACTGTAAACTCCTCTAGCCGGCTAAAATGATCGGTCACTGCCGTTCATAAAGAAAGCATATCAGCAATTAAGTAAATGAACAAATTAAATAAAAAATAGTAAGAAAACTCAAGACACTAAAGAGACGACACAGACTGACCACCTGTACAGTTATTCTCCGTGCACAGACAAGAGAGCAAAGATGCAGAAAAGTTGGGAGTGTAATCACCATTGAAAAGTGATAGGAACATAAAAACAAAAGGTAGTTGATACTGGGAGCCAAAACGGGATTGGAATTTAAGAGTTACAGGATATTCAAAAAAAAAATGATACTGTGGGAGGAAACATTAGTGACGTGGTAAACTGGGCGTTACTTTGGTCAGCAGTAGTGTGGACCCGAATTTTAAACACTGGGATTGTCCCTTTAAAGTAAAACTGCTTTCCTTTCTGGAAGAAATGAATATTTAAGAGGCTGCTTAAACAAAAAAAAAAAAAAAAAAAAAGGAACTTATTACCCAAGTTCCCACCTTTCAAACTTATTTTACATTCCAAAGTTAAGACATATCATTGTCAAACTCATTATATCCTCATTTAAGAGATACCATTATCAAAATGGGATTGTTTTTCAGTGTTTTGTAGAAAAAGTGTTCTGTACTTTAGGTAAAGCTGGAATGCTAATAAGAAGTGACAAGATGTGGAGATATGTTATTTATCATTATTAATGGCAACATGCTAGTTAGCAATGCAAGGTAGCATGAGACACAGTGAGTCTACTTAACCAATATTAATTCTGTCTTACAGTTTGGTTGCTTCCTTTAAAAAAATAAAAGCTGTTGCAGAAACTGCATATGAAAGGCAGAACAGAGGGAACTACATTCCAACTGAAACATAGTAAATATTACAGTATTAACTTTTAACACTGGTCTCTGTGACAGTAATGCCCCCCCCCACACACACACACATATACTCACTGTAATACGATACACTATGATGAAGAATTAATTGGTTTTGTATCTTTTCGACATTTGTCTTTTTTTGTATGTAATATTGCTTGGAAGGAAAGGCAAATGAAAACTATCGTAAGGACTCCCTTCTGAAAGTCTAAGATATCTTGCAGAGTGTATGGGATTCTGAAGCAATATAATTGAAACCTTGCAGTTGCAAATACATGCATAAATGACCCAGGGTATATGAGTGTGTCATGCAAAGTGCACAGACTGCAGCACAGGAACGAAATATATAAAAATGTAGTAACAAAAGCACAGCAGATTTCAGTGAAATCAGCAATGCACACTGTCATGGTATGACTGACAGGAGACACATACAGGGCAACAACAGAGGCAAGCTAAAATCACAACTACAAGAAGGCTGTCATGCACCTCTACACATCTCACACCATTCATCTCATTGGTACAGGTGAAAGAACACTGACCAACACAGATATCCTGTCCACTAGATAGAAAATGGATTTCTATACCTACATCCCAGCATGGAAAGGGAGAATTCAGCTGTTCATGGATGTCAGTCTCTTTTATGCAGAAAGGCATGCGGAAACAAGGCATACTGGCACTGTATGTATAAGACATCAAGAAAGGACAAGGGACAGAAAATTGCCATAAAGGTACCTGGAGGAGATAAACTGCTGGAGTCATCCAGTCATGACCATGTTGTTGACCCCACAGCATCAGCAACATCTGACATCCCGAGCATGTAGGAAAAAGTGAGAAGGTGTCTGAGAGAGGAGAGGAACCAACAACACATACATACCCTGCAAGATCATCTAATACATACTGAAAAATGTTTTTCCAAGATGTGGTGGGGGCACTGTCTTCCCAAATCATCACAGTGAAAGTAGCCTCTAGGATGAAGTAGAGAAGGGACATCCAGCTATCATACATGTTGAATACCATTAAAAACTTTATCCCCCATAGAGAGGGAGAGAGAGAGAGAAGATATTTTCAGTGAATTCCAAGTGCAACACAGATCCCACCACATTGCTATTGATGACTGCAAACAACATACAAACACCTTCAGCAGACATGACTATACATCATGAATAGAACATTTCTAATGACTAGCCAAATCCTTAAGATGTTGTTGTATTGAATCCACAGATGCATTGGCTTAAGTCCCAACTGGAAAGTGCTCATCCTATTTGTAATCTTGATGCCCAGGATGCTCAGCACATGGTATTACATCATGTTTGGGATGCTGTATGACATTACCAAAAAAATGATGTCACATTACAGCTAGAGTTCAGAATAACTGATTCTGAGATGGTGACTACCAACAACATTAAATGCCTTTCTGTTGGCTAAATGTATCATCAGTAAGTCACTTCCATCTATCAGAGATTCTTGGGTGGCAGATACAACAGAAGCATCTGGCTAGCATGCATGCATGGCATGGACACCACTTTTATCCACAAGACTGAGCACCTGCTAGCCATGAGTCTACTTGTATGTGAAATACTGGACACAACTGATCACATTAAAGCTACATTTCCTAAAAGTGCAGCAATTACTATTATTTTCATAACATGTTGTGCACTGAAAGTGTAGGAGAGATGGAACAATGTTTTGTCAGAAAAGAATGATCCCACTGTGACAAAAGGGAAATACTGCCAGCCAAGCTATCTAGAATTTTGTAAATAATTCTTTGTAATTTTTGAATATCGATATGATTCATACAGAAGTGTGTGTAAAGGTGTAAAGTACTGAGCTAAAATGTAACCACAGCATGCCCTGCTAGCTTAGAATAGAAATGTATATAAACTATTGCAATTGTTTAAATGTATATGTTTTAACAGTAGAAACTAGAACATAGACAGTTAACTTGCAAAACTTCAAGAAAATAAGTTGAAATTAAATTGTTTTACGATTGTGCTATAAAAGTTATCTCTTAGTTTCAGTTCAGTAGCCGGCACAATGTCTAGAGCTAGAAGGTTTTGCATGGTCTTGAAAAATAATAATTACTAGGTTTGAGATGCAGAAGTAGAAGTGTTTTATTGCTTTATAACTTCTAACAGCTGCACAGCTCTGAGCAGAAGCCTTTGTCTATATATTCTCATAAGGAGATGTTAAATGCTACAATGGGGGATTTAGTTTGGAAACAAAAGTCAGGTGACAAAAAGTGATGTCATCCAAGCTAACCCAGCAGTAATATTTGATAGTAATTTAAGAACTCTCTCAGACAGAGAGAGAGTGCATTTTGTATTTTGTCTTTGACTTGGAAACATCCACTCTTCACCACCTTCTGCACTTCTGCCTGTGTGTTGTTCTGTGAGTAAGTTTTTAGGCTATAGTAACTCTTTTAGATTCAGATAGGAATATAGTAAAGTACAGCTTTGATGTTTTCTTTATTTATTTGAGACTGTCCTGCAATGTTGTTTTAAATATTACTGTGATTCTGAACTCTGAAGTCACTATGAATATGTATTTAGTATTGTCTTGTTCTTATATTATTTATTATTAAATATATTTAAACCTATCTTTGTAGCTGATATTTGTGAGACATATTTAAGCTCTTAAGAGTACTTGCATATCTATATGGTAACACTGTACAGGCCACTCCTAAATAGCCTTGCTCTTGACCAGACTACCATTTGGATAATAGTAACATTACACAGTTGGATTGGACATCCTTTGTTAAGGGCCTTAAGTAGCTGATAAAGAGTTGGCTGGTGGCATTCAGAACTACCTTGTAGTCTGGGCAAAAGAGGGCATAGCTAATAAACCTGTGCCTGCCTTTCCCAGGTGTGTGTGTGCGTGTGTGCGTGTGTGTGTGCATGTGTGTGCATGTGTGTGCGTGTGTGTGTGTGTGTATGTGTGTGTGTGTGTGTGTGCGTGTGTGTGTGTGTGTGTGTGTGTGTGTGTGTGTGTGTGTGTGTGTGTGTGTGTGTGTGCGTGCGTGTGTCTGTGTGTGTGTATAAATCAAATCTCAAAGTGTGTATTTCTCAGCTACTTGGGCAGGGACACAAAGCACTGGTTGGACAGAGAGGGTGCTGGAGGCTTTGGCTTGGCCACTCAGATGAGATCTCACCCCTATAGCTGTGCTAGTGGGGAGTCTTACTGGGGATCAGGAGAAAGAGGGAGAAACCAGTCCCAGACTGACTGTGATCTCAGTGTGCTCTTAAGGGAAATTGCACTTTACTTTGTGTGTACTTGTCATCCTCCCAGTGTGCGTGTTCCCCACTGTTGCCAGTGGTGAGCATTAAGGCTTCTTGATTACTGGGCCAATGCAGTGGTGTCACACTCACCATCATATTCCTTGACTTTTTGAGCTGCCAACCATTATTTAACATAGGTCACCTGAAGACCCAGAACAAAGTGGAATCCTAGCACTACAAACTGTGGTAATTAATGGTAAGAAAGTGAATGTCCATACCAGCTCTACTGAGGACTTTTCAAGAAAAGCAGAACAGGGTTAGTAATGTCAAGATGGCATAGTGAAGAAGAGGGCATGGTATCTGGTGAGGTTTTTAATATTGAAACCCATACTGTTTAAATGGGAATGTCAAGATCCAAATAAATCAAAAGTTTTTGTGCTGGTAGTTTAAGTATGTTTGAATTAAGATACATAAAGCATGTTCTGCTTTATTTTGCTCTGTACTCAGTAAATTTTAAAAGGTGCAGAGGTGATTCTTCCCATTGTAAATGTTGTCTCTGAACATTTTTTTTCTTTGTAGTGAAGTGCTGTGGAGACACCAATTTTGTTTCATTCTTGTTTGCTTTTAGTGTATGGTTGTTTGACTGTGAAATGTGTGTGTGTGTGTGTGTGTGTGTGTGTGTGTGTGTGTGTGTGTGTGTGTGTGTGTGTGTGTGTGTGTGTGTGTGTGTATCTAATGTGCAATGCAGGAGGGCTTACTCCAACTGCAAAAACACTTTTTAAAATGTATTGTTATGTATGTTAGTGGTTTTCAAGATAATATGTGATTGCAGTTGATTAATTTATGTGGGATTCTATTGGGTGATAAAAATCTGGGAGCCCAAATCCCCTAGAAGAAAAAATATGTTTGACAGGCAGAATATCTCCAGGCAATCATGTTCATGTGTGTGTCATATACAGTTGAGCAGTACATGAAGGAAATGACACATCATCTGAGCATGTGAGAAAACTGGTGGCATAACAATGCTTTTAGAAAATAGTGTGTGATGTGTGTTGTTTAAATAAATTTGCTGCTTGGTCCAGTTCAAAATATTCCCTGGTACTTCCACTTCACATTCCTCAGTTTGGGCAGCTGGTACCTTAAACAGCTCAGTATTTTGAACTAGTGCTGCGGTGCATGTATTTTTAGTTTTCTTACTGTTTCCAGAGAAGAAAGCCATTCCATATGCCTGTTATCTGGAGCTGCCTCTGTATTGCTTGTCTTCACTTGTATGTGTTCTGTGGACAGTTTGTCGTATGTGTTCTGTGGACAGTTTGCCATATGTAATTTGTAATGCTGAATTTATTTCACAGCTTACAACTGATTGTTTTACAACTCTGGGCATACCAGACATTTTTGCCTTCCTTATCAAAATCACATATGTCTTAGGTTCATAGGTTCATAGGTTCATACTAGGCTATCTGCCCGAGGGCATTTATAAGCCTAGCCCATAGTTTTGTGGCTTACGCCACCCCTTTAGTTTGGAGAAACTATGCCCATTATTTTGCTGTGCCTCTGTCGAGCAGTGACACTGAGGTAACCCCTGGGGTGTATCTGCGATCTCCCATCCATTGGTCAAGATTCCTCTTGAACAAGGCCAGCGAGGTGCTCTGCCTCACATAAACCGGGATTTTGTTCCACAGCATAGGGAGTCTTTGGGTGATGAATCTATCCCTCCAGCACGTTCTATTAATAACCGTGTCAAGGTTTAAGTCTCCCGCCCTTGTGGCTCTGAGGGATCTAGATTTTTTTGAGATGAAGCATGTTCATCAAATCTGGGTTTGACATGGCCTTGTATGTCAGGCACAGGACACCTCTGAGCAAGCGGTAAGCAACTGAATATAACTGGAGTTCTTTCAGTCGGGCAGCATAAGACAGATTTTTGAGACCCTTTATCCTTTTGGTGAGGAACTTTTGTGGCCTCTCCAGCTGCTGCAAGTGTCGGGTCAGATACATTCCGAATGGGGTATTGTACTCGATCATTGGTCTGATGAGTGATGAGTATAGGGAGACTATGACCTCCCTTGATCTAGATGTGAATCCCTTCATGATAAGGTGGGCAATGTAGAAGGTCTTCCTAACTACTTTAACAATATGAGTGTCGAATGAAAGGCTACTGTCAACCTGGGTTCCCAGGTCCCTGATAACTTCTTCTGTGATCAGGGGATTGCCACCTATATGGTAGCTGGGGGTAACCTTATTTTTCCCGAAGGGTATGACTATGCATTTCTTGGCATTTAACTTTAGGCCATGGCTCTGGCACCAGTTATCCATTTCTGTGAGACCCTTCTGAAGGATATCTGTGTCGGATGTGTTTTCAACTACGGCGCCCAGTTTGCAGTCATCTGCAAACTTTGTCAGCCATAACCCTCCTGTGTTTGCTTGTACTTCAGAAAAGTAGATGCCAAACAAGAGTGGGCCCAGGACTGAGCCCTGTGGGACACCACTTGTGACAGGCTTTGAGTCTGACATGGCGCCAGCAACTCTGACCCTGTGGGTTCTGTCGCTCAGCCAGTTTGCAACCCATCTTGTAATGTATGGGTTTACATTTAAGTTGATGAGTTTTTCAATGATACCCGAGTGAGGTATTGTATCGAAGGCTCGCCAGGTCTAGGTAGGCTGTATGGACTGCCTTTCCTCGTCAATGGCCTTGGTGACTGTTTCAAAAAGTCAACCAAGTTTAAAAGGCATGATCTGCCTTTGACAAAGCCAAACTGGGTTGGATCCAAAGTCTGCAAATTCCCTATGTCTTTATTTATGAGATCCATTATGATCCTCTCCATGGCTTTGCAGATAAGGCTTGTCAAGCTAATGGGACGGTAATTTCCAGGGTCGGTGGAGGCACCGCCTTTGTGGAGTGGGACCACAGTCGCTGTGCCACTCCTGGAATGTATCCGGAGGTGAGACTAAGATTAAACAGCTGTCCTAACTGTGGGTTTAATTCCTCGTTGAGTTCATGGAGCACACAGCCGGGGACACCATCAGGTCCCATGGATGCTGTGTTCTTTGCCTTGGAGAGAGCAGTTCTCACCTGGGCGTTAGAGATGTTTGGGGCTACAATAATTTGGTATAGATATCTCTCCTTTAGGGGGGGAGAAGTTTGCACTGAACCTGTCAGCCAGTATGTTGGCAATGTCTGTAGGATCAGTAATCTTCACATCATTTTGAACTAATTCTGAGCATATCTGGGAGTTTCCTCCTATGTTTCTGACATAGCTAAAGAATGCCTTATGGTTGTCTTTAGAGTCCTTAGCTATTTTTTTCTCAAAATTAGCTTTGGATGATTTTATGAGAGCTCTTAGCTTTTTACTTATAGTGATCAGCGGTGTCTTACCTTTTAAGGATTTTGCTCTATCTTGTAGTAGCTTTCTCCTTTTGTTGTAGAGTTTGTTTATGGCTGGGGTCCACCAGACTGGACGCTTGCCTTTGGTACAAAGAGTCTTTGTTTTGCTTGGGATTGCCTGATCCATGCAGCCCTGCAGGTGCTGGTAGAAGGCATTTGTAAGTGATTCAGCGGTTTGAGTAATGTTTACCGCCGGCTCAGGGGCCTTAAAGGAGACCACACTAGTCTTTAGAAGTGTGAAGTCGGCTTCGAGAAGTTCTTTACTGTGGTCTTTTCATTTCGGTGGGGCGGGATGAGGACCTCCAGCGAGATTAGTTTGTGATCTGATCTCACCAGTGAGGGGTATACTTCCGGCGTTGAACATTGTGCTCCCATGTTCGTGATGATGAGATCAGGTATGTTTTCTCCTCTTGTGGGGATGGTGACTAGTTGTTCCATGGCATTTGAGTTTATGAATTCCAGGAACTTTTGGGCTAAAGTGTTTGGGCTTGAGTAGTGTTCCCAGTCTATATTAGGGTAGTTGAAGTCACCTAGTATGATGGTGTTCGAGATACATTTATCCTCCAGTGTTTTCAGGAAGGCCATGTGAGGTTCCTGAGTTTGCGAGGGTGGCCTGTAACATGCTACAAATTGCAGAGCAGTCTTGCCTATGGTTAATTGCACCTGGATGGTTTCCGATGCATCATGCGTTGCCACCAATCTTGAGGTGTGGGTGTCCTTGATGAATATGGATACCCCTCCTCCTTTCTTGGTATTGTCCGGGTTTTGGGGCTGGAACGCATGATATGAGGTAAAACCTGATAGTGCTGGGGTGCTCTCAGGAGCCTTGAACCAGGTTTCTGTCACAGCACAGACATCGATGTTCTCCATACTGAGAAGGGCCTCGAGTGTGTGCATCTTGAGGTTGAGACTTCTGGCATTGAGCAGCATTACACTTAGTTTTTTTCTTTGTTGTGTTCTAGGGTGGTAGGTTTAGAATTTGAGCCTTGCCTAAAAAGGCACTATGGGGTGGCAAGAGCCTTTGCCAAAATCCGAATCCCAGGGTGACAAGTGCAAGCTGTCCCTTGCGAAGCAGCGTGGCTTGTCCAGCATGTCATCCCAGGCAGACAGACATTGGATCCCCTTTGAATGACACCAGAGTTTAAGCCAATTGTTAAAGCTGATCATCTTATCTCTGTATTGTGGCATCATTCTTGGTGAAGGTAGGATACTGCTCAAGGTCAGGGTCATACCTGCTTGGGCTACATAATCAGAGAGCTCCTCTATGTCTCTTTCATGTAGTCCAAGGAGGTGCGTCTCAGGTCGTTAACACCAGCGTGGACAATGATTGAGTCGTACTTGTACCTGCTGTTGAGAGACCTGAGTGCATGCGTTATGTGGCGGATTCTAGCACCCAACAGGCAGCTTACTGTGACCTTCTCCTTACTCAGTCTGGTGAGCGGGACGTCAGTGTGTCTGACTATGGAGTCACCAATGACTAGTGTGTCTGGCATTGTGTTTGGCCTTAAGGGCTGTGACTGCTTGACACTCTGACTGTGTGGTCTATGTGTTGCAGGTGTTATGTTCTGAGGTGGTAGTTGTTTGGGTGTCTGCTTTGGTGGCCTCTGCTGTTTTGGTAGATTTTTGATCAGAGCCTCCGAGTATGTCTTTGTGTGTTTATGTGTATGATTTGAGGTTGTGATGGTATTATGTGAGACTGGGTCTATAGTGTGTGTGGTTACCTTCTCCTCCTGTCTGGTCTTGCCAGTCCTATGTTGAGAGAGCTCAGCCTCCAGTTTGGCCGTATAGTTGCATCTCTCGCATGTATTTGTGTTTTGTGGGAGGAGGAGAGGGTTGTCTGTGTACATAAGGCAATTGTAACATTGCCTCAATATTCCCAGGTTCACCAGCTGAGCAGGAGAGGACATTAGCAACTGATCCTCGACATGCTAGAAGGAATAGACAGAAAAACTTAAAAAGGTTCTGGGGATGTGGGTGACCGAGAACGGGGTTTGCTTTTTTGGGGTACTTTCTATAACAAGAGTGCTGTATCGAGGTGATAAGTACTGTAGGAGCAAGTGCTTGGCTATACAGATAGAGAATAGTCTACTTGGGAGTCAAGTAGAGATAATTTATAGTTATAGGATACACTAAATAGAACAGTAGTATACTTTGAGGAAGGTAGTTTTAAGGGAAAATTTGAAGAGTGGACTTTAGGTAGCCCTAATAGTTTAAATCTGATTAACCGGCGCTGCCCTAGTGTGCAACGGTAGCAGCTCCGCGCTAAATCTCGCTAAATCGCTTTTAGCGTGTTTTATAGCAGGGGGCTGAAAGGAGCTAGGAATTGGCCCAAAACGACCAATGGACTACTAGTTTCCGGCTGAAACTTCACCAAATCAGACAAAAAGGTTGCTCAGTGCTTCCCACTCCCACTGGTAAGCAAAGAAACTTCCCTCCTTCCAAATAAGGCAATGGATCAGTAACAGGAACTAAAAACAAAGCCCAGGGATCAGCAACTCTGAAACTGGACTACTCTAGTTCAGTAAGGCGGGAAAATAAGAGATTTTTTTTTTTTGTTTTTTTTTACAGAGACAAGGAAAACAACAGACAGTAAATGCTATAAATGCTATAAATCGGCTATCGCACTTTAGTGTGTAGCCTACAGAAACAATTTGCAACAATTAGTAACTTAAAGTGCAACAAACAGTGTACAATGCAGAAATCACTTAAAGTAGCAGTAAAACAGGCGAAAATGCAGTCGCTAGCTTAATAACAGTGGGAAAGCCACAAAACTACTTATATCTGGTAGAAAGTCACTCTTTTAGCTCTCTGCTGCTTGGATCGCTCTGCAGGCCACCACGAGGATCTGTGCTGAGTTGGTACAAGCTGAAAAACGCGCTTAGCATGTTTTATAGCAGGGGCTGAAAGGAGCTAGGAATTGGCCCAAAGCGACCAATGGACTACTAGTTTCTGGCTGAAACTTCACCAAATCAGACAAAAAGGTTGCTCAGTGCTTTCCACTCCCACTGGTAAGCAAAGAAACTTCCCTCCTTCCAAATAAGGCAATGGATCAGTAACAGGAACTAAAAACAAAGCCCAGGGATCAGCAACTCTGAAACTGGACTACTCTAGTTCAGTAAGGCGGGAAAATAAGAGATTTTTTTTTTTTTGTTTTTTTTTACAGAGACAAGGAAAACAACAGACAGTAAATGCTATAAATCGGCTATCGCACTTTAGTGTGTAGCCTACAGAAACTATTTGCAATAATTAGTAACTTAAAGTGCAACAAACAGTGTACAATGCAGAAATCACTTAAAGTAGCAGTAAAACAGGCGAAAATGCAGTCGCTAGCTTAATAACAGTGGGAAAGCCACAAAAATACTTATATCTGGTAGAAAGTCACTCTTTTAGCTCTCTGCTGCTTGGATCACTCTGCAGGCCACCACAAGGATCTGTGCTGAGTTGGTACAAGCTGAAAAACGCGCGTTTAGCGTGTTTTATAGCAGGGGGCTGAAAGGAGCTAGGAATTGGCCCAAAACGACCAATGGACTACTAGTTTCTGGCTGAAACTTCACCAAATCAGACAAAAAGATTGCTCAGTGCTTCCCACTCCCACTGGTAAGCAAAGAAACTTCCCTCCTTCCAAATAAGGCAATGGATCAGTAACAGGAACTAAAAACAAAGCCCAGGGATCAGCAACTCTGAAACTGGACTACTCTAGTTCAGTAAGGCGGGAAAATAAGAGATTTTTTTTTTTTTTGTTTTTTTTACAGAGACAAGGAAAACAACAGACAGTAAATGCTATAAATGCTATAAATCGGCTATCACACTTTAGTGTGTAGCCTACAGAAACAATTTGCAATAATTAGTAACTTAAAGTGCAACAAACAGTGTACAATGCAGAAATCACTGTCAACCATGAAGGTTCACTATTCTGTATTTGCATTTTTTGAAGATTTGAAGATTCTTTTTTTTTTTTTTTTTTGAAATTTGCAATTAACACTAATGACTTTGCACAATTCGCTCTTTACAGTTACAGTTTTTCACTGTTCTGGTCCCACACATGTGGTCTCCACACTACTGGACTTCACAGATATAAAGGATTCCCCTCATACCATACCTTACCATAGCTCCAAGTAGCTGTACTGTATTAATAATGTAATGTATACAAAATGCAAAATAGATAACACTAGATTTTTTATGAGGGTGAAAGATGTTTCTGACTTTAGAGTATCAACTTTGAATACAAGGTTAAACAGTGAAAATGGATATACTAATTTCAGTGATTGTATCTGTCACTAGGCTTCCTACCACAATTATTATAGCAAATACAATTAATTAAATAATTGAGGTAGCCACTGTGTATGTTAACTTGCTGGTAAGTTATAGCAAGGTATCCTACACATTAGAAAGAAGACATCACTGGAAGTGTGTCAGGATTAAAAAGAAAGAAAGAATCCTCTGCGAAATCATTTTCTCTGTATGCTGCTGTTTAGTGCAAAGCCAACACAGACCCTGGGAATCACGAAGCTCGGTGCAAGGCCGGCGTTAGGCTTGCGCCGACCGTGTGGTGTGAAGATGGTGCAGTAGTGCCAAATGCATATTAATGAAGGCGCGCTGCCGCCACAGCCACGTGCATAGGAAAGGAGCACGAGTGCATAGGGCGTGTCGAAGTGCCGCACGGAAGCGTGGAAATGTCAGCTGTCAACATGCAACCTAAAATGCTTGCATATAACAATTTGCAAGCAATAGTAATCACATCTGTCAGTGTCCGTGGATACTGAAAAGTATGCAAAGCATGCAAGACAGTTCCTGCGAACACAAAATGAAGAAGCAAACACAAATGCACAGTAGGAAATAACGGGTCCCTATCCCTCGAACAAATGACATTGAAAACTGTATGCCCGTAGTTTAACGCAGTGTAGATAATTATACCAAGTGGAAGTGAAACGCATCATATGTTAGCGAGCGCCAATAGGTACGTCCAGCCCAATGGTCAGGGTCACCAACTGACCCATATTGTGAGGGAGAGTACACAGCTGGGCAGATGTGTCCATAACAAAAAACATGATAAATGTAAACATCTAGCAACCGTATGACCGAATTATATCCAACAATGCATGTAATAGTCACATACAATAGCTATGTCCGTATTTAACATACCATATGTGACAGGAAATAGAATAAGCATGTAAATGAAACAGAAGGAGCATATAAACTGCTACAACAATAAGGCAACATGTAGGCTGAAAGGAACAGTATTATCCGTAGCATTGACTGTGGGTACGTGTTGTCCAGTACAATTGGATATGTGTCCGGAATATATCCCATCCTGGACATAGGAAAAGGTGGCATCCTACCAATGATTAGAACAGTCGGCCAAAATCCGCACATCTGCGGTCCAAGCCGTACTTGTCAGGATGGGTCACAGTTGAACGGGTATTACCCGGGTATACCAACCATGTCATGAAAGTTAAGTATGGGCGTGTACCTATGTGCGTGAGGTATAGCATGTGGAAGGTCAAACATGGCAGGGTAGTCCACACAACCATACAGGTACCTGACATATGTAGGGTATGCAATGTGTTACCTTGACCGTGTCATGGGCCATCAACCAAAGCAGTGATGGATGGAGTGTCAGGAATATGTGTGTGGGTGTGTGGGGGGGGTGGGTAATGGTATAATCCTCAAGGGCGAGACTGTGTCGTATGCAGAATAGGTGAACTGGAGGTGTATGAGGGAGCAGCGGGTGAAGCAGAAAGAAACACAAACAACATGTATACACATCTGCAATACAACCAGACAGGCCATAGTGTAGAACACAATCCCACAAACATATGAATATTAAAATGTGCGATACAAATGTACAGAAATGTCACCGGCACATACCCACAGATTGGTCCTGATGGAACTGGCCATATCAAATGCAACACACCTGGATGCATAATGAACTACCCAGCATCCCCTCCACAGCATACAACCCGCCCTCATACCTGAACATCCACCAAATCCAGTCATACTTGGCCTACTAGTTTGGCGCAGCCACATCTACACATAGTGACCACTACGCATATGTAGTAGGTAGTGTCACCCTAGGCAGTTTCAGGATTGCAAACTATGTATCCCTTGCATGTAAAACCCCCAGCACATTTTCGTAATGCCAGAAGAATGGTCGGTATTGGTCTTGTTATTATCGGTCTTGTTAAATTTTTGGATATCCCTCATGGGATAAGTAACCTGTGTAAACATTAGAATGGGTATCAATACATGATGTCCAGTCCTGTAGACATCTGGACACAAGTTGGAATGTGCAGTAGTGGTGCACAAGACTGTCCAGCCCTAGATGGTCATGCAGAACATACTACCCAGGATCAAACACCTGCTCATGACGCATGTGTCCCGACACGAATAAGCGAGAGAATATATTGCACACATTCGCATAGTGGCACAAGGAATAAGGGTGATGAAGGCACTGACATAAACAGGATACCCCCTGATCCACTGTGTGAGGGACAATTACTGTGTGGGTAGGTGTGACCTGACCAACAATGATACAATGCCAAATGTTCTGTGATTGTAGGAAATAACTATTTACCATACTGCATGTAACAGTTGCCTAAAGCGGTCACGTCAGGATAGAATAAAAGTAATTCGTACAAGAAACAGGCAAACAACTAAAGTGCTAAAGGTATGGGCTCACAGCTAGGAAACTAATGAATGTTCTAAACCTGCACTGACCGTGGCTATGTGATGGCCTAAACAATCTGGTGTCCCCAGTAGGGTTACCACCTGTCCCACTTTGCGAGGGACAGTCCCTCTGTGGGCAGTTGTGTCCTGACAAAAAATATTAAAAATGGCAAATGTCCTGAGATTGTAGGACATAATTATGTCCCATATGTTATGTAATAATTGCATAAAATAATTATTTCTGTATCTAAAACACCTAAATGTTACAAGAAACAGAATAAGCAACTAAACCGCTACAAGAATAAGCTTTTATTTAGGCAAAAAAGTAAAGTTCTATCCTTTGTACTGACCATGGGTATGTGTCGGCCTGTAAAATCTGATGTGCATTCCGAAAATGTCCCACTTTGGCCATTTGAAAAGGTGGCAACCCTAGTGCCCAGAATATATCCCAACCTGTACATATGACAATGTCAACCCCACCAATGGTCAGAGCATTCGCACAATAACTGGCCAGCCTCTTAACCACTCACAAAGCCAGTGACCTTTGGAGGAAAGGTGTTGAATGAGAATGACTACTTACAACAATGAAGAGTAATAGACGCATTTAACTGCAGAAAATTAGTAGTATTACGAATCTGTCAACACGTTCCAAGTTAATAGTGCTAATATGGTAGAAGTGTCCGTGATTGTCCCTGAGTTGTCATAGCCTTGTCCCTGTCACTGTAGAAATGAGTCCCTGAGTATCACAGAGGTCCGTACACATAAGTACACCAACCAGCTGTCACATCTGTTGACAGGACTATTGCATACCTGTAGTGAATTTATAACTGATGTCCAGAAAAATATTCATTGCATCTATAAATGAATGAAATAGTCAAATGGGAAGGGAAACATAGAGTACCCCCCCTCACCCTGCATTATGTAGT
Organism: Protopterus annectens; assembly: GCF_019279795.1. Taxonomy (NCBI): domain Eukaryota; kingdom Metazoa; phylum Chordata; order Ceratodontiformes; family Protopteridae; genus Protopterus; species Protopterus annectens. The sequence continues at coordinate 876,719,303 of NC_056746.1, read as the reverse complement.
GGAACCACTTCCCGCCCTAAATTATGTAACACCAACCTAATAATGTGGTCAGAGGTGCCCAAACACCTGCATCTGTAAACACAGGTAGAATGTTAAAATCTGGACTAACTCTGTCCATGTGCTACATCTGATATTTGAACAGCACCAGGGCAGTTCTAGTCACCAGTCAGATGAGCCTAAACCTGGACCAGCACATTAACACCCTGACAATCAAACATGCGTATATGTGAGAACTATAAGCGTAGGAGTTCCGAATATCCTTGTAGTGAGTAGACATGCAGCATGGATCCAGAGCAGTAGGAAACGGAATGTCATAAGTGTAGTACTGCGGTTTTTCCAGCAGGAGAATGGATGCCTGCTGTGTAAGGGAAGCGGTGAGGCATATGTCAGAGTAGCTATGAACCATGGGTATACATATAAATGAGCCAGAACAACAATAGTGTAGTGGTTAGAACATCTGCCTAATGTAAAGGCATTCCCGGTTCAAGTATGACTATAGCACATATTAATTGTGTAATGAATGCCTCTGTGCTGTAAAGCCAACATTTATACATGTAAAGGTGACTGTCATGGGTCCATTAACCGGATTCCATCAATCAAAGTGGTACTTTCATAAGGAATAAGGCACATGTAATCCCAAAGAAGTGCCAGTAAACATATGTAATTCAGAATAAGTAGATGCAAGTGCACCTGCACGGGTGTATGCAGCTTTTAGCATAGCAAATGTATGTTGTCTTGTACAGCTGTAACTTTTATATAGATATATATAGATAGATAGATAGATGTGTGTGTGTATAGATAAATATTCACAGACATAACAGAAATATGCAATTATATATCTATATATACATATATATACACATATATATATATATATATATATATATATATATATATATATATATATACATATATATAGATATATATATATAGATATGTAAGGAACGCCGAAAGACGAAAGCAAACATAAGGGTTGTGAAGGGAATCTAGAGCAAGTAAGGAATTATAAAGTGCTCGCAGCGTATGTCAGATAAAGCTGCACAAGTGTGAGTGGAGCACCGCTATTCACACCAGAGGCAGGGTTATACCAGTGGCCATAACATCGTTGAAGTGCTACGTCAACATTGTAAACAGACGAAATGTAGTACATGTTGCGACCACCTACACTTGTAACCCGCAAATCGTTCGTAATCCATAATACCAGGAAAGGCACGTATGTGCAAATATGAATGGATGGTGAGCCTGTGAATACACGAGGTGGTATAAAATGTGTGTAGGACCCCAACGCTCTGGAGAGGGCAATGTGTAAAGGTGTATCATGGCTGCGATAACAGGTGTATAATGGCTGGTATCTGTGGAAACTCAACACGGGTGTTCTGGAGAAACTATGGATATGTGATTATGGACACAGGAGTGCTAGGGTATGTTGCGCCGGTTGCAATGGAGTGGCCCGTGGAGGTCAGCTAGTATGTAGGTGCGATTCCCAGATAAAGCATCGTCTGCTTGGAGACATGCGTGAATGGACGTATCGTTGTCAGACGTTGTGCTTCAGGGCTGGCAGCCCGGCACTTAAAACCTAAATGCCACCCATGAGCAGAACAGAGTTCTGCTGTGACAACCCCAGACCGTGAAAAGCAGAAAGACACAACTACATGCAGACATCAATATGTTGACTTACAATCTCAGTAACACAAACACTCATTCTATTAACATTAATAATATGAATGTGCACAGAAACAAACACAGTAGCAGGAATAACAGGCTGCGCATACGAGTAATAGGTCAAATGACACTATCACATCACTCTTATCATCGGCACTCCAGACATGAAAAATGTGTGACATCTGTCCGCTGTATAACGTGCAGTATACTGATCACAAGTTCACCGGAGTGAAGTGTCGGTGTCATAATGACTAAGGCAATAGTATGCTGTTGAAGCAGAGATAAAACCCAATACGCATGTGTAAGTGTCTATGTCCAGATGTATATATAGATAAAAATGTATATATCTATATATATATATATATATATATATATATATATATATATATATATATATATATATATAGATTTGTATACACATATACATTTATACAGATATATATATATATATATATATATATATATATATATATATATATATATATACACACACACACAAAGATATACTACAGATATATATAGATAGATATATATACACAAACAACAGGTATTGATATATACATATACACACAAAACAAATATGTCATAGTAGATATACACATGTACATAACTAGGTTACTTTACAGCAATTAGGGGTAACATATATACAGCCCGGGCATATGTGACTGGGAGGTCCAATAAATAAATGTTGTACCCCCCACACTGCCCAGCTAGGCCTGTCAGACATACAGACAGGCAATAAAGATTACTACACTGCTGCTGTCCAAAACACTGGCAGGAAAGTAGCAGTGGGAGAGATCTGCAAGGTCTACATTTTAAACATGGATAACGGTGTCCCTTGTGGGACCCCAAAAAGTCAGTGTATGTGTCAACCTGGTGTCATCGATGCGAGCAGGATGTGGGTGTACATGGAACAGTAGGTTGTGCAAGTATGATAATACATGGGTTGACAAAACGTACGACATGTGTCCCGAGACGGGGCGAGTGGGCAATGTGTATGGGTGTGCTCATACCCCAGCTGTGCTCACAGTAAGTATATGTCATGAGTGCTGTAGAGGGGTGCCAGGTAGGTGGACCATGGGTATGCAATAATGGGCTTAAGTGTGCAGGTGCTGGTTGGCAGAGATGTAGTAGGCCCGCCCAGTGGAAGTCATTAATATTCCTATGTGGGAATAGCAGACACCTATATGTTCCAAACCTGAAGAGCACATCTACCAGATATACTGTAAACCATCGGGGGAATACATAGACACCAAATCAGTACCGTGTACCCGATTAGCATGGATGTCCATAGTTATGAATCAGAATGTAACAAAGTCCAAATAAACACTTCCAGAACTAGTGATATTAGGTGGACAGGTGGCGGAATACAGGTTATGACAGATGACATGTACAAGTCATAAACGGCATGTACCTCGACAAATGTGAATGAATACATATGCTCTGTGACTGTCAATGTGTCTGGTTAATAGAACCAATCGTCTAAAAGTGTCCCACAGGGTGTTATGCAGTGTTCCTGATACAGAGTTCATTCTCCCCCATTGGTATGTGAGGTCTGCTAGTGACGGAAAGTGCATAATTTGATGACCACCTCAGGTAGACGATAGCATAATAGATGGTTCCACATCCGTACGCCTGTGAGTGACACACCCGTCTGGGCAGTCGTGTCCTGCAAAATGTATGTTATGGCACATGGCATGTGAGTTCGGGAAAGGAGGCCATATATTGTGTGTAGTGGTGTCAGAAATTAATTTGTTGTATCAGAAACAGCTACATGTAATAGGAAACAGTATTAGCAATTATAATGCTACAAGAATAACCTTAACGTATGCAAACCGTGGAAGTAGTCAGTTCACAACTGGCTGTGGGTATGTGTTGCCTTGACACATGTGATAGCTCTACATATAGGATCTATAGGGCCGCCACCAGTCTGAATGGCCAAAGTGGGACCTGCTCTGTAGAAATGTCAGATGTACCAGGGCAGACCATATCTACAGCCATGCATGTACAGCAATATACATATCTGCACAAATCAAAGCATAGTCTAGCAGCTGTAAAGTTGCTTATGCTACTACATATAACATATCGACGTGTCAGGTATACAAGACCTGTAACAAGCAACCACTACAGACACGTAGAATATGAGAATGTCCCCTATAGTTGCATTGGCTAGAGTATAATCACATGACATATGCCTAATGAGGGACTGTCCCATACAAAGTGGGAAAGGTGTCATTCCTACAGTCTCCCGTCGTGCAATCTGAAAGGTGGAAAACATACAGTAGGTATGCGGTAGCATGACTCGCCGGACAGCTGGGTTAACAAAATCATATTCACATGTTAACATTGCAGAGTATCAGTTCCCATGTATCAGGCAGATGGGAGCAGATCGTATGAGGAACATGCATATAATATGATTACATCACTGGACAGGCCACCGAGTTCATACAGCCGAACGCCTGCTGTCGCCAAATGGTTAGACATACCTGATACTGTAGTCTTGTAGTCCAATGTAATACGCATCACAAGGGATCGCACTCATCCAGCGTGAGTGACAAATGTAAGCAGAAATGTTGGTGAGCGAGTGGCTGTAAGCGTGTTTGTCTACCAGTATTCAAAAACGTTCCACAGCAAGCCAGCATAAAAAGTGAAGGAACTTAGTTTATTGTAAAGCGCTTTTCGTCACCCTCTATTGAGGCAACTTCATCAGACAAAATTCAATCAAACAATTTAATAATATATATCAACGTCAATTAAAAGTAAGACACTTTTTAAAGTGGTAAAACGAAGTAACCACCCAATTCTAACACTCTATAATGGGTCTATTTTTAAAAAGTTAAAACATTTTGCCACATATTCGTGGGTACTATTACAAAACCATAAACATATTAGTGGAACTATTGTACAAATATTGAACAATACAAAGTCAGAGACTTAATATGACAGAGTATATATATATATTACTACATTTAAGTATAAAAAGTGTGAAAGAAACCATTAAAAGAATTAAGTAGTAAAAGAAAGAAATAGTATATGTTGTTATTATAAATCTAAACAACGTAGGACAACATATCACCATAAACTAGTAACGTCTACTTGAAGCATGTTCTAGTTTCTATCTATATTTTTCAATTTCAAAAGACAGCCGATGTTACAATGTTCGTTTAGCCCTGGTTTAAAAAAAGAATTTGTTCTCAATTGCCAGGACAATTCACGGTCTTCTAATAAGAGATTGTATGGGCCACCTCTGATGTCAGTTTGAATCTGGTCAAACGCTGTAAATTTGAAAGTGTGACCTGCATGGGCTGTGGTGTGTTTAGCTCCACATGCTTCAAGTAGACGTTACTAGTTTATGGTGATATGTTGTCCTACGTTGTTTAGTTTTACAATTACAACATATACTATTTCTTTCTTTTACTATTTAATCCTTTTAATGGCTCCTTTCACACTTTTTATACTTAAATGTAGCAATATATACATATTCTTTATATTAAGTCTCTGACTTCGTATTGTTCAATGTTTGTACAATAGCTTCATTAATAAGTTTAATGTTTTTGTAATAGTACCCATTAATATGTAGCAAAATGTTTTAACTTTTAAAGACAGACCTATTATAGAGTGTTAGAATTGGGTGGTTACTTCGTTATACCACTTTAAAAAGTGTTTTACTGTTAATTGACGTTGATATATATGATTAAATTGTTTGATTGAATTTTGTCTGATGAAGTTGCCCCAATAGAGGGCGACGAAAAGTGCTTTACAATAAACTAAGTTCCTTCACTTTTTACGCTGGCTTGCTGTGGAATGTTTTTGAGGATTGGTTTGTTTTTGACATTTTAGTTTGTTTTGTCTACCAGTATACCAGTAGTGCACTGTCAAAGAAATGTGGAGTCTAAACAGGTAAAAGGTGCTTTAACCAGAGATCAGCAGTGCTTAACACTGTGCAAACCCATGCACAACTGCTCCCACCTGCTGGAATGTGCCTTACCCAGTCCGTATCCAAAGGCGTCGGTCTGTCCGCAAACAAAGAACCGCCCTATTCACGTGTTGATAGCAGTACCCTGCACACAGTACATAGCTCATGTGAATTAACAATAGACCATGGCATATGTACAGACAATAGACCACACACACACCATGCAGCGCAGTCATCCAACAGTATAGCAATGTACTGGCAGATATGTCCGGACCACTGGTGTATGCATGCCTGGCCATCCTGTGTGTCAGTGTGTGAGCATGCCCAGTACGATTGTTACGCATGTTGTCGACCGACATTACCATCATACCGTCATGTGTGTGAGCATGCCAAGTATGGACAACTGTATCGCATGTGTCACATGTCTAGATAGTCAGTACTGTGTTGCCGACCCCTCTGTTCTACACAGACCGGTGTCATGCTGTCTGCAGGGTACCTAATGGCCATGTGGCATTGACAGTTGCTACATGTCTGCATAGCATGGGGGGACATCCAATCGCATCCACAGTCCTACACAGCACCGTGGGTGGCGCACATGACTCTCACATGTGTAGGTTGGATGGGGGGGGCACAGCTGACAGTTGTACACATCTGCCGCTACTGTACTGGTATGCCAGGTACTCCATGTCAGTGAGTGGACCTACCTAAATTGCCAGTTGGAGGGATACCAGTGTAAGTCAGATCCCAGCGTGAAATACCAGCACAGTGGTGTTGGACGTCCTAGCTTTCACAACCTACATCAAACCGCCTGGCCTGCTGTAGTCTGTGTGTGTCTTTGGGGGTTGGGGTCATTCATTGGGCATATCCATAGGCCATTGTATATCATTTGTCTGTAGTGGTCCACGCCTGTCCAGCTGCATGGAACGTGTGCGGGCTGTATGGACACACATGATGTTCATCCCATAATCTGCAGTGGGTTAGGACACCCTGTGTACTACTAGCTACCATTGTGACCCCCATATGTGCTATAGATGTCATGGTGCCACTATGGACACGTACTGTCTGCGGCCCTAACAGTCGGCCACCAAAGTCTCTTTGTATGCTCACATACATACCATAGCAATGGGTAAATACACATTCTAATACAACTGCCAATTTTTAGGTCAATAAACGTACCCTGGGGGTGTTCTGGACCTGAGGATGGAGCTGGAGGGCTGCCTATGTTGGATGCATACAGTGCACCTCCTATACATGGCCGAGCACAGGAAGTGTCATGTTTGGCATCCATTGTACTGTGTGCGGGTCAGAGAGGGGACATCCGTGGGTACCTACTGTGTCAGCCTTGTGTTGCCTCTTTGCCAAGGGCAGGTCATACTGTGCATGGCCTTTTGCCGACTGTGCCCTGCTCAGGTAGTTCCTGCGCCAAGTCACACTGTGCCTGTACAGGCCTTGGCAATGGTGTTAGGCCGTGTGGCCCTGCCCCATGCTGTTCCTGCAGCAACCGTTGCTGCAGGATAAGAATGTGTAGCATAGCAAATACCATAACAAATTGTGTGCAAGTAGCTAGTGAATACTGCAGGGCTCCACCCAATGTGTCCGGATACCAGAACCGTGAACTGAGCATCCCAAACACATGCTCAATTACATGTCCTGCATGTGCATCTGCCTCATTATGGTGTGTGTGCATTGTTGCTGGGTGTCATCAGCCATGACACCAGTGGTTACCCAGCATCCCCCACTAGGACAATGTAGGGGATGTCCATATTGGCAAAGGTGTGGTACAGCTCTGTTAGAAGCCATATATCGGAATCATCATAGCTTCCAGAGCAGACAGCACACACATTCATTGTAATGCCCTGGCCATCGCATATGGCCTAGCTGTTGGAGGGTATGCCCCTGCAGTGACTGTAGGCCCTACCCTGCTCACTGGGTGGTGCTGTGATGTGTATGCGTGTGCAGGCTATAGCACCCAGTACCCCAGGGTAGTCATCCATGTGGTTGAAGAGATGCATATTGCTGGTCTACTAATCACGTGTGTTGAGGACATGTATGTGCTCACTAGCATGTGTTGACATTGCGTCTGTGAACTGGTGCAGTACTCTGGATGCAGATGCCTGTGAGATCCCCATGACATCCCCAGTTGTGCTGTGTGAGGTACCTGTGGCTAGTATACCCAGGCCAACACATACCGAGGTATCCACTGTGATGGGTTTCCCTCGGCCTGTTTGATGTGTCAGGTGTGGCAGGCACAGGTCAACAAGCCGCTGTAGGAGGTCTCTGTCCACCCCACAGTGCTCCACCATCCCCAGCTCATGTAGCCCCTGGTAAGTCACCCTGGGTCTATAAAGTCTTATGTCACCCCAGTAAGGGATGTTTGGCAGCATACACATCCTCACTGCCCTCAGCCTCCTGCACATGATGGTCTATGTTGCCTGCTGCAGCCCTAATCATTTGGTTGGATTGTGTTGTGAAATGTCCCCACAGGTATACACCGGTGGTGTAGAGTGAAGAAGAAACCTGTGTGTATGATGCTTGCTCACATTACCGTACTGTTCAGGTGTGGAATGGCCATGTCATCTGCTGATTGTGCTGATCATCACCTGTTTGTGCAGCCTGTACACCCTGACAACCCCACCACTGCTGTTGTCCCTCCCAATGTCACCAGGCAGGTATATACACACCCCTAGCTTAGGCGTGCTAAGGTAGGGGCACTCCCGAGGCACAGTTCTGCAATGTACGTACGTACAGTATGCCTGACCCCCCTCCCATGCTGTCAACTATATTTGAGCCCTGCACCCGGCTAACTACACACATACACTCCAGGTATCTGCATCACACCCTAGGGATAAATGGGATACACCATTGTCAACCTCATCTGCATAGTATAGTCTTCTAATGAATAGTTATATGACCCATACCGAACCTCCAAATTAATAACCACTGCTTAGTGTCACTCAGAGTCATACACAACTGGTAACAGGTGCCTTACTATCACCATATTCGATGTCCCATGGTCTTCCCAGCAACAAAATAACCGGTGTCTACACGACTACAACCCGGGACCCTGCACACAACAGACGATGTGCATTACCACTATGCCATGGCAGATATACATACATCCCAGGTTATCACGTACAGATCATCTGGCACATACATTCAATAGTGCTGATGTTCCCAGACATATATGTTTATATCTATGTCTATCTCTCCATATCCACATATATCATATATATTATTTGTATACATATATACATAGATATACATACACACATATACATGTACACACATATGTAGATATTGCATTTATATCACAACAGCGGTCCACATGACAGCAAGGCATTAGACAGGCATGTAAAGGAAACTGCATGTGCCAACTGCATCATGTAGTGTTGTTACTATCAAGGCATGTGTGTTCTGTTGCGTCATACGGGTCAGACTGTATTAAGGGTAAGTGTAGGGCTGCTGACATTTACTCACCAGACCTGTTGGCGAATGTATGTGTTGACAACCCAGTGTCTTGGCAGAATATGCGGGCTGTGGACACTATATAGGTCAGCAACAAAACACAATGAACACATACCGCAGCTAGCCACCCACAGATATCACATAGGGTATAACTGCCAAGCACACACACCTGCCATGCCGTGGAATTGAGCACCTACCTGTCTAGTCTGCCACACTACAGCATTACGCAGTAACAGAACATGCTACTGAGTTTCAGCATCACCGCACTCCCAGAGGCATACTTCTAGGTGGATGACATCATCTGCAAAGGCAAAGACGCCGATAGGGAATGTATGGAGAGGGAGCAGTCTAAAAGCATTACTCTTTCCCCAGGCAGCTGGAAACACACACACACACACACACACTTGGCAGGGCCGGGAGTCAAACATACATCTAACTACCTTATCACACTACAGCATTATGAAGTTACAGAACGCGCTACTGAGATTACTGGAACACAGCACTCCCAGAGGCATACTTCTAGGTGGATGACATCATCAGCAAAGGCAAAGATGCCGATAGGGAATGTATGGAGAGGGGGCTGTCTAAAAGCATTACTCTGTCCCCAGGCAGCTGGAAACACACACACACACACAGGCCAGGAATCGAACATACACCTAACTACATTATCACACTACAGCATTATGCAGTTACAGAATGTGCTACCGAGATTACTGGAACACAGCACTCCCAGAGGCATACATGCTGATAGGGAATGTATGGAGAGGGAGCCGTCTAAAAGCATTATTCCATCCTCAGGCAGCTGGAAACTCACAGACACACACACACACTTGGCAGAGCCGAGAATCGAACATACACCTAACTACCTTATCACACTACAGCTTTACGCAGTTACAGAACACGCTACCAAGATTACTGGAACACAGCACTCCCAGAGGCATACTTCTAGGTGGATGACATCATCAGCAAAGGCAAAGACACCGATAGGGAATGTATGGAGAGGGAGCCGTCTAAAAGCATTACTCTGTCCCCAGGCAGCTGGAAACACACACACACACTTGGCAGGGCCGAGAGTCAAACATTCACCTAACTACCTTATCACACTACAGCATTACACAGTTACAGAACGCGCTACCGAGATTACTGGAACACAGCACTCCCAGAGGCATACTTCTAGGTGGATGACATCATCAGCAAAGGCAAAGACGCCGATAGGGAATGTATGGAGAGGGAGACGTCTAAAAGCATTACTCTCTCCCCAGGCAGCTGGAAACACACACACACACTTGGCAGGGCTGGGAGTTGAACATACACCTAACTACCTTATCACACTACAGCATTACGCAGTTACAGAATGTGCTATCGAGATTACTGGAACACAGCACTCCCAGAGGCATACTTCTAGGTGGATGACATCATCAGCAAAGGCAAAGACGCCGACAGGGAATTGTATGGAGAGGGAGCAGTCTAAAAGCATATTACTGTCCCAAGGTAGACATAAACAAACACACGGCAGTGGTGTGAGCGGGACAACTGCCTATCTACGGAGCACTATTACAACACTACATGGATATGAGGCGTCCCACATACAGTACACCCTTCAAGACAGTCCCAGTGTGTTCAATGTAGGAATCCATCCTGACGTGGGGTATGGACATCTGTTGCCTGGATGACCACTATCGCTATACAGTTTTCAATGGTCATGCCCATACACAGAGGCACATAACCGACACAAGGTGTCACTGGGCATGCTCACACACTTAGTAGCATACGTCCGTTTGGAATGTACTGTGTGTCCATCTACACAACGGCGTACTGGGCATGCTCACACACTTAGTAGTAGCGAAGGGCTGTCTTGTATGCACAAGGATTCTAAACACGGAAGGGCACAGTTTGGAATGTACTGTGTGTCCATCTACACAACAGCGTACTGGGCCTGCTCACACACTTAGTAGTAGCGAAGGGCTGTTTTGTATGCACATGGATTCTAAATATGGAAGGGCACAGTTTGGAATGTACTGTGTGTCCATCTACACAACGGCATACTGGGCATGCTCACACACTTAGTAGTAGTGAAGGGCTGTCTTGTATGCACATGGATTCTAAATACGGAAGGGCACAGTGTGTCGATAGTGAACACTGTTAGCACGAACACTGCACTACACACATCTGACACCGGTCGTCAGTGCTAGCTGTGTAGCGTTCATGATCACAGCTGACATTACAGATCCAACATTTTTGAAATCCCACCCCTTCAATTATTTAAATTTATTGGCCATCCTACAGTATTTCATAGTACCAAAATATAAAAGTGACCACCCCCTTTCAATCCATCTTGCTGTTTTAAAAATAGTAACTCTCCACTAAACCTTAACTTTTTAAACAGGTAAAACTCAAGTTACCTACTTTCACATCTAACTTCTCTAGTGCACACTGCAGTGCATTCTTTTCAATCTTACCTTTAAGCATCCCTGTGACTAGCACTTTCTCTAATACCTGCTGGAAAGCACTAGGAAGCCTTAAACTCATACAAACACTGAACTCTCCTTGTTAACAAGGAGAAATTAATAGTAGGCACTAAACAGCCTATAATTGCAAAGTACCTTGCTAAGTAAACAGCTCCTATACTTTACAAAGAAAAAAAGCCCCAAACCAAGCATGTCCAAGGGTCAGCTTCGGTGATTTCTCCTGTCCACCTGGTGAATCTGGGCATACTGGGCAATGCAGCAATTGCCTCATGTACACAGACAACCCTCTCCTCCTACCACCCAACACTACAACCTGTGAGAGATGCACTTACATAGCCAAAATGGAAGCAAAGCTCTCTCCACCCAAGATTGTGCTAAACAGTCAAGAGGAGAAGGTTAACACCCACACTACATCTCAAGCAACACATAGCCCTTCTAAACCTGCACCACCAACACCCACATATAGCAACACTAAATCCACATATGCAGAGGCCCTTAACTGTAACCTGCCCAAGCAACAAAGACCTCTGAAGCTGAAACGCAAACAAACACCAATCACAACCAATGTGTCACATAGTTCACAACACCAGTGTGCCACCCAGCAACAGCCCCTAAGGCAAGACAATGTACCTAACACTTTAGTCATAGGTGACTCTATAGTCCGCACACTGATGTCCCTCTCACCAGGTTGAATAAGGAGAAATTACAGTCAGCTGCCTGTCGGGTGCCAGGATCCGCCACATAATGCATGCACTCAAGTCACTCCACAACAAGTACAAATATGACTCTGTCATTGTCCATGTTGGAGTGAATGACTTGAGATGTACCTCCTGGACTACATGAAAAGAGACGGAAGAGCTCTCGGATCATGTGGCCCACGCAGGTATGACCCTAGCCCTGAGTAGCATCCTGCCTTCGCCCAGAATGATACCACAATATAAGGATAAAATGATTGACTTCAACAATTGGCTAAGCTTATGGTGTCATTCAAAGGGGATCCAGTATATGTCTGCCTGGGATGACATGATTGACAGACCACGATGCTTTGCCAGAGATGGTCTGCACCTGTCGCCCTGGGATTCAGGTTACTGGCTAAGGCTCTTGCCACCCTATAGTGCCTTTTTAGGCAAACTTCAAAGGACAAAACCACCACCGTAACAGGTACAAGCATGCAAAATCTGAAGGTAATGCTACTCAATGCTAGAAGTCTAAACCTCAAAATGCACTCTCGAGGCACTCCTAAAAATGGAGAACATCGATATCTGTGCAGTAACTGAGACCTGGTTCAAGAGAGCACCCCTGCAATACCAGGCTACAACTCTTACCACACTTTTCGGCCACAAAACCAGGACCGAAACACTAAAGGTGGAGGAGTGTCAATATTCACCAAGGATATTCACACCACCAGGCTAGTTGGCCAACACAATGTGTCTGAAATTCTCCAAGTGCAACTAACACTAGGTAAGACTGCAATCCAAATTGTAGCTTGCTACAGATCCCCCACCATACCCCAAGATTCTCACTACAACTTTCTAAACATACTGGAAAATATTAAGATAGAACCAAACACCCTAATACTGGGTGATTTTAACTACCCTGCCATTAACTGGGAAAACTACTCATGTCCCAACACCTTTGTGCAACGGTTCTGAATTCATAAATTCCAATGCCCTGGATCAACTAATCCATAGTCCCACCAGGGCTCCAATATCCTAGACCTGGTCATTACCAACATGGGAAATCAATGCTCCATACCTATGGTCACCCCTCGTTAGTCAGGTCTGACCATAAACTAATCACCCTAACATCCACATCCCACCCCACCCCCACCCCCCAGTAAAGAAACCTCCATAAAAACTTCTCCAAAGCCAACTTCATGCTACTCAAGTCAGAAGTGACAAACTTCATAACACCCATGCACGGGAACTGAAAGTTCAACTGCTGAATCCTACACTAAGGCACTGTACGAGCACATCCACTCATGCATGAATCGTGCCATCCCAAATAGAACCAAAATGCTCTCATCCAAAAAAAGGAAGCCAATCTGGTGGTCCCCTGCCATAAACAAACTTTACAACAAAAGGAAGAAACTTTTGCAGAAAAGAGGAAAATCCCAGGATGCAAAAAACTCCCTTACTGGCCTCAGTAAGAAACTGAGATGCCTCATAAAATCCTCCAAAGCTAGTTACGAAAATAAAATTGCCAAAGATTCCAAAGACAACCACAAAGCATTCTATAACTATGTCAAGAATCTAAATGGCAATGCTCAGATCTGCGCTGAGCTAAAACAGAATGGCATTAAATATACTGATCCAAAGGATATTGCCAATATCCTGGCAGATTGATTCAGTGCCAACTTCACCCCCCTCTCACCCCCTAAATGGCCCATCTCAATACCGGAAGATTGCCAAATTCCAGTAATAACAGCCACACAGGTACAAAACGTACTCTCTAAAGCCAAGAATACAGCGTCCATGGGACCAGATGACATCCCGGGCTGTGTACTACATGAACTACAATATGAACTGGCACCTCACCTAAGTGTCATGTTTAATCATAGCCTCACCTCAGGTTCCGTGCCCACTGAGTGGCGCAGAGCTACAGTTATCCCAATCCACAAGGGGGGATCCACCTTGGATCCCGGAAACTACCATCCCATCAGTCTGACAAGCCTTATCTGCAAGGCTATGGAGCGTATTATCATGGAACTTATAAACAAAGACATTGGCAACCTTCAAACACTGGACCCCACCCAGTTTGGGTTTGTGAAGGGCCGATCTTGTCTCCTGAACCTGATTGACTTCTTTGAATCAGTCTCCAGAGTCATGGACAAGGGTAAGGTGGTCCACACAGCCTATCTAGACCTTGCCAAGGCCTTTGACACCATCCCCACTCTGGAATCATAGATAAACTTACTAAGTTGGGCATTAATCCCTATGTCACCCAATGGGTTGCTAAATGGCTTACTGATAGAACCCACACTGTAAAAGTAGCAGACTCCAAATCCAGCTCCAGACAAGTGACAAGTGGAGTACCTCAGGGTTCAGTCCTGGGGGCTCTTGTTTGGCATCTACTTCTCTGAAGTACAGGTCAACACTAAGGGACTCTGGCTAACAAAGTTTGCAGATGACTGCAAACTGGGAGCCATTATTGAATCCCAAATGATGTGGATACTCTACAAAGGGCCTTACAGAAACAGATGCTTGGTGCCAGAGCCATGGGCTCAAGCTCAATGCCAAGAAATGTATTGTTATCCCCTTTGGGAAAAAACATGTATCCATGAGTTACCATATAGGTGGCAGTACACTAAACACAGAAAGTGTGATAAGAGACTTAGGGACACAGGTGGACAGTGGTCTCACCTTCGATAACCACATCGCCACAACAGTCAGGAAATCCTTCTATGTGGCACACCTCATCACGAAGGGCTTTCATACAGAAAAAGGAGGTAATTGTCCCACTGTACTCATCCTCATTAGACCCATTATAGAATACAACGCCCCATTTGGTATGTACCTCTCAAGACATCTGCAACAACTGGAAAGGCCTCAGAAATACCTCACTAAAAGAATCACAGGCCTAAAGCAGATGCCCTACGCTGACCGCCTTAAAAAACTCCAGCTATACTCTGTCGCATATCGTCTACTCAGAGGCGATCTCAGCTTAACATACAAGGCCATGTCAAACCCAGAGCTGTTGGACATGCTACACTTAAAGAAATCCCAATCCTCAGAGCTACACACTCCAGGGATCTAAACCTTGTCATCACAATAAACAAAACATGCTGGAGGGATAGGTTCCTGACCCAGAGACTCCCCAGACTCTGGAATAGATTGCCCATACATGTCAAGCAGAGTGCCTCTTTGGACCTCTTCAAGAGGAACCTTGACGATTGGATGAGAGAAAGGAAATTCACCCCAGGGATCACGTCAGTCGTCCTGCTAGACAGGGGTCCAGGAAAGTAAATAATGTGGGAAGAAATAGCCAGGGAATTGTTATGGCTAGGCTTGTATAGGCCCTAGGGCTGATAGCCTAGTACCAACCTATGAACCTATGAACCTATGAACCTATGAACCAATGGGGAATAGGGACATCTCTGCAGTAAGGCACACCTGGCATATGGCACAGTTGTGCACAATAACACTACCACCGTATACCTCAGATACAGACATGTGGGCCATAAGACCATGACGGACCGCTCCAGATGTTACTGTCCCCACGTACATGAAGGCCACTCACATGTACTGACCAGTACACACTCAAGAGCCATTACACATGTCTCAGGTGCAGATCACAGTAGTACATGCCACAGTCTACTATGTAGCCCTCGGACATCACCATGTCCTTGGACCAGCAACACACATCCATACATTACCACACCACCATGTTACTCATGACCAGTGGACTGTACATGGGTCTACAGCAACTTTGCAGACTACACATGTACTGACAGGGTTCCATCATATGGTATGCAATGCAATGATACCACAGTTCATAACCAGGTCAGCTCTACACATAACAGGGGCCCTGGGTCTTACACAGCTTTAACAGATGACTGTCGCTGTACACCAGAAAACACTCATGTTTGGATATGACATACATGTAATCACAGTGGATATGTACATGGCCCACACATACACAATGCATATGTACATAGCAAAGCTTTTGCTGTCCTCTGTGCAGACAAGTGGCTACAGCAATCACACACATGCACATGGAAGGTAGGTCCATGGCTGTTGAATGCTAACAGTACATAAGGTAGCAATGTTGACTGAGGTAACATTCCCTCTGTAACAGTTATCTATGACAACCAACATATCATACAACAGTCCATGTGTCATGTATGTCATCACACATGTCCACCAACTGTAATGCATACAAACATGGCTACATGACAGGAATGTAGGAACAACACACATGTACATGTAGTGGTGTGCATGCAGCTACCATGCATGTGCAGTAGCTGATGTATGTCGTTCATCTGTGTCTAACTACAACATGCAGTTGCAATGCAGCCCCATCATTGACACCTGTATATGGTGAAATACTGACAGTACGGTAGGATGTACATCAGGTATGGATGGATGTGTGTACATAAAGTGATGGTCCACCTTTGCAGATGGATGTTTGGTGAGGACAGCTCACAGGTGTGTCACAAGCCATCCTACCATTACATGTGCAAACAGTACACTATGTTACTGTTACCTGAAGGTGAAGACATACAACCTACACAGCGGTCAGGGTGTTACTGACTGTACATCACTTGACACCTGTAACACTTATGTCCTCCCGTGTGCATATAGCAGCACAATTGCCAAAGGTAGCATTGGTACACATAATGCGGCCAATACAGCTGCATGTCTGTCAGACATATCATCATATAACAGGTGTATGATTCACAGTATTGCCATGTGTGTTTGCTTGTGTGACCATATATGCCACGTATGGTGGGGAATACATCCCAATTGTTTCACATCCCTGTACACTGTTGCAGAGATCTGTACATACTGCAGTGTAGAAAGCAAGACATAGGCAGGGGTGGTGTGTGTATCACACACATCAGCTATCTGTATGTGAATGACATTTGTGGACTCCACAGTGTGTGTGTGTGTGTGTGTGTGTGTGTGTGTGTGTGTGTGTGTGTGTGTGTGTGTGTGTGTGTGTGTGTGTGTGTGTATGTATGGCTGTCTGGTGCATGGAGTGAGGGTGTATGCTATCATACAGAACAGACAGGATCCCTAACCCCTCATGGTGATGCAGTCTACTACCCTGTTGATGCCATTGGTCTCAGCCTTACTGGCTACCTGTACATGTTCATTCTCTGTGTCGTGTCATGTGGGTGCACAGTACTGTGAAGGTGATTACCACATAGGCAGGGGTCCTCACCTCAACACTACCAAGTGTGCGTTATAGTGTTGTTGACCCCGTGAGCGTGGTCATGTTACTGTGTGTTTCTGTGTATGTCTGTGTGTGTTCTCATCCTGTAATGTGACAGTGTATTAGTGCTACACAGTGAGGCCTCATGCTATCAACTGGCCTCTAACATTGACATCAGCCAGACCGCTGTGTAAACCCCCCGCACCATGTCACCATACCTGTGATGTGACCTGGTATGGATGTCACATCTCTAGCCACTGTAGCCTATTGAACAGCTCACATGCTTCTGGATCAGTAGATGTGTGGACATCTGTGGAATGGTAGCCTTTCTAACAGTGAAGTTGGGTATTGCCATACATGCCTGTGAGTACTCCACATTTACACATGTGAAACTGCAAACACTGCTACTTACTGACACATGCAAGTAGACCTTAAGGAGGGAAGCAGGGCATCATTACCAACATGCTGTTACTGTTGTTACCAAGACACAGACTGTGAACATAAAACAATGCACTCTAGCTGAAAACACTGTAACGTAATGGCACATGCAATTAGACCTTAAGGAGGGAAGCAGGGCATCATTACCAACATGCTGTTACTGTTGTTACCAAGACACAGACTGTGAACATAAAACAATGCACTCTAGCTGAAAACACTGTAACGTAATGGCACATGCAATTAGACCTTAAGGAGGGAAGCAGGGCATCATTACCAACATGTTGTTACTGTTGTTACCAAGACACATACTGTGAACATATAACAATGCATTCTAAACCTGTACTACATGGTATGTCTGGTGCATGTCAACAGTACACAACAAATGTAATATACACTACTCACTATTCTGTTCACCCTGTGCATCAGACCATATGAGCATGTCCCTGCACCGATGGTGTGGATGACAGGGATGCAGCACAGCCATCATCATATGCACAGGATGATAATGTTTGCCAGGGGCATAGGCTGCACCAGTGGATGACATCATGTGTGTGGGTTAGGGCCAGTGATCTGATTGGACATGTGTGGTAGTTATGCATGTGGGTGTTGCGGTGTCCTACAGATGTTTCTGCTGTGTGCGTGTGTGTGTGCACACAGTTCTGTCATGTGTCCAGCCTACACAGGGGTATTATTGACAGCTCCAGATTGTACAGACTAGGATGTACAGCTCACTGTGTCCGGCCACGGCCATGTGACCTGTGCCTGCCAGGGGTTGCACGGGCACTACCAGGCAGAGGTACAGATTGGCTACTGTCCGATGACACATCTCCACTTGAACTGTGTCCCCACTGGGAATGTCCAGGGCCATGTCCACGTGGCCTGCTGTGTCCTGGTGTGGACAGTGCAGCACCAGCTGCACTGCTACTGCTACCGGCACTGTGGGAGCGGGCATGTGAGGTGGCTCATTCACATTGACCTGCACCAGGTGGTGTAGCTGGCCTAAGTCCATGTGGCCTATGCCTCACTCCTACCAGATGTTCCAGCACAGACAGCTCACACTCGAGGATTGCCATGCCACGGTCAAGAATTCCAACCATGTCACCCAATCGCCTGTCCAGAACATCAGCGATCTGCTGTTGAGCATTTGCCAATGCCTGGATGTTGTTGTTTAAAGAACAGATAGCAGCCCTCTGAAGCCTCTGCCCTTTTGTGTTCTGCCGTTCAGCACGTGCCTGTGCCGCCATTACAGTCTGGAACATGCATCTGGTGACACCAGCTGCTGCGCTCTGTCCTGCAAGTGCATGTCTGCCAGAGGTCCTCCTATGAGCAGCACTGGCCACATGCCTCTGTGGCACATCTGCAGTCATTACACTGACACCATGGTGTGGAGACACAACTTCTGTAGCCACCACACGTTCCTGTTCCGAGCTAACACACGCTGATTGTCCTTACTCTATGGCCACTGGTGATGGGGTATGTGTTGGCATGAGTACTGTGTGCGGGGAAGAGGGGGATATAGCTGGGATGGCAACCATTGGCACAGATTCACCCCTGACAACCCTGCCTGTACCTCATGCATATGTTCATCACTGCTAGTATCTGTGGGGACACTAACATCAGATGGACCGCAGGAGGGTAACGCACCTACATCACCTGTGAATGCAAAGAAAGACTCTACATCACACACACACACACACACACACACACACACACACACACACACACACACACACACACACACACACACACAGACACACACACACAGACACACACACTCACCATGCATGTGATTTGACAGACGGCATGCAGCATGCATGTGATACAGCAGACGGCATGCAGCTCAGACATTGATAGTGGTAGTTAGCATACCTCTCTGGGTTGCACACAACAGCAAGCAGGTGTCATATCAGAAGCCATGCAGTTCACACAATCATAGTAGTAAGCATGCATCCCTGTGATACACCATGTGGACCAGCACATGTTAACAGTACACATGGCTGATGTGACCTTGAGATTGACATGTAGTATGACATGTAATCTGTGGACATGTGCATTGACATGCATACATGTCTGACACAATGGTGTCCTGACACATGTACAGCGGTGTAATGGGTATCACATTGCAGTGTTGTCTGTATGCCCTACAGATAGA
Source organism: Protopterus annectens (assembly GCF_019279795.1). Lineage (NCBI taxonomy): Eukaryota > Metazoa > Chordata > Ceratodontiformes > Protopteridae > Protopterus > Protopterus annectens. The sequence goes on along the minus strand of NC_056746.1, from coordinate 876,699,325 downwards.
AAGCACTTTTAGCAGATGTGCATGAGCATTGATGGGTAGTATGAGGCATCTACATTGCTATACAGTGTGAAGTACAGACACTGTGCCATTGCATGGCATCATGAGGCGCCTATATTGCTATACAGTGTGTAATACACACACAGTGCATAGCCATGACTGCGTGCAAACACATGACATAACTACTGTGGATTGTGACCCACATCACTGAGGTGTATACACACTAAACCATGCTGTGTCATGTGACAGGTCACTGGAAGACCTATGGATGACACCCCTGCACAACTACTAACATGTCTTAGCTGCCTGGCAACCATGTCCACACATGGCAGACTTGTCAATGCACCATGTCCCACATGACAGTATCTGTGGCCTGATGTGGTGTCTATGTCTGTGGAAGCTGTACAGGTAACTACTGTCATGCTATGACACAGTCATGATGTTTAACACATCTTATATGGTCGAATTAAGTGACACCTCTACAAGCTGTGCACAGGCTTTTAGGATGTCCAGTGTTCCACATCAACTATATAACCATTCAACAAAGGCTATAGTTGGACCATGTGTGGACAATGTGCAACAAGGTGTATACACATCACATCTACTGTGTGGCTACATGTCTCTGGCCATCCTCCATGGCCATGTGTGAACAATGTGTTGGCCAAATGTTTGTGATGGCCATCTCACATGTCTGTGTTGTCCCATATGACATACAACCATAGATGTCAGATGCGTCACTGTCCACAGGGTTATGCAGACAAAGGGTTGTATGTTTGGTATGTGGGGTATGTATTATGGGATAGTGAGACAATATTGCAGCCAGAACACTACATGTCTGGGACTTGTCAAATGGCACATCACAATGTGTGCACCCATTGCAGGGGCATATTACACAATGGTGAATCCTGTGGGCTGCCCACATCCCAGCTCATTGTGTGGTACTGTTGGCGTACCACACATGTGTTGTTCCAATGTATAGTACATATGCCAACATTGAACAACACCTCCACCGTTGTATGCACAGCTGTCCACACATCTAGCAATGACAGATACTGTGGTTTCATGTTGGTGTTTCATTTAGTCTGAATATATTGCACATGGGTAGCCAGTGTGCTTGATGACAGATGCGACCTGCATATCGTGACTGGACCATACATTATGTGTACATGTGTTAACTGGCCACATGGCAAATAGATATGTGCATTAACATGCTTGATACTGATAACTGTCTCACCTGCAATGGACTGATGTCTGTGCGGCACACGAGAGGTACCTGTATAGGGGTGACACAGCAGTTTGAACATTATCCATGACTGTATGACAGCTACAGGGTGCAATGTGCATGTCAACACATCCGCCTGTACAATAGCATATAGTATGCACATGTGCGCATACACAGGGTACCAAATTATAGTATGAGGCATGTGTGTAAACATACCTTGCATATGATGTTACATTACATATTGTACAGTGACACATGCAACTAAATGGGATATAATAGTCATATGTGCATTAGTGACTTACCAGGTAACTCCAGGCTCAGTGGTTGGGAGACACCCACCTCCACGATGGCAGCTACTGTTTGTGGATGCTGTTCTGAGGGTGTCCCCAGGCTGGCCAGTAGCTCCTCAGTGCATGTGAGTGGGGGCTGGGTTGGTGGCCCACCACCTGTTCCACCTTGTTCCCTGGCGATTGCATTGGCACTCTATTTTGTATGTCGTATCAGGTTCGTGCAGTGTCTGCGCACCTGCTGGTAGGTGCGGTTATGGCCACCCACATCATTAACCCTACTGCGTAGTTCCTGCCACAGGTCATCACACTGCTGGGCATGCTGTGGCACATGGCTGAACAACACCTCATAGTTATCATGGAGGTACGGGATGAGGGCATCATCCTCCTGGCAGCTTTACGCTGGCAGATGTGAATGAGGCATTATCTGGAAGACATAATGATGGAGACAGGTCACAGTATCACAGAGATGTACAGAGATACAGCTGCACATACATTTGTATTAAATCTAGTACATATGAACAGTAATCTTTGCAAATAGTCATGACACTGACATGACTGACATGTTTGTGTCACACACATGTAACACCCGTTGTGCATTGGATATCATCACCATATATGTGTGTCACCTCATTACATTGCTCATACTCGATGTGAATGCTGTCTTGATGTGGGCATGTCTGTTTGCCTGTACTGGTGTTCTTACCTATCAGCACATGCTTGGATGTGTCCACAGTAATGCTGTTGACCTTGATGCTGTGTATATGTCACATATCAACACATACACTGCCTTAATGGACATGAGCAGTGAGAATGCTCACATGCGCACAGAAACCATTACATGCATGTGTTTTGCCATACACATCTACACAGCACTGTACAGCAGTTAAACATCCTGCCACGTATCACCTGTGTTGCACATGTGATACACATAGGACAATGGTTAGCCGGACATTATTCGCAGGGATGGTTATCAACCATGACATGTACGGGCAAGGTTTTCTAGCTGTATCCAACAGCCATTTTGCCACCGCCAGGTGCATCAGTGCCACATGACTGATCCAGACAGTTAATGATACATCTACCATGCGGTCATCGCACCATGTTTGACAGAGATGACATGTGCAGCTTTGATGGACAGGGTTGCATGGTATGGCAGGAGTATGTAACACGTATGGCACATGGATCTGTCCAGCATGTGGTGATCATTGTAGTAGGATGGTGGCTGTCCATGACATATGTCTTTCAGATCAGGATATGTACGTGTAGCATGTCCAACATCACAGTGTAGCACATGTCTTTATGCAAGGTAGTCAACATGCTGCATAGTGGAGGTGAGGATTATGAAGGCTGGTATCGCTCATCCACGCATGGCCAATACCCCTGAAAGGTGATATGTGATCTGATATTGTTCACCCAAGTGCTGAGTATGCCTGTCCAATGATCTCTATGCTCATGGATGGCACACTGTCATGACATGGGTGCCTTGTATGACTACCTCATAGGCCTGGAGACGTCACCAGCTCAGGGAGGTGAACTGCCCAGCACCATCCCTTACGCACAGTGTCCATAATGTTGACCGCTGCCTAGGTGGTAGTTAATGGGTACAGGGTTATTCACCTAGCGGTGACAATGCTATTATTGGCTGTCAGAGTGTGCACATATGTCACGCACCTCACCCACAAAGCCCATTCTGTATGTTGTCCACAACACTGAGACCGCTATTGCTCCTAGGTCATGGCCATTCACATCCTTACATATGCAGATGCCTCCCATTTGTCTGTGTGGTATGGGCTACAATGAGGGGGAAGTACAAAACATTAACCTTGTTTTACTGTAGCTGCCACTGGTGTGATATGCACATGTCACTCAGACACCTTTTGTAGTGTTGCTTCTATCAACAGGCCACTGGTAGACCACTCCTGTGACATACGAAGCTGGAACACAGTATGGGTGATGTCCTATAACCTGTCACAGGTATGCTATGCAGTGTGAAATCATCCACACTGTCATCTACATCTCTACTGCTAACATCTACGTTGATAAAGATTCATAGACCTGCAGACCATACTCATCAGGGTAATAGTGCAGTGCCTCCAATTATGACTGGCATCTCCGCTTGTGGGTTGCAGTGGGTTTATATTATCCAACACCCTATCTGTATTGCATATTCATGCTCAGCACTTGTTCAGAACATGTAAGCACTTCATGAGGTACTTATTACTATAGCACACATTCCAACTCATTTCTTACAGGTACACTGTCTGTCCTTACATTTCCAGCTTGCTTACAGTACAACAGCTATTGTACACACATAACTCACATATCTTGTGAGACATGGGGTAATATACAGGCATGTCCAAGTGTCACTTACCACTGTTATTGCCTGTCTATATGATGAATATGGCAAACATGAGGCAATAGAGCAATTGTCTCATGTACACAGTCAATGCTCACCTCCCAACATACGACACTACAGCCTGTGGGAGATGCACATATGTAGCCATGCTGGGGGTAATGCTCTCACCAACCCAGACTGAACCTGACATTCATGTGAGGATGTTTAACATTTGCAACACACCCCACTCATCACATAGTCTCACTAGATCTCCACCACCACAGGCCACACATAGTATGACTACAACATTTGCAGAACCTCTCCATACTCTGTGTAGGCAACAGAGGCAGCCCCCATCACCAAACACAACACCAATTACTTATAGCCCACAGACTCATGTGTGCACATCAACTACAGCCAATAGGGTGTCATAACCTACACAACACACCAGTCATAGGTGACTCTGTAGGCGGTCACACTGATGTCCCACTCAACAGGCTGCACAAGGCGATAGTCGTTTACATCTGGCTGTCGGGTTACAGGATCCGCAACATAACCTATGCACCCATGCCACACCTCACCAGGTACACTTTGACTGTCATTCTCCATGTTAGTGTGACTGCCCTGAGATGTAACTTCCTGGACTACATGTACAGGAACATGCAACAGCTCTCTGGTCTTGTAGCCCAGAAGGTATCGCCCAAGCCCTGAGAAACATTCTGCATTCATCCAGACTGATACCACTGTACAACGACTGAATGTTTCACTTCAACAGTTGCCTATGCGTCTGCTGTCATTCCACAGGCATCCAGTATCTGTCTGCTTTGAATGACATGGTCAGCAAAACACGATGCTTTGGCACAGATAACCTGCACCTGTCAGCCCTGGGAGTACAGATAACATGTAAGGCTCTTGCTGCTCCTATACTGCCTGTATTGGACAGTTTCCAATAACATTCACCACCAGAACAGGAACGGGCAAGCAAAACCTGGGGTACTGTTACTCACTGCTTGATATCTTCATCTCTAATGCACTCAGGCGAGGCACTCCTTATAATGGACCACTTCGATATCTCTGCAGTGACTGGGACCTGCCTCTAGGCTCCAGAGAGCACACCTGCACTGACAGGTTACACACAGACCACACCTTTCAGTCATGTAACCAGGACCGGAACACCCACGGCAGAGGTGTGTCCATATTTCACAAGGATGTACACACCTCCAGGCTGGCTCCTTAGCACAATGCATCAGAGGTAATCCACGTGCAACTAACTGTGGCCAGAACTGCTATACACATTGTAACTTGCTACGGATTCAACAACATACCCCTCGGTTACTGGCCCTCATTTCTTGGTGTACTGGACTGTAGGGTTCAGACAGGTACTACTGATGTGAGACTGACACTACCCCACACTTAACTGGGATGCCTACTCATGTACCGACACATTAGGCAAATGCTTTCTGGGATTCATAACCTCCACACGGCTGGATCAACCCATACACACCACCACCAAGACCAACAATATCCTAGACATGGACATTACCAACATGTGACTGGTGTTCCACACCTGGGGTTATCCCCTCATTGGTAGTTTCTGAACATATGCTAATCACCCTTGTTATCCACATCCCGGCACCTCACCCTTCATGGAATACACAGTAGAAGATTTCTACAATGCCTACATCAGACGTCTTATGACAGCAGTAGTAAACGTCATGACACCCGTGCAGATGGACAATGCACTTACAAACGCTAAAACATACACCAGTGCACTTCATTAGCACTTACACGACTGCATGGATCATGTTATCCCAAACAGAGCCATGATGGTACCCACCAGATAATGGACGCCACTCTGGGGGTCCGGTTCCATGCACATAATGTACAACAGAAGGTGGTGGCTGTTGCAAACTGGAGTACAATCCAATGGGTGGGGTAGCTCATTGGTCAGCCTCAGTAGGAATCCGGGATCCTTTATCACATCCTCCAAAGCTAGCTACGTAAACATTACTGCGACACATTCCAAGGACTACCACAAAGCATTACGGAGGTATGTCAGTACTCAATGGCAATACCCACATCTGCTCTGACATACGACGGTTAGGCAGGAACATTACAGACCGACTGCTATTGGCAACATCCTGACAGATAGGTTCAATGCTAATTTTACACCCTCTCACTCCCTACAGGGCCAAAATCCATACAGGAACAATGCAGAGTCCCTGCGGTCACAACTGCGCAGTTCCAACCTGCACTCTCTAAGGCCTGGAACACAGACTCCATGTGACCGTCCAACATCCCAGGCTGTGATTTACACAAACCTCAGAATGACATGGCTCCCCACTTGACCACCAGATTCAGTAATACCCTTGTATCAGACATTGTGGCCCCTGAATGGTGCACAGCAACAGTCATCACACTCCACACAGGTGGCACCACAATGAACCACAGGGACTATTGCCCTATATGCCTGACTGGACTGTTCTGCAAGGCTATGGGGCACATCATCATGGAAGTCCTTCACAGAGACATTGGTGGCCTCCAGACCTTTGATGCCACGCGGCTTGGATTTGTTAGGGCCAGACCATGGCTCCTACACCTGGTGGACTCGTTTGATACAGTTACCAGGGTAGTTGATGAGGGTAAGGGGGTCCACACAGCCTACATTGTCCTCTCATTGGCTTTCAGCACCGTTCTCCATTCTGGTATTGACAACATACACATCCACCTGCACATCGACCCCTACATCTCGGGATGTTATGCAAAGTGGCTCATGGACAGGACCCACACAATGAGGGTAGCATACCATGGTACCTACAGTAATTCAGTTACTCTTGGCATACCACAGTCCTCGGTCATAGGGCCCCTCATGTTCAGTATATGCTTTCCTGAGGTACAGGCTAGCACAGAGGGACTTTCCCTGAATAGGTTTCCAGACAACTGCAAACAAGGAGCCATGATTGATCCACCAGCTGATACAGGCACCCTCCATATGGGTGTCACTGTGACGGATACCTGATGTCAATAACATGGCCTCAAGCTGCATAACACAAGGCGAACGGACATCCCCTTTGGATTACACCACTCACCCACTGACTGTCACATAGGTGGTAGTTCCTACATACATGTGACATTATACGGGATCTTAGTACACATGTATATAGCACCCACTCCTTTGATAACCATATTGCCAATGCGGCATGGATATCCTTCTGTGTGGCCACCCTTATCTGTAATGGGTTTGTAGCTGGAACAAAGGCACCCATTGTACCTCTATACTCCTGACGTATGACACACGTTCAGGGGTACAACACCCCTTTTGGGGTGTACCTTACGGAACAGCAATGCCTTTACATACCACAACATTAGCACACCATGAGGATTATTGAACTCCGAAGGATGACATATGCAGCACAACTATGGACACTACGAATGTACACATTTGCATACTGCATACTCAGGGGTGACCTCTGCTGAACATACAGGGCCAATGTCCACAACAATATTTATGGATATACTCCACATAAGCAACATAAGCAAAGGCCACTGAGAGCAACATGCTCATGGATATGTGCACAAACGCAACGATGAGTGGGACGTGCTTGAGGGATACATTCCTGAACCAGTCACTCACCATGCTTTGGAACATGATTCTTATGTACATCAAGCAGGGTCACTCATTAGTGCTCTTCATGAGATACCTCAATGGGTGGATGGGAGACACACATCTATGCCAGGGATCACTGCAGTGGCTGTACTGTACACAGGTGCAGGTAACACTTGGCTCTGCTGTTCACAGACAGGACACTACCCTAGGGAGGTGCCGCCAGTGAAAACACTGTCATTGGGCTTACACAAGGACTTGGCCAGACAGCATAGTACCTCACTATGAACCTGTGAAGCTATTACATGTCCTTTGTGCATAGATAATTGAGTAGCTCTTCCATTTCAGTTGGCTATCATACTGTTATAGTGTCCCGTGACTACAAGCCATACGTATCCTGTTATTGTGTATTCTACATGCCAATAAACGATACCCTTTGTTTGCATGATATAACAGTTATTCTGTGTAAAATATCTGACATATCTACCTACAATACTACACATTACACATATTTTAAACATTATCCCATAATGCAAAGCATACTTGCACAGCAGGACCATCCTAGACATGTTATTCTCATTATATGCCCTTACACATGCCTACTGTGACAGTATATCGACATATACTATCCCCTGCTATGGTTAGTACATGTTGGACAAACCCTACCACTGACGGCGGGTGGTGTGGAATTGTTGTGTTTAACGCCCTCATGTAGCATCCCTTGTGGTGTATGAGATGTTTACCTTGTGGCCCACAGCAGGACACACAATTTCTACAAGCGTTACTATGCTCAACAAGACATCACTACATAATACCTTTTCCCACTTTATGCATTGCGTACACTTTAATTACTACAAAACAGGCTCTACATACACTGACATACTGAGTGTTCTACATACCTTGTTTCAGTCTTCATAAAATATCTCTTACACCTTTACTGTTTAAACGGTTCTATGGTATGAGCTTACGGTTTGAATGTATGGCAAGGCATCCTTATATACGTCGATACCTGTAACATGTGGTATCCTGCCACCAATTGGTGTTCCTGAGTAAATTATTACATGCACATCAGCTGTGCCGCTACTCCATTCACAAATTACGCGGCAGCAGTGGGGTATAACTGAATTCTCCACTTGGGCGTTGCCCATTTGCCCTACCTTCGGGGAGATGGCCTGTATGTGTTTTGTTGTGACGAATTGCAACTGCTATTTTGAGAGACATGGATATTTTGAATTTATGCCCCCCGTGGAGTGTGTGTGACGGCTAGAGTATGTGGTTCTACATGTGAGTGTACCTGTCATCTCAACCGTCTGATAAGGAACTACTGCAAACAAAACCTGTAACATCGCCGTCTGTTCCATTATACAACAGCTACAATTTCACATGGCACCATTACAAATGTGTCTCTCACAAGGTATGTTAACGGTTCTGCAGATGTAATTGAGTGAGTGGATGTTTGTGATGTTATTACAGTCTGTATTGCAATTGTTTCGGATGTGGGGAAGACGTAGGTGGGTGTACATAGCATATACAGATTTGTGGGGACTGCATTTCTACATATTCCATATATGTGTGTGGGCTCTTCCCTAATTGAAGACCTATCATTTAGTAGACTGAGAAACTATAGTTGTTACGGGCTTATACATTGAGCCATTGTTAATTGGTTTCTATATAGCATGCAGGTGAGGTTGATACTTCAATACCTCCGGAAATACATTGATATGTAAGGGAATGTTACTAAATGACAGCTGTCTCGTGTATTTCTGTCACAGATATTTGCACTCATTGCAGTTGTGTTGGTGACTGAACCTCTTTGGCATGGGTTGCCACCTTTTCAAATGGCCATAGTGGGACATTTGCAAGACACACATCGGTGTTTCCAAGCTGACACATACCCACGGTCAGTACACAGGATAGAACATACTTTTATCCTGAATACATACTTATTATTGAAGCACTTTAGCTACTTATCATGTTTCATGTAACATTTATGCATTTTAGATACAGGCATAACTATTTAATGCAACTATTACATAATATATGGGACATAATTATGTCCTACAATCTCAGACATTTGCCCTTTTTAATGTTTTTGTCAGGACACAACTGCCCAGGGAGGGGCTGTCCCTCTTAAAGTGGGACAGGTGGTAACCGTATGCCTACGGCCAGCTATGACCACACCTACCGTACTGATCTACCTCCGAGTTAGCACTAACAGACACACGATGCAAACACACACACACACACACACACACACACACACACACACACACACACACACACACACTCACACACACTCACACTCACACACACACATTACAGTCCCACAGAAATGCACACGGCACCCTCAACACACACATACACAGACTACAGTAATCACATACACAGTTGAACACAGTACCTACCTGGACCGCAGCACCGGCAGCGATAACTACATGTCCCTTAACATCATGATAATATTACTCTCGGTTCTAGTGTTCTGGTACTGTGGTCTTTCGGTCTTTCAGCCTCGTGATTACGCGTGTTGGTATGTGACACATTCGATAGTTGGCAGTATCCTATTTATTTGTACCTCCATGGTTGTGTACATGTCATTGACCTATCTATATATTTGCAGATACAGGTGAATACGTATATATCAACTTATATCTCTCTATCACCCTTTACACATATATATATATATATATATATATATATATATATATATATATATGTATATAGAGAGAGAGAGAGTGAGAGGGAGAACACACCTTTTGTTGTGTACATGTCGGTGTATACTGTTTCCTGGACTCCGCACGTTTGTGTTTTAACCTGTCACAATACACACCTGCCATTGGTACATCTCAGGTAGCTTAGTGTTAGGTGATTGTTTACATGATTGCGTGTTCTACTCCTGGCAGTGGTCGTTCTACCCTTCAGAGCAGGCACTATTAGTACAGGGGTGAATAATGCTAGTTTCACCTGTTCTGGACATCGTTGACCGTGATCTGCGCGATATTCAGAAAAGCTTAGCCCTGTTTCGTGCATATCCATATATTCATGTTTAAATGACGCTTACCAGCACTTGCCAACACATAATCCCGCTGACATGTGCTAAACCTGATCTGATGACTTGCATCCAGCATCCATTATTCGTGCCTTCGGGATTACGTAACGTCCCTTGCAGGACATGGGACCGGGAACATGCACGACAGTCAGTGCATTTACCACTTGGGCATCTGGGATTTGTACACATGTTATGGTGCTTTGTATGTGGACTGTACTATGGCTGTTACTCCATACTGCAATCAAATGTATATGGATGAGACCTATTAATCGTATGTCCAAGTGATGTTTAATGGATGTGCTCCAGCATTGGTAATGTATGTCACAGTGAGCCACACACTATAATGTGCTACACCTTCACACAACCACAGGTGGAGCATGCTGGGGTGACAGATAACTGTCATGGGTACTCCCCATGCTTTGCCACTACATCCCTGATTACATTATATGGAGCCCCTCATTAACACACCAGGTAAGCCATGCAGAGTGTGTGGGGAACAGTGATTACACACATGGATGCCGCAATTACCTCTGCTCCACTGAGGGCCAGTTGGTTAATCGATGTGGTGGCGACAGTAGACACTGTTTGCCTCGGTTGATGAATGGCCTCTGACAATCGGGCATGTACCTACCGATGTACCTAGGAACCTATACATACAGTATCAACATATGCTGTTAGGTGCATGTACTGTTCAGGTGTTGACATTCCTTGTTCCAATAGCTGTTGTGTGTGCAATGGTTGAGGGCTGCCTGTGTAGGATTCACACAGTAGGCCACCTATACATTACACGTTACAGGTGGTCGCGTGTGTGTGCCATCCAGTTTACTGTGTGTGCAGGTGGAGAAGCGTGTCAGTCCGTAGGGGCCTACACTGTCAGTGTATGTGCTATACATTCCCTCTTTGCCAAGGCGTGGGCATATTGGGCATGCCTCTGTCTGCCTACTGGGGCTGGCGCAGGGTGTTCGTGGTCTGAATCCCTCTGTGCCTGTGATGGCCTTGGCAATTGCAGTGGGCTGTGAGGGCCTTCACCATTATGTCCCTGCTGCAGCTGTTTCCACAGGATCATATTATGTAGCATGGCACACACTATTAAGATCTGGGCACACGTGCCTGGAGAGTACTGCAAGGCTCCACCAGATATGTCCAAGCAACGGAACCATGATTTCAGCATCCCAAACACATGAATCCCGGGGAGAGGTTATTGAATCCCCAAGCTATAGTTTTTGTTGAATGTCCTTTCTCTCCACATTGGACATACCATCATTTATTGGTCTTGTAATAAATGATTTTCATCCCCACAGACATAACATGCTTTGGGTTAGCTGCAGTACCTAACAAATCCTCTATTTCCATTCACAATTATCGTGTTTGAAACATGTTGAATTTTCCATTCTTAACATCCATTGTTACCCACAGTTCCCAATCCCCTTTCCATACATTTCTTTCATCACATATTTTTTAACTTCATGTACTTTATTACACAGAGAAAGAAAAAAAAATATTTGACTCATGCTCATCCATATCTGAAGTCCTACTACTACTGTCTTTCGGCTTTTCCCAGTTAGGGGTCACCACAGCGGAACTCCGGTCCACTAATGATTGGCAGTAGATTTTTACGTGCTGGCTTGCCTGGCCTAACGCACAACCTTCAATGAAGGAACACCCATTCACGCATGTCTAAACTGCACATTTAGTTTTTTTTTTTTTTTTAGTTGTAATTCCAAACTCTCAAATAAATAGTCTTATCATGGTGCTACTGTATTTTTTCTTTAAAGCTCAGTCATAACTTTTTCCAGCAAGTTAAAGCTTTCAAATATCACTTCACAAAATAAAATCAGCTCTTAAATTAATTAATGTTTCGATGTCTTTAATGTTAAATTGTGGCAAAATAATTCTGTCCCTAATGTCATACCTGTTCACATTGTGTTCAGGTTTACTTTTTATTCTTACCAGTGGTCATTTTTTTCTGTGGCTCTTGAGAAACTGCAAATGTTTGTCCCATCTCACTTCCTTCTCGCATTCTTCCTTGCCTTGCTGCTTCTGCAGAACTTGTTTTTGCTGGTAACAAAAACCCTGTTACAGACTAAACCCTGCAAACTAGCTACTCCATTGTTTTCTCTTCATCAGCTGTTGATTGTATTTTCAACCTCACAGTTTCTTCCTCCTGTAGCACTCTCACTACCATGTCACTCCATCATGCTTCCACTCCTTCCTTTGGGTCTGCCTGCTTCATCAAATCTACCAGCCCTTGGGTCTCCAGTCCTCAGTTTTCCAACTCTGTAACAGTTATTTCATCTCGTTCTCCTTCCTTCAGCAAGTTTACTCCTGCTCCTCTCTCTGTCCAGCTCTGCTGTACTCTCCTCCATCTTGGAATTCTCAGAACTGTAGTAGCAGCCCTCCATCGCCACCTAACAACTCCAGAGAGTGCTTCACTTCCTCCCCTTCAAAGAAAAGGGGAAGTCCCAGGTGCCATGGCCAAATTTTTCATAGTCATTTATGAATGTCACCATGGTTCACCTCTGAAAAGATGCCATTGACCTAGTTAGACTAACCTGCTCAACAAAGTGTAAAATAAAAAATAAATTAAAAAAATCATAAAATAACCATGAACAGACAGCTAATCAGTTATAAATGGTATGTATATCTACTGTAGACTCCGATATCTCTTGTTCTAGAAAAATAGACCTATAATTGTCTGTTTAGATCCATGAAATATAACAACCCCTAACAGCCATGTAAGATGTCACTTTAGGCACAAATGACTGCCTGATTGATATGAATGGCCTTGTTACGTTTACTGAAATTATGTACAAGGGAGGAACATATTAAAGGGTGGGAGGTTGGCATGATGGTTAAGGTGTTCACCTTATGGACACAAGGTGCAGGGTTTAAGTCTCAAATGGGTTACTTCAGTAGGCTTAAAATGGCCCATGAGGGCAGTTAATCTAATACTAATCTATGAACCTATGAACAGATCACAATTCATAGTCCTACTTGGCCAAAAAGACTACTAGCAAGACCACATTTTTACAAAACAAACACGTCATGGACCTTGAGAGGGCCAGCTTGAAGGAGGATGTAGTCAGCTGCTCCAAAACAGATATAAATTCTCACACTGGAAAGAAAATCATTCTTGGAGACTTTAAATATCAGAAAAATTGAAGGTCTTGTTGCAAACAATGAACTCTAAAGGAGATAAGCTAATAAGGCAGAACAATCAGTCCAGAATGGCAAGCAAGATCCAAACTCAGTAAATATACAAGACGGGCAAGAGGATGACGAAGGTCCACGTAGAAGGGTATGATAATTCTTTCTATTTAGACAAGAAGTTTTGAATTTAGGTTTCTTAATCTGTAGAAAAAATACACATCACCTCCAAAGAGATCATATTTTCATTTGAAGCTGCTTATCTATGGACCTAATGATCTATGTATCTATCTAATTATTGATTATCTATCTGTCTATGTATGTAGCTGTCTTTTCTTAACTGCATAAGTGGGTTGGTCATGTGTCCCTTTCTTAACCATGGCCTGGGTCAGAAAAATCCAAAGTTAAGTAGTACACAGACTACAATACAGAAACATAAAGCATATATAGTTGTACCAGTAAGTCAAATGTAGAGACGTGTTTCCTATATGCATTTGATACTTAAAATATATATTAGCATTTAAATTTTTTAATGATAAGGAAGGAAAGTAGCGGAAAGAGAAAAAAGTAAAATAACATATACTGTCAGAAGTCTACAACAAAGTAGATATATAACAATAACTAGTGAAAAGCAGCCTAAAAGCATATGGAAAGTACATATACTGAAATGTTCAGTCAGCTAGTTAAGGAAAATATTTTAAACTAGTTTAAACAAGGTATATTCCTGAAGTATAAGGAAGAGACTTCCATGTTAAATTTACAAATAACTCATCCTGAGATGGTTAAGCAACCTGGGCAGTGAGTATGAAAAGGGAAATGATAAAAAGGGCTTTTAGATTTGAGTGTGAAAGGAGGTCAGAAATCTGAGCTGAGAACATGAATGGTGAAAGCAGAGGTGAAAGGCCTTGTAATAACAAGGGTGTTAGTGGAAGTGAGGGAGCTGCAGACAACGTGCTCTTGTATCTCACAGGACACCATGAACTAGCATTTTGTTAAATCACCAATGATCCAGTAAGGGTAACCCATATCCTTGCTAGTAATGAAATTTGATTTATGATTCCAAAGAAATTATTCAAATATTATACACAGCTTCACAAATACCTCTCAAAAAGGGCTATTTGATGCCTAAAATGGAGTCTTTTTAATAGTAGCAAACTATGTGCTGAATTCATCAAAGTTACCATGAGGCACATGCCTTGCAGTAACCTTTCCACATTTACAGACAGCCCCACCACAGTAATTTACCATGAAAACATGTAGCACTGTGGTGATCTGTCTCAATGGCTGTGGTAAATGTTAATAAGGCATTTCAGGGGAGATACATATACTAATTAGCCATGTGCTCACCCCTCGAATTGCATGTGGTAAGGCATTTATGCAGTCAAGAGATACAGAGAATTGCTCAGCTGCCAAAAGGCCATGTTCATTTATCACAGCAGACGTAAGTGCCAGGGAGTTTAGTGAACAAGTAGGGTTGTTGTTGTTGTTGTTGTTGTGTGTGTGTGTGTGTGTGTGTGTGTGTGTGTGTGTGTGTGTGTGTGTGTGTGTGTGTGTGTGTGTGTGTGTGTGGAGGGCTGCATGTGTGACCTTATGTCTGAGTGTGTGTCTGTCTGGAGAGTCACATTAGGAGTGTTAGATAAAGGAATAGGATAGGCCTATGTGTGTATTATGGCTGAAGGAGTGAGTGTTTATGTGAGTGCGATTAGCTGAGGAGGGCTGTGAGTGTATGTGTCTGCATGTATGTGTGAATGTGTGTTGTGCATTGTGTGGGGGGTGGGGAACTGGGGGACTGTCATACCTCCACAATCGCCCAGACTAATGACCAAATCCTGCAATATTTTGGAGGCCACAAGACACCAGGGATAAGTCTAAAGATGTGGGTTGGGGATTAACAATAGCCACCAGGGATAACCCTAAAGATGTGGGTGAGGGGAAACTCTAGACACCAGGGATAACTCTTTAAAGTTGTACCTTAACAGCACTTAAACAATACATTGGTGTAGGGGAACTCCAGCCACCAGAGATTATGTTAAACAATGTGCCGTAATGCCACTCACAAAAAATGTGAGTGGGGTGAGCACTAGTCACCAGGGAGGATCTAAATAAAATGCCTTGAAGACACTAAAGAAAGGATTCAAACCTGGGCACTCCCACCTATTACACAGGGTATTAGTTCTCTGCACCATAACTTGATACCAGTGACAATATGGAATAATGAAACTAAAAAAAAATACAGTACGAAGGGGGGGCTTCAAACTCTGCACCCCTGACATAAGAATCAGCAGTAGTAATCCACTATGCCAACTAAGTTAACATAACAAATGTTTCTTTTATAATATTATGATTATAATGAAAGTTATGGAAGGCCTACCACAGTTTAAATGTTACAAGGGAAAGGAAAAGGGCACATACAAGCATACCTCTTAACGTAGCTCAAGAAATCCAGACAAAGCCAAAAGTAGTGGGAAAACAAAGATACTACCAGGGATGTTTTTTGAATTATTTTACTTCTAAAGCTATAAAGTTGCTTGACTAACAGACTTTGCACTGGCATATATTTACTGAAAGATGTGAAGTGTGAAACTCTAATGGTCGATAGCAATGACTGACTGTAATCATCCATGATTTATGAGGGCAGGAAAAATTGAGATATCAAGGACATTCTGACAACACAGGGACAGGGATGGAAATATGGTGTGTGTGTGTGCGTGTGTGTGTGTGTGTGTGTGTGTGTGTGTGTGTGTGTGTGTGCGCGTGTGCGTGTGTGCGCGTGTGCGCGTGCGCGTGTGTGTGTGCATTTGCGTGCGTGTGTGTGTGTGTTTTATGTGTATGTATGTGTGTGTAGTTAAGTAATTGAGGGAGGTGTGCCTGTGCCACTGCAATGCATAGGCTGCCAGTGTTAACAAACATAGAAAAGTCCTGATCTGCATTCACAGTAGTTAATAGTGATTCAGAGGCATACCAACTAGCTGACGATGAAGCCGTTCCTCATTGCAGCTAATGTGTCTCTGAACCACAAAATAAAGCATCACAGAAACAAGGTATCTTCACAGCAGCCAAAGTGAGGACTGGAGTTGTTTCTGAATTGCGAAGTATATTTTCCTCAGAAAAAAGATCTGTTTGGCCGAAAAGCAAGAAGTGTGTGTAAGTAATTAAACAATACCTGTAGTTCTTATAAAAATACATGTCCACAAGTAACTGTAAATTGCATTTAAGCAGATTTATACTCTGTCATTCTTTAATAAAAAAGTCAGTCATCATCACTTAATGCCACAATATGGGTGATATGAACTACGGATTCAGTGCTCCACTGCTAGTGAGTTTGCACACACAGAAACGTGTGCATGGCTATTGTGTGCAGAGGGCACCTTCACTTCCTTATATGGGCAGAAACACTCCATAAGTGAAAAGTGGGCAATTATACAACAGACTTATTTAATAAAGATAAGAAGAATCTTTTTTAATGACTCAGGTGTGTAATAGCAATAATCACTGTCTGATATAATCCATGGCACAGTGGGATAAAGCCCTTACTGCACCACAGATAACCCTGTTTGAGAAGAAGCACTGGTGTTTTAGGGATCAAATGGAGGAAGATAGGAGTGAACAGCTGATGCCTCCTCACTCGTTCTGGGGAAGGGGAGGCTGCTGGGCTCGCTACAATGGCACATTAAGAGCCTGGTGAGCTACACTCTGCAAATGGCATACCTTTTAGTCGAGAGGTTACACATGCATGGAAGCACATATGTACTGCCTGGAGGTCATGATTATGGAGTTTGCAAGTCTGCTGTAAGCTGGTAGGAATTCAGGGCACTCTCCTCAGTAGCAGTGTGATGCACCCTCAGTCTCCTCACTGGCCCTGGGACTGGGTCAGATTGAATGTGGGGAAGGCAGAAGTAGGTCCATTAGGTCCAGCAGACCCAGTGAATGAGAAGAATAGCGGGTGGAAACTGATGGTCAGCTGTGGGGAGATGGAAATGCTACACATTCATAAATCAAACTGCAAGAAGGTCACTCACTCCAGGGATCTAAACCTAGCCTCTGGCATGAACAGGTCATGCTGTAGAGGTAGATACATCTCCCAGAGACTGATAGTTCTCTGGAACAAGCTTCCAATTCACATGAAAAAGAGCCCTTCCCTGACACTCTTCAAAAGCAACCTAGATCAATGAATGAGTGACCGCAAATTCACTCCTGGGGTGGTGCCAGTGTCCCTCCTTGTCTTATTAACTACCATAGACCCTTACCTCTGTGAACTTCACTCACCTAACCACAGACAATTGGGGCAACTCTGGATTAATATGGCTTGGCTTGTAAAGGCTCTAGGGCCGTTGCCTAGTAACTTCCTATGAACCTATGAACTTATATCTTTATATGTCTACATAGTCTCTAGAATGTTCTTCATAGGAGTCTAAACAAAAACTTCACTCCCTAGAAGCTCTCTTTACCCTAGAGAATGCTGATGTCTGTGCGGTAACTGAGACATGGCTTAAAGCTGCAGAGATCACACTAACAGTGCAAGGCTATAATGCCTTGTACACATTTAGTCCAGCTACTTCAGAGGCAGGGACTAAAGGTGGCGGTGTCTCTATTTACATCAAAAATAAATATACTTCAAGGCTAGTCAAACAGGACAATGTACTTGAGCTGCTCCATGTTCAAACCACCATAGGTAAAATCCAATACCACTTCCTAGCAAGCTATAGGTCCCCCTCCATTATTCAGGAAACCCATACCATGTATTTAAACTTATTAGACACACTAACTATCCAACCCAATACCATATTTATGGGTAACTTTAATGACCCCACTATTAACTGGGAATCCTATACAACACCAAACATACAAGCACAGAGATTCCTGGATTTTGTAAACACAAACTTCCTGGACCAGATAGTCAATACACTAACCAGGGGTTCAACCATACTGGATCTGGTCCTCACTAATATGGGAGACTGCGGCACACCCCCTAGTGTAATGCCTTCCCTAGTAAGATCAGACCATAAAATGGTCTCCTTTGAAGTAAAAATAAAACCTGGACCCCCAGCTAAACTTGGAATATTCAGGAACTATTCTAAGGCTAACCTCCTGCTATTAAGTGAGAACCTGGCAAAATTTTAAGCCCCCATAAACCCTGAAAATACTGCTGCCTATGCAGAACTGTTCATAAAAACCCTGTACAAGCATGTTAATACCTGTATAGAGGTGGCTGTACCCACCAGGAAGAAGTACAGGACTAACTCAAAAAATAAGCCACCCTGGGAGAATCACAAAATCAATAGGCCGTATAACAGGAGGAAGAAAATCATGGCAAAAATTAGGAGGTGCAGCACCCAGCAGGATAAAAGCACTCTCATCAAACTAAACTAACAATTCAGAGGACAAATAAAGTCTAGCAAAGCCAAATTTGAGGTAAGTTTGGCCTTCCAGGCCAAGAACAAACACAAAGCATTCTTTAGCTATGTCCGCAACCTCAAAGGCAATGCCCAATTGTGTGCAGAGCTCATTGTAAATGGAGCCACCTATACTGAGCCAGAAGATATAGCAAATCTCCTGGCTGATAAATTCAGCATCAACTTTACCTCTCTCTCCCTCTCAACCTCCATTCAGGAAATATCATCAAATACAACTCCCCCTACTATCACTAGGGAACATGTCCTTAGTAATCTCTCCAAGACCAAGAACACTGTATTAATGGGCTGAGACAATATCCGAGGATGCCATCTAAATAGCATGAAACATGACCTATCAGGGCATCTGGAATTACTGTTTAACTTTAGCCTCCAAACATGCTTTGTGCGTCATGAATGGAGAAAGGTAACTGTCATCCCTCTGCACAAAGGTGGGCCATCTACAGATCTTGGAAACTGCAGACTCATAAGTCTCACTAGTCTTATATGTAAAACCATTGAAAGAATTATCATGGAGATGATCGATAGAGATATAGTAAACCTCCAGACACTGGACCCAACCCAGTTTGGTTTTGTCAAGGGCAGATCATGCCTACTCAACCTGGTGGACTTTTTTGAGAAGGCCACAAAGCAGTGGATGAGGGCAAAATCGCTCACACTGCCTATCTTGACATAGCCGAGGTATTTGAAACAATACTCCACTCGGGCATTGTTGACAAACTCAAGAGATTAGGTATAAACCTGTATGCCACCCGGTGGATAGCCAACTGGCTCACAGATAGGAATCAGTAAGTTAGAATTGGGGAATCCACCTCTACAAAGAGGCTCGTCACAAGTAGGGTCCTCAGGGATCAGTCCTTGGACTGCTCCTTTTTGGCATTTACTTCTCAGAAGTCAAGGCCAATGTCAGTGGTCTCTGGCTGACTAAATCTGCAGATGATTGCAAATTAAGAGCTGTCATTGAATGTCCCACTGACACAAATGTTCCCCAGGAGAGGCTGACACAAACAACTGGTGTCAGAGTCATGGAGTAAAACTAAATGCCAAGAAATGCATAATAACTTTGGGAAGTCATCTGCTCCTGGTAACTATCATATTGACAACACGCCCCTTAGAGTTGACCCAGTAGTCAGGGACTTAGGGACACACATAGATAGTAATCTAGCCTTTGACCATCACGTGTTTACAGTGGTGAGGAAATCATTCTATGTTGTGCAACTTATAAACAAAGTTATGGCATCTAAGTCCAAGGAAGTCATTGTTCCACTGTATTCAGCATTCATCAGATCTATCATTGAGTACAATGCCCCTTTTGGTATGTACCTAACCAGGCATATCCAAGAACTGGAATGTCCACAGAGGTTCCTCACTAAAAGAATCCTGGGTGTAAGTAAAATGTTCTATGCAGACCGCCTCAAGGCCCTATCCCTGTATTCTGTCTCCTACAGGCTTTTGAGGGGAGATCTATGCCTGGCATACAGGGCATTGTCAGACCCTACTCTGATGGTCCTCCTGCATATCCGCAAAACAAACAGCACCAGAATTACCCATTTTAAAGACTTAAACCTTGCCTGTTATATAAATAGGACTTGCTGGAGAGATACGTATGTATCCCAGTGACTACCCCATATATGGAACAGGCTCCCCATCCATGTGAAGAAGTGTTCCTTCTTAACCCAATTCAAGTGCAACTTGGACAACTGGATGGGAAACCAGAAATTCATCCTGGTTTGGCACCTATGTCTCTAATGGGCACAAGTAACTTGTAAATGGTTCATCTCCCAGTCCTATGCTTACACTTATCAAGGCTATCAGAACTTGTCAGAGATTTGGGATACATGGCTAGGGTTAAAAAGGCCCTTGTGGTTGTTAGCCTAGTAAACACCTATGAACCTATAGCAGAAGACAACGGTGGTACCTGTGAAGAGCAAATAGAGGTACTGAGTAGTTCAGTGTTGTAATAACATTTCTCTGAAGGAGCTTTGTATGTGTCAGGGTGAGAAGATTAGCTAAGTGACAGATCACTTTAAATTGGTTACAAGCACTGAAGATACCATGGTCAGTTTGATGGTGAATGGAAAAAAAGTATCAAGGAATATACTTCGACATTTATAAAAGTTGGTAAAATAATGTTTTCAAGAGGTTTTTTTTATATGAAGTGGGGTTTTTAGAAGAAGTGTTTGGCTTGAAGCAAAATGCATAGCCTCAGTTTTTGAATAATTGACTATAAACTTGTCTTTAGTGACCTTTAGGCACATTTGCTTATACCTTATTACATATCAGATTATAAATTGTGGTAGGACATTAATCAAGTTGTGCAGAACCCTGCACTGTTGTTCTTGCAGCATATTATTCTTGAGCAGTAGATGTAGGGAATACACCTCATCTTCTAACATATAACAACAAACGTTATTCTGGCAAACGGGGGGGGGGGTGTCACCAGAGGTAGCTCAACAATCCCTCTTCTTGCATTTATTATAGTTGTTTTGAATAAGAGGGAAAAGGAGCAGATTCCAGTGTCTCACAATAACAACCTGGACTCTTGCCTACAATGTTGGGAATTGGCTAGCACATTCTGATGCAGATAGTTGCCATCTGGGGACCCCATTGGCTGTTAATAGACTAGTAAACTCTCCTAGGTTTAGTTACCCATCATGATCCAGAACCCTTCTTCCTCTGCCAGGACATTTCCCCCTGCCATATATATCATCATAAGCCTAAGTCCGGGGGAAATAGTTTCCACAGTGCTATGGTCATCCTGGGTAGTTAGTGTAAATAAGTTTCCTTTTGCTATTTGTGTATTCCATGTATGATCACAGTTTTCTCAATCACTGGCTGAAAGATTCCCATCTCGAGGTACTTCCTTGGACTACTTCACCACAAAGATGACAACTAGCAACTGTTTCAAAGTGATGTTTAGGGATATATGTGATGGAGACATATTTCCTGTTGCATCCAGCATTACAAAACTGCACCCCATTCATTGTCAGCACCCAGGATGGGGGGGGGGGGCACAGCATGGTGGTCTACATTTCTGTCAGCAGATAGTATCCGAAAGTGAAGTTCCCTAACCAAACAGAGAATTTAAATGAGTTTCCAGTCTAGGGGATAATCTAAATGGTTCCACAAATAATGCTAAAAGTTGGTAATGTGCATCCTGGCATTTGGCATCAACATAGTGAAGGGTCAAACATCACATTTCCTGATAACCTTATGTCTACTGGTTGCCTGAGGCAGTTCAGCTGTTTAACATATGACATTGTCTGAGTTGCTAAATGCTGCTCTTGTGATGTGTTTTACGTGTGCAGCAGAGGATATATTAGCACCTTTATTGTATTAAGAACAAAGACAGTTCTCTGAGAAAACACTCCAATTTTTGTGTGAATTTCAAAAAATTCGCTTTTTTCATCTCATAAAAGATTCCAAGAAGTGTGACAGGTGGTGACTGTTAGAACAGGTTAAAGAGTGAATAATTGATTCAGCAGTTGAGACTCAATACAGGAAAAGCAGCTGTTTTGAATGATATCGCAATACATAGTATTTTAAAATTGAGACCAGCTAAGTCATGAGTTATTTTTATTTTTGTATTTTTCTATGTTTGGTTTACTGTATCACTGATTTTCTTATAAAGTTAGTTTGTTCATTTGTTCTCACGTCTCCTGATGAAGTCAAAAGTAAAAAGTAAAAGCTCTAAGTAAGGTTCAATAAACGTTCTGTGTAAATAAATAAAAACTGGTCCAACTCCTGAGGCCTTAGTGAAATATAAACTAAAAAAAAAACATTACTTTAAGAGCAAGAAGGATGTCATCACTGGTTTAGCGTAGTTAAACTTTAATATCCACTTTTGTTAATCATCAGAAAATACTTCATAATTAAAATCAATAGTAGTAAATACAAATTCAAATTTCATTTCAACCAATGAACAAAACACACGTAATTAAGCAATAAAATAATTAATAAAAAAATAAAAAACATGGCATTTAACTGTTTAACAACCACCTAGCTTCTGGTCTCTAAGAAAGCACTTGCTATTTACAATCAACACTTAACTTAATCTGCCATTCTGTTTCTTTTTTTCTCTATCTGATTTTTAAAATCACCACCTCTTCTGCCTTCTAAAACTTGTTCTAAGGCAGTGAATGAAAACTTTTTATAACCACTGCAGAAAAGAGAATGCTTACACAAAGCATGGCTGTGATCTTTTATTTTAATTGCATAACCATGCTGTTTTATTGTATCTCTCAAGCCCCTGGTGGTCATTCCCACAGAGAAGCTAGAACATTCTGAACATATACTGAGGTACACTACTCCTACTGAAGTACAATTATATCTTCCTGGGATCTTTATAGTGTAAGGAATATGATTTAAAGAAATATAAGATCCCTAATGTATAAACCTATGTGCTGAACAGGTGTTACATATATAAGTACCCCAACTTTTATTAATAATAGGTGGACAGATTTTTGTGTTATCTCTTTCTAACATTTGTTTAATACATGTTTCTTATATACAAAAATGTATATAATTAATTATTCCCAGTTATAATTTTCTAATTACTTCTGATAACATTCCTGATGTTATAGTTGTCTATGGACATATCTACAAAACCATGGAATCTGTTTGCTCACTGTTACACCATTGATGGTACCCAGAATTTTGTTCTTACTCTTCAACCCTTTATTTTGAATAGGTTCAAACTGTTCTTCTCTTTTAGAAATAATTTATTGGACAGTTTTCTCAAGGAAATCAGTTTTATAACCCCCAGCCTCAAATAAGGAAATGAAAGACTTTATCTCTTGATGAGAATGATGGTCACTGCTGATCATATGGGAGGCTCTAATAAACTGGCCCCTAGGTATATTTCTTTTGAAAAAGTTGGGGTGATTACTACATCGATGAAGGTATCCATTGGAAAAAGTGTTTTTTCCTATGGATTTTCTGTCAAATCTGTTAAATACTGGGTTCCATTCAAGCTGAACATCTAAAAAACAAATGTTCTCTTCTTCTGTGAACTGAAAAATGTAGAACTCTCACTCATGTGTACGCAAAATTCAAAATGACTTACTTCTTCTTCAAAAATGAAGAACAAGTTGCCCACAAATCTCTTGTAGAAAACAACTTTTTTATATTCAACAACATTGGATGAAATCTCCCTTTCCCACCAGCCAAGTACTAAACTAACAGAAGCAGGGGCAACAGTTGCCCCCATTGCTACACACTTCTTTTTCTGGTAATATCTGTTGTTGAAAAGAAAAAGGTTGTTCTGCTGACGAATCTCCAATAAAGCACAGTGAAGATTAACTAAGTTGTTACATTAGTATACTGATTTAAGAATAACCTTACATATTCTACACTTTGCTCTTCATGTATAGATACAGAAACAGGACACTATATCTACTGTAAGTATAAAATTCTTGTAAGTGCTATTCATATTTCTGATTGAACTGCCTGACACTCTCTAAAAATCCCAGGAATCTTGTATGTAAGAAGGAAGCAGTTGTAATAGTGGGTTGAATACAGAATCTAAAAATAAAAGAAATACCTTCTGTGACACTATTAGGGCCAGGAACAATTGACTTACATGGGGAATTGGTGGTATTTTTATGCATTTTGGAATTCCAAACAATACTCCTATATGTGTTTTGTCTACAGGTAAACAATTATACAAGTCAAACTCTATTTATTCATTAAAAAGTCATAAAGATAATAATGAATGTACTTCTGACTTCTATAAAGTCCTGGAGAGAAACTTTAATGTATTCTTCAGTATTGTTTAACATTTTTTCAGTAGAGGAATGGCATTGTGTTAAAACCATAATTATCATCCCACCCCCCCAGTCAGCTTTCATGAATCTTAAACCTTTCTGTTTCTGTAATTCCCTTAGTGCTTTGTATTATTTAACAGTTAAATTAAAAAATGGACGTTCAGTTTTGCTATTTAAAATCTGCCTAATTTCTTTCTCAAAGGATAATTCAAACATTTTCAATGTATGATATAAATATGGATTGTAAACAGAAGGCTTACTTAAGTTATTCTTAACATTCACAGCTTTTAACATAAATTGTAAGTTCATTTTCCTCATGTAAAATTTTAAATCAAGAATGGTTTTAGCTAGGTTGTCTCTATGACTTGGTATAAAGCCAAACCCAAATTGCAAAACCTTCCGATGATGCCCACTTAGTTCAAATTCTAATAAATATTTTAATTTCACTAAAACTCACAATCTTTTGAAAATCACTCACTTCCCCCCTCCCGCTTCCTCCCTGACTGCGATTTAAAAAATGTTTTTGTTTGCACTCGATTTGAGTTTTTTGAATCACCTTCTCTGTTGTATTTGTTAACTGATGAAAAACTGGAGTTGGAGAACAAAAGGGAAGCTCAAGAAAGTGTTCGGTGAAACGAGCGTTTCCAAAAGAATTACTGATTGAAGTGACTGCTTCTTCTGGCCAAAAATCAGTTGAATTCACCTCACTTCCTTTTGGATGTTCAAATGCATTTAAAGGGGCAGAAGCATTAAAAAACATATCACTGGCAAAACTACTAGTATTATTGTTAAAAGAAATGTTATTATTGTGACTATTATTGACAGAGCTAAAAGTCTTATTAGATTTAAATCTCGCTTCTACCACATAAGCTGTCTTGAGTCTTGTAAGCTGTTAGGTCTCACAAAACTTTCTTCTGCCTGCTTTGCAGTATTGTTTTTTCATAGTGGTCAACTGCCATAAAAAATATGTTCATAAACCAATCTTACATCAGGCTGTCTATTTAACAACCCCTTAATCTCTTCATCTATTGTTTGCAATGAGGTTTTAAGTTTCTCCATGATTTTGTTATTGTTTTTGACTAGTGGCTTCAAAAATTCTAAACCTGCTTTATTGAAAAACAGACTTAGTTCTTGAAAAAAACAGTCACCTGGATTAATGCCATTGGGTGTTTTGAAAAAGTGTAACCCTTCTGGTGCTATCTCATGTTTTATACAATATTCAAAGTACTTATTCTCAATTGAAATGGCCTGAAATTTCTTGATCCCCTTTTCCAGTTCAACCAAAAGATTTTGGACATTGTGTCTTCATAGGTTCATAGGTAGGTATTAGGCTATCGGCCCTGGGGCCTATATAAGCCTAGCCAAAAAGGTTTCCTGGCTTTCGCCACCCAAAAAAGTTATTTTCCTGTGCCCCTGTCTAGCAAAGCCACAGAAGTGATCCCCGGGGTGAATTTCCTATTTCCCATCCAATTGTTGAGATTTTCCTTAAAGAGGCTAATGAGGAGCTTTGCTTGACATGAATGGGTAGTCTCTTCCAGAGCATGGCAAGTCTCTGGGACAGGAATCTATCCCTCCAGCATGTTCTGTTTATTGTGGTGGCAAGGTTTAGGTCCCTGGAGCATGTGGTTCTGAGGGACTGGGGTTCTTTAAGTGTAGCATGTCCAACAGATCTGGGTTTGACATGGCTTTATATGTTAGGTAGAGGTCGCCTCTGAGTAGGCGATAAGTGATGGAGTAGAGCTGGAGTTTTTTTGAGATGGTCTGCATATGACATCTGTTTGAGGCCAGTAATCCTCTCAGTGAGGTATTTCTGAGACCTTTCTAGTTGTTGTAGATGTCTTGCGTGGTACATGCCAAATGGGGCACTGTAATCTATAATGGGTCTGATGAGGGGTGAGTAGAGAGGAACAATTACCTCTTTTTTCTGGAGGTGAACCCCTTTGGGATGAGGTGTGCCACATAGAAGGATTTCCTGACTACTGTGGTGATGTGATTATCAAAGGAAAGACTACTGTCCACCTGTGTCCCAAGATCTCTTATCACACTTTTGGTGTTTAGTAGGCTACCGCTTATGTGGTAGTTTATGGGTACAGTGTTTTTCCCAAAGGGGATGACAATGCACTTCTTGGT
This sequence comes from Protopterus annectens, assembly GCF_019279795.1. Taxonomy (NCBI): domain Eukaryota; kingdom Metazoa; phylum Chordata; order Ceratodontiformes; family Protopteridae; genus Protopterus; species Protopterus annectens. The sequence continues at coordinate 876,672,378 of NC_056746.1, read as the reverse complement.
ATTGAGCTTGAGGTCATGACTTTGACACCAAGCATCAGTCTCAGTGAGACCCCTTTGTAGAATGTCCACATCATTAAGCGATTCTATTATGGCACCTAGCTTGCAGTCATCTACAGATTTCCTTTGACAAAGACCTGCTGTATTAGCCTGGACTTCTGAAAAGTAGATGCCAAACAGGAGAGGACCCAGGACTGAGCCCTGTGGTACTCCACTTGTCACTGGTCTGAAGTTGGATTTGGAGACAGCTACTTTCACTGTGTGGGTTCTGTCAGTGAGCCAATTGGCCACCCATCTTGTGACATACAGATTTATGGTCAGTTTAGTCAATTTATCTATAATTCCAGAGTGAGGATGGTGTCAAAAGCCTATTGAGGTCAAGATAGGCTGTGTGCACCACCTTACCCTCGTCCACAGCTCTGGTGACTACTTCAAAGAAGTCAATCAGGTTTAGGAGACATGACCTACCTTTTACAAACCCAAACTGAGTGAGGTCCAGCATTTGGAGGTTACCTATGTCCTTGTTTATAAGCTCCAAGATGATACGTTCCATGGCCTTGCAGTCTAGGCTCATCAGGCTAATGGGGCGGTAGTTCCCGGGGTCCGTGGTGGCAACCCCTTTGTGGAGTGGGATAACCGTCACTCTTCACCATTCAGTAGGCACAAAGCCTGAAGTGAGGCTATGATTGAACATGGTACTTAGGTGGGGTGCCAGTTCATTCTGTAGTTCATGCAGAACACTGTGTTGTCAAGTCCCATTGATGCTGTGTTCTTGGCTTTGGAGAGTGCGGTCTTTACTTGTGCAGCCGTGATTACAGGGGCTTTGCATTCTTCCAGTATAGTGATGGGCCCTTTAGGGGGTGAGGGGGGGTGATGTTTGCAGTGAACCTATCTGCTAAGATGTTGGCAATATCAGATGTTTCTGTATATCTAGTGCCATTGTGCTGTAGCTCAGAGCAGATCTTAGTAACACCATTGAGATTCTTGACATAGCTGTAGAATGCTTTGTGGTTGCCTTTAGAATCAGTGGCGATTTTATTTTCGTAACTAGCTTTGGAGGATTTTATAAGGGATCTCAGCTTCTTACTGAGGCTAAACCGGGAGTTCCTGAAATAAGGGTATTTTACTCTTTTTTGCAACAGCTTCTTCCTTCAGTTGTAGAGTTTGTTTATGGCAGGGGACCACCAGATTGGCTTCCTGTTTTTGGAAGCTAGTGTCTTGGTTCTGTTGGGATGGCACGATCCATGCACTCGTGTATGTGGTTATACAGTGCATTTGTATAGGATTCAGCAGTCGAACCTCTATTTTCTGTCTGTAAGGGTGTCGTGAAGCTTGCCACTTCTGTCTTAAGAAGCATGAAGTTGGCTTTGGAGAAGTTTTTTATGATGGATTCCTTAATGAGGGGTGGAGGCAGGATATTGATGTCTAGGGTGATTAGCTTGTGGTCGGATCTGACCAGTGAGAAGTTGACCTCTGACATGGAACACCAGCTGCCCATATTGGTAATGACCAGGTCCAGGATATTGCTGCCCCTGGTGGGGGTATGGACAAGCTGATCCAGGGCATTGGAATTTACGAATTCCAGAAAGCGTTGAGCAAATAAGTTAGTACATGAGTAGTTTTACCAGTTGATGGTGAGGTAGTTGAAATTGCCCATTATTAGGGTATTGGGCTGCACCTTAATATTACCCAGTATATCAAGAAACATGGAGTGGGCATCCTGGGGCCTGGTGGGGGATCTGTAACAAGCTACAACCTGGATTGCATTCTTGCCCAGTGTTAGTTGCACTTGGATAATTTCAGATGCATTATGTTGAGCAACTAGCCTGGTGGTGTGGATATCCTTAATGAATATGGACACGTCTCCTCCTGTAGTGCTTTGGTCCAGGTTAGGTGGCCGAAAGTATGAGTTATAACCTGGTAATGCAGGAGTGCTTTCTGGAGCCTTGAACCAGATCTCCATCTCTGCACAGATGTCAATGTTCTCCATTTTAAGGAGTGCCTTGAGTGAGTGCATTTTGAGGTTTAGACTTCTAGCATTGAGTAGCATTACCCTCAGATTTTGCTTGCTTATATCTGCTACAGTAGTGAGTTTGTCATTTGAACCTTGTCTAAAAAGGCACTATAGGGGTGGCGAGATCCTTAGCCAGTATCTGGAATCCCAGGGGCGACAGGTGCAGACCATCTCTGACAAAGCATCATGGTCTGTCGATCATGTCGTCCCAGGCAGACAGACACTGGATCCCCTTAGAATGGCACTAGAAGCTTAGCCAATTGTTGGTCAATCATTTTGTCCTTGTATTGTGGTATCATTCTGAGCGATGGCAGCATCCTCAGTAGTAGTAGCAAATGGATCATACTTAGTATTCAGTACACTCCACGGCTGTCAGGAAATTGCTTAACAGTCTGACCGCCATCAAAAGTCATTAAATCCTTCTAAGGAACCACTGCTTACTGTATTTACCACATTCTTCTGCTTGGTAAGAATTACCAGTGACTTTTGTATTTCACCAAAAATGACTAACAGCTCCTGTAAGGTCTTGTCCTGGCTATCTGGTATTGAATATAATGTTAGATTCAGTAGTTCATTTTTATTATTTATTTTTTTATTTTACATTTGTTAACCGGGCTAGTCTATCTGGATATATTTCCATTTTCAGTAGAGGCCCGGGGAGAAAAGCTCCACATGTAGACAGGACGGATAACAACAAAACAACAAATACATAATAACAGATTAACAAACAGATTTAAAAAAGTGGTAGGTATTTTACTCAAGACAAGAATAACTAATTATATTTAAAGGTATAAACCATAAGTTCAACATAATTTCATCATTGGAATCAATTAGAGAAAGTCAATTAGAGAAAGCAAGAGACCAAGGAAAAGAGAGAATATTATGCAAAACAAAGTACAGAATAGAAGAGATATGTATTGCCAGAAAGAGAGAGACAAATAGCCATGAGGAGGAGGAGAAAGAGCCAAGAAAATTTTAATCAGGTTTAGAGCAGGAACATATCCAGTGGTTATTAAGGTGGACTTTTAGTTTTTGTTTAAACAGAGCAGTAGATGCAATTGAAGTAAGTTCGGGAGGAAGTTTATTCCAGTGTTTCCCAATGGCATTTGAGAAAAGGGAATCACCAGCAAGGTTATTAGATTTGGTTAAGGTAACTAGCAGTTTGCTAGAAGAGCGGAGAGAGTTCAGGTTTGAGTAGGGGCTTAAGAGGTTAGAAAGAGCAGGTGTATTAAGAGGTTGGTAAAAGACTCTTTGGACAAACATAAGTTGGGATAGAAGCAACATGTTTGTCAGTTCAAGCCAGTTAAGTTGTTGCAGATTCTGACAATGGTGGGTTCTATATTGTTTTCCAGTAACAAATCTAGCTATGTTATTGTAGGAGGTAGATAGTTTAGAGAGATTGTTTTTCTTAAGATTAGTGTAGATAGGTGAGGCATAGAGAAGTGTGGAAATAAGATGTGAGTGGGCAAGATTCACTTTTGCTGGGAAGGTTAAAAAAGTTTTGATTCTATATAGAGAGCCAAGTTTTCTGTTTACAGATTTAATGGTATTATTGATATGAAGGTCGAAGGAGAGATTGTTATCAATCGTGACACCTAGCAATTTGGTAGTAGAGTCAGGTGATATAATGGTTCCATTATTTGACACAATGGAGAAGTCAAGTGTAGGGGATCTGGTAGTAGGTTTAAAGAGAAGTAGTTTGGTCTTGTTTGTGTTTAGGAGTAGACAGCGTTTTAGGAACCAAGTTTCGACTTTAGAAAATACAGCTTGAGTGTTAGTTTGAAGTTCAGAAATGGATTTAGCAGAGCAAATAAGTGTGGAGTCGTCAGCATATTGAATGCAGGTAGCCTGAGGAATGGCTAATTGTAAGTCATTTATAAAGAGGGAGAAAAGAAGTGGTCCAAGAATAGAGCCTTGGGGGACTCCAAGAGAGATTGGTAGAAGAGATGAGAGTTTGTTATCCCAGAGGACAGCTTGTTTCCTGTTAGTGAGATATGAGCTGAACCAGTGGATAGCCTCAGGTCCTAATGAAAGAGATTCGAGAATTTTTAGTAGGAGAGAGTGGTTAACCATGTCAAAGGCTTTGGACAGGTCAATGAAGAGAGCAGAAGACAGGACATTATTGTTGCGATTATTGTTAATAATATCTGTAAAGGAGAGCAGAGCAGTAGTTGTGCTATGATAGGGCCTAAAGCCATGTTGACAGTTTGTCAGTATTTTATTTTGTAGAAGGTGATTCATTAACTGATGGTGGACACATTTTTCCATTATTTTAGCGAGAGGGACAATAGTGCTATGGGTCTATAGTTAGAATGTTCAAAGGAGTTTCCTCCTTTATGTAATGGTATGATGTAAGAGATTTTCCATACATCAGGGATGGTTTCTTCGTTTATGGTCCTATTAATGAGAATTGATATGGGATAAGCTATTTCAGAGGCTGCTTTTGAAGGAATTCAGAAGGAAGCTGGTCAGCTGAGGGGTGCAAGGTTTAAGTTTGAGAATGCATCTCTGTATAAAGGTAGTGGAGATGGGTTGAAGCCTAAAGGTTGGTAGTTTGGAGGATGTATGGTCATGAATGCTGGTATTGTCACTGGATAGATGGGAGGCCAAGGAATTAATAGTATTGATGAAGAATGAGTTGAAAGTGTTGGCAGTATCAAGGGGAGGCATTTTATCAGACCCAGAAGGGGGGGGGGTGGTAGTTTGTCCAGGGTGAAGAAGTCTATTTAGGGTTGACCAGAATTTTTGAGGATTATTGTGATTCACTTGCTGAAGATTGCTATAATAGTTCTTTTGTCAGAGAGGATTGATTTTTTTGGTATTATTTCTCAGATGCCTGAAAGTCTGTTGGTCTATGGGAGATTTGCTAGTTCGCCATTTTAACCAAGATTTGTTTCTAAGTGACATTTTTTGTCTAGTCTCTTTCGTTAGCCAGGGGGCTGGCTTAGCCTTAATTCTAATAGAACGTTTTGGTGCATGATAATCAAGAATAGTTAGGAATGTGTTGTTAAAGTAATTAACAGCTTCTTGAAGAGGAAGTGTTTTTAGTGGGTTCCAGTTACAAGCCTTTAGTTCCATTTTAAATTGGGTTGGGTTAAAGCATTTGAGGTTACGTAGGGTCCTATATAAAGGAGAGTAATTAGAGGTATTTTTTTGTCTAATAATATAGGTTAGGTTGTGGTCACTAATGTCATCAGGTAGCGTTCCAGACTGATATTTAACTTGAGGTTTGTTTACCAAAATCCAACCAAGAATACTTTCTTTGTTATTAGTTTTGTTGATCCTAGTAGTGGTGTTAATTGTTTGAGTGAAGCCGTGGAGATTAATATGGGATGCTGGGTTGTTAGTGGATATTGAGGACCAGTCTAAGTTGAGGTCTCCTAGTATTATGGTTTCTTGTGGGTAGGTGGATGAGGCCCAACTGAGGATATTTTCTATGGTAGTAGAGTTATTTCCAGGGGGTAGATATATACAGATGATATAGATAGATTTTTTGAGGTTTAGTTGCAGCTTTGAGATAAGAAGTTCAGTTTTAGTAAATCCAAGGTTCTCATAGGGTACTAATGTTATTTTTAGTTCTATTTTGAACAATAGTGCTACTCCTCCGCCTTTTTTACCATTGCGGTTGAGTCTCAAGATATTATAACCTGGTGGTATGATTTCAGTGTCTTTAGTAAAGGGTTTTAACCAGGTTTCTGTTAAACAAAAAATGTCAAAGGAGTGGTGATCAAGAAGAGAGTGGAGTAGGGTTATTTTGTTATTGACGCTTTGGATATTAAGGTGTCCTATGAGTAGAGTATTTGTGTTGGAGGTTAGTGATTCATGAGAAGTGTGTAGAGAAACAGGTGTAGCTTCAGCTGAAAAATTAGATGGACCAGGGTTGGGGTGGATGTCACCATCTACCAAGGTAGAGTGGTTGTATTGCAAGTAGGATTTGTTAGGGAAGTTTAGAAAGTACTTAAGTTTTCTAATCAAGAGGTTCTGACTTTTTATGTGAGACAATCTGTGGTATTTAGCTAAGAGGTAGCTAGAGGTAGATGTGATGTTTAATTGAGAAAAGTTTAGGCTTTTGAAATTTGAGGTTGTATGTTTAGGAGAGTAGTTGAAGTGGAAATTGAGTTTAGTTTCATAGGAGGTTAAGGAATAGGGCAGAGTGAGAGAAAGGGAAGTGATGAGTAGAAGAATTAGTATTTTTAGAGTGTTGTCTTTTACAGAGATCATGGAAGTATGTTGGAGGATGTCCGTTGACATGTTGAGATTATTAAGACAGGAATAGACTAGTGAACTTTGGAAGACTATAGTGTAAGGATGTATAGCTAGATGGAAGAGACAGGATAAGAATATACCTATAAGTATAGTCAGGTGATAGGAGAGGTGATAGAGGAAGGTAAAGTTGAGAGGAAGTTGTGGATGATGTAGGAGTCAGTGATAGGTGAAGTTATAGAGGGGGTGTGGTGTAAGGGGTATAAAGCTAAGGACATGTGGGGTGGGTGGGATAAGGGGGTAGGTAGAGGAGCGAAGCGGGGCAGAAACAGTTAGAGAGGAGAGCAGAAAACAATCAGCTAAGCAGGAGAGTAACACCACGAGTTACCTATACTACTTAGTTTAAGAAGCAAGAAAGGGAAAGTTGTTTAAGGAGCCTGAGAGGGATTCAGGCAGTAAACAAGTAAATATAACAGGTGCAGGTAAAAGTGGGAAAGAGGTATAGTTTAGGTGACAAAAAGACAAGAAAGGGAGCAGTGATAATACACGGAGACAGCAGGTGCAAGGTATAGGGAAGTAAAATGTACAGTTTGCAGAGGGGCACAGGGAGGAAAAAGCAGAAAATAGGCAGGTATTAAAATGTAAGACCCAGTTGTCAGTGAACTGAAGGTAGGAGAAACAGAGAAAAGGAGTGCAGCAGCCAGAAAGAGGTAATTGAGAGCTAGAGAGGAAACAGAAGAGGCAAGACAAGCAGGATGCTACAGTTGTGGGAAGACTAGCAGGGGCAGGAGTAGTTAACAACAAATGCTAGGGGATATGGCGACTAAATAGTATGCAGGTGAGTAAGGGATGGGGGTAGCTTTAGCTTGTACTGCGTGTGTGCCGCCCACAAGAGGACATAGACACCAAGTAAATTATACAAAAATGGACATACAGCCAATGCAGGTGAGAAAAGGAGATTAACAGCTTTTACTCAAGAGGAGTTAGGGGTGCTTCCTGGGTGCCAGTACAGATAGCCAGCTTCGTAGCTTCAGGTAAACCGGGAGAGATAAGCCAGCAGGGAAGGGACAGCCCGATGAGGAGCACTAGGCTTTAATGCTGGAAAACAAAAAAAATAATAATTGAGAGAGCAGCTGTGGTTAGAAGAATAGGATGTAAGGAGAGGTACAGGTAACAGGTTAAAAAAACAATATTTGCAATTCCAGTATCAGTTATTCAGGCAATATTCAAAGGTAGCAGCAGTAGGTATAATACATTTATACATAGAACTATGTATGAGATACATTCAGCAGGAGGTCGTTCCCGTAATAGTGTACAATAGTAGGGTACTAAAACAGTTGTTAGAGGAAGGATTCATACACTTTGCAAGTAAAAGGTATTTACTACATACAGGTCTAGTACCAAACAGTGGAAGAGGAGATAACACTTTGCACACTATACTGGGCACTAACTACAAGAGTAGCATTTGTTTGTTACTATATTATTAAAAAAAAAAAAGGAAACCTCTCGACGAGGTTAATCCCTGCCCCTTAGTAAACCTTGTGCTATCACACTATATTAGGTTCTAACTACAAGAGCAGCGTACCAAAGAAAACCTCTCAAAGAGGTTAGTCACAAGCCCTTAGAGAACCTTGTGCTATCCACACAAACTCTCCCTTATAAAGTATATAAGAGCTGCAATACTGGGTTAATTAGAAAGGAAAACCACTCAACGAGGTAAACTTCTACCCTTAGAAGTAAAAGGGCTTTTAGTAAAGCAAAAGCTTTAAACTAGCAACCGTATCCAATGTCCAAGTTTGAACAGGCTACGCTAAAGCAGCATATACAAAGCATTTAAATGAAGGCCTTTAGGCAGCTTAAACTGTAGTTAAATTAAGGAAAAAAGTACCACTGTGCATTAAAAATAGTGCTCTAGGGGTTCGATCACTTAGCGACCCAATAAAGTGGCTAAAAACATTGGCAGACTACAATAAAACATTTCTGGTGGACATTCAGCTTTAAATATCTAAGTGACTAGGTTTAGCAGCCTAAACAGGCAACAGTACACAGAAATCTTCAGCCCACACAACACAAAATGGTAAGACCACCTTAGCGACTACATCCAGCAGCAAAAACCAGTGGTAAGTACAAAAAACACCAAATGCAGAGGAGTTACTGTGCAAACATACTTGCAACCATAGACCAGCAGCGTTACCAAGATACAGGTGGTAAAAACATCAGCGGCTGCAAGTTTTAGGCGTTAGTTTACAATTTAACCAAGGAAATAAAAAAGCACAATTGGTGATAAAAAACAAGTAGTACTTACAGGCAGCACGCCACGCGGACAAGCTAGGGACACATACGATGAGCTAGAAGAGATTCAAAGATGGCGCCTCAGAGAGGAAACCACTACAAGTAGAGTTTGAGAAGGGAGGGGGGAGGAGGAGACAGGAGGGAAAGCCAATAAGCGTGGAGGGCTTGGAGAGGGGGCGGGAGGCAAGAGCCAGCAGGAAACAGTTAGAGAGGAGAGCAGAAAACAATCAGCTAAGCAGGAGAGTAATCCTTCATCCTCTGAAGCACCTGCCATCAGGTATTCCTGACTCTAAAACCAATAAATAAAAACTGGACCAATTCCTGAGACGGCAGTGAAGTATAAATGCACGCACAAAAAAATACTACTATAAGTGTAAGGAAATCTTCACTGGTTTATTGTAGTTTATTATTAGTTTACTGAATGTTTTATTGCTTGAGAGTGTTTTGTTCATTGGTTGAAATGAAATTTGAATTTGTACTTATTACTACAGATTTTAAGTATGAAGTATTTTCTGATGACATTTGTTTTAACGAAAGCAGATATTCAAATTTAACTATGCTAAATCAGTGAAGATGTTACAGTAGTGTTTTTTTTTGTTTTAAACATGTTTTCCGGATGACTACTGGCAGTTTTTTTTTCAGTTTAGTCATTTTCCCATTAAATTCCATGCACCTACAGTTTATTTATTTATTTTTTTCATATTCTGAGGGTGGAAATAAATCAAGGACTGGTGTATTACTATCCTAAATTTTGTAATGGCGTCACACATGATGAGTCAGGGGAAATTCAATATCGACTTCCAGGGACATTATTTTTGGGATAGAAAAAGGCACTATAGAATATTAACTTGCAAACTAAGTAAGAATCCTATATATTACTCATTTATGCAACATTTCACTCAGAAGGGGTCTTCTCTGGCTGAAAAGGCTCCATATGCCTTCAGAACTGGATGAGGTAGAGGCTGTTTTATAGTTACTTCTCTCAGCTCTCCTTCAACCACAAATCCAATTAAATACTTTTATAGTTTTTAAAGAATTGGGTAACCTTTCCCCCAATTTATTTTTAGCCTCTATCACCTGGCCTGCACCATGGCTCCACTGACAAGGACCTGGTAAAGAATGGAAGCTCATCAGGCAGTGGGAGCTTGTGTTTGGGGGATGTGAGCATGGGCACCCAAGTTGATGATGGTAGCTCCTGCCAGCGCATGTGGAAAGTATGCATGAATGGACTGAAGGGGCATAGGCAGCTATCATGATGATGTGAATGCTCATGTCTCCTTTTATTTTTTTTTACATTATAGAGGCTGACATCACACTGTAAAAAGGATAAGCCACTGTAAAAAGTAAAAGCCTGAGAACTACCAAGATACACTTTTTCTTAGCAAATGTTTAACTTTTGTATAACCTCAAATGCTCTAGCCCATTATTTTGCCTGTTTGTCCACATAACACCTCAAAGTAAAGACATGCTCTAGTTCATGCTTTTGTCTACCTGGCCAAATAACATAAAAAAGCAGTCAAATATTAAAATCTACTGTGTTATAAGACAACCCACAGAAGACTGCTTGATAAAAAATAAAACAACATCCTTATACATAAAACACTAGGAATTCTAGAAGCCCAGTGCAGATATAATACTGCATGTGAGACATAAAATTAAGGACATCCAAAAACCTTAAATATAAGAAATGTTGCCAGGATTTAATCTCGCTCTCTCTCTCTCTCTCTGTTGATTAGTCTGCCTGTCTGTCTCTCTGCTTTTCCACTTAGTTGCAGAAGACCACAGATTCCTGTTAAAATGCCCAGGCACATATAGGCCAATAGTACTAAACAGCAAAATAAATGAATCCATCTGCATCCTATTCACAAAAACCCTCAGATTATTTTCAGAGGATGTCTTCTTTTCACTTCATGGAGAAGAGGATTGTGGATATATTAAACTAAAGGCATGGCTTGAAAATCTAGTTTGTCACTCCATGCATTCCCCTTACAAACTAATTAACAGCAACTGATACTTCAAGGCATGACTGACAGTTACTGCAGCTAACAGCTAGCTGGCAGGGGAGAGACAGAGAGAGAGAGAGAGAGAATTAGGGGGTGGGGGAGTGAGTGAGCAAGTGACTGCAGCATTCACTGCATGACTGGCAGTTACTGCAGACAGTTAATAGCTAGCTGGCATGACAGCGAGTGACAGAGAAAGAGAGAAAGAGAGAGAGTGAACCATTCACTGCATGACTGGAAGTTACTCCAGCCAAAAGTTAGCTGTCAGGAGACAGTAACCTTCCCTGCTTAGAAAGCACCTAAAGTCAGCTAGTATGGAGTGGGTTGGCAAAACGGTTAAGGTCTTTTATCATACAGATACAAATTACAGGCTTTGATTCTTACCTTTGGTTATTGGCTTGGCTTGTAATAGTCTGCAGACTGATAGCCTAGTATGATCCTAAGTCCTAGGTAAGGACGGAACTCAGAAGTAACGGCTGCAGAAATAGAAAAGAAGGAAACTATACCAATGGATGCAGGCCATTTAAAAATATAGATTCAACTATTGTTAAGAGATGCTTTAGCTTGCTGCTATATTTGTTTTCACTGCATGTAAGCCTGATTTTGGAAATGCATTGTTGATTACCTGCATCTTTATGACAGTTTCATTCAATGTGCCTACCTCATCTTGGAATACACTGGATTGCTTTTGCAAAACAATCCCCAGGATTTAGTAAAATCTGTGTGGGCACAGTGTAGAGCCTACATGGAATGTATCTGTGTACATAGCCACGTTTTCCCCTCGGCAGCACGCAATGCATATTAATGATGGTGCGCTGCTGAGGGGGTTGCTGAGGAACACGGATACTGAATCAGTGTAGGGGAGGTATAGTGGCTGGATGTAATTAATTATTTATTTATAGGTGTGTTTAAGTGTGTTTGCACTGTGTGGTGCTCAGCAATGCTAACAGGTAGCCTAGTAGTATATGTGAAGGTATATGAGTTTTTAAAACATCCACCTAGCTACATGGGTGGAGTTATGGTCTTATGTGTAGTAGGTTCCTGGGTTCAATTCCATAACAGGCAGAATATGTCTGCAAATAAATGTACTATTTTTCATTAATTTTATTACAGTATTGTGAATTTTGGCACTGCTTCACTCTGCTAAGCACTGCTCAGTCATGTTAAGCAGTGCATAAACATGCTAATGGCTACCAATGTTTATGTGATGCTAAACCTTGCTAAAACCAAGGTTCTGTGAGTTTTCATGCTGCTTGGCTTTACTTAGCTGGTTTTCATGCTGCTAAGTGACGTGATGCTTTTTTGAATGTTCCTGAATGACATGTAAGGGTGGGAAAACAGCCTACGTTAAGCCCAATGGGTGGGAATTCTGCAACAGTCATTGAAGTTCATTCAACTGTTGGTATGGCTGGCAGTGTTGGTAAAGGTGTGTGCTTTTGGGTGCAATGGTGGGGCATTCAGGAGTCCAGGGTCATGGTTGGGCTCCTTATTAAAAACCACGAACCCCTGCTGATGCAGGGTGGATTTCAGGGCTCAGAGTGCAAGGCGGAGGCCTGGGATCATTTGGCCAGGGAACTCACCAGTGTTACTTGTATCCCCCACACAGGTGAGCAGTGTCATCACCATTTTGATGACCTGAAAAGGAGGAAGAGGGGAACCCTGGACACCTGGGTCTAGGAAGCTCAAGCTGGGAATGCTCCACAAGTATGTTAACATGTCTTCCTCTGTCTAACCAATATGCAAGCTGAAGGTCTGCAAAACAGGTATGCATAATGGTGTGCTTCTCTCCGAACAGCTGCAGCTGAGAGGGCTCGCAATACTGAGTCCCATGCTGGGCTTCTGGTCAAGTTGTACTATGACTGTGGTAATTACAGATTAAGTATGCCAGCTGTAGTGCAATAAGCAAGAAAGCGTAAAGCATTTACTGCAATAAAGTATACACAAGAAAAACTGTACTGCAATAAATGGGCAAGTAGAACTGCAGTGCAATAAATGGGTAATTAGAGCTGTAGTACAATAAATGAACAATAAGAACTGTATTTCAATAAAACATTAGCATTACCAATAACAGTAAGCAAAATGTTGTTCAGCAGGATTGGGTTTTGTCAAAACCTTTGCAGTAGAGCTGTATGCATTGATTGTCTATGGTAAGGTTGCTATAGTCAAGTGTGACACTGTAATAGCTGTAGCCAGCAAATCTAATGGTCTGCAAACTGTATTGCTTAACCCATAGTAGTGTCCAAGGCTTTCTCCAGCCCAGTATCAGTCATATAATGCTCTCTCTTCCTCAGGCAGCAGGTAAAAAATATATATGGGTGAGGTAGCCCAGTCCATGGGAAGATATTGAATGTGGATTTTATAGGTATTGCAAACCAATAACAAGAAAATGTGTTCACAGGCATTGTTGATTTTAAATACATATTTTTTCATAAATGCAGCATGGTTGTATTCCATACATATGTGTTCTACTGTCACTGCATTCTACTGTAACACTGTAATAGTACTAGAATGACAGAGGAATGTCCTGTAACTTGAATTGCTCAATTCATAGTATAGTTCCAGCTGATCCCCAGGCAAGTATCAGTCACTCAAAAGTCAGCAGTGACTCAGTAGCTCAGTCTGTTAAATGCTTTGTATGCAGTACATTTTGCTACACACAGTCCTGGGTTCAAATCCAGTGGTATATAGCAATAAATTTTCAGTATCAGTCATGTAATGTTCACATTTTCTCAGGAACACAGCAAATATATGGGTGAGATGACCCATATTATGAACAGATAGTGTGTTTAGATTTCACAGAATGTTAACATCAATACAGTGAATGTGTTCATCGGCACTGTTGAGTCATAAATAAAGCTGTGTAATCCCAGTATGGCTGTATCCCTTGCATGTCTGTACTAAGATGCTGCAGCCAATGATTACATTATTTGCAGATGTCCCCTGCAGTCAGAGTTATTGGGTTCTACTCCCATGCCTGCCAACTAAGGCATGATTCCTGTCTAGTTTAATTACTGTACACAAACATGCCTCTCAAGTGTCAGGATTTCTCATGATGTAATTAAAACTGCCTAATCCATCTGTCACATGATTAGCAGATAAATTAATACCCGGAATGCAATGTGTTACCAAATCAATTTATAGAACACCTGGGTAGTTATATAAGTCCACATTAAGTAAAACTGTTCTATGTAATGGCGTACCTACATTTGTTACTGCTTGGCCCATATTGACCCATGCTAACAGCTTGAGAGATACATATGTGCTAAATCAGTTATAGGAGAATTGTAGTCTCTGTACTCAAACCTGACACTACATACCTGTGGAGTATATATTTCAGTGTACTGAGGTATACAGGCTGCAATGTAGGTAATGGAATTTTTCTCTGTTTCCACAACACTTATCTTTACTTATTACTGTTATTTATTATTATGATTTAATATTAACATAATTTGTTACACTGACTATATTTTGGAAAAATGTGTTTCACTATTGATACGTTTTATTATGATTTCATAATAACATATTTTATTAAAATAACCATATATTGGAAAATGTGGTTGACTATTGCTATGTTTTATTATGATGCAATATTAACATATTTGTTAAACTAACTGCTTTGTTGGTCCTATGGTTTATTTTTTACTGGCAAGCTGTTACCATACTAACTGTTATGTTACTTAATGTTGTGTTGCACATGTTATACATTAATATTTATTTAGATGAATATATATGATGTTCCATTTTGTTCATACTAACATTGGCTTGGTCATTACTAACTGTGAAGTACTGCTATACCTCATATCCCACAGCATGTCAAGGTAGGCCAGTTCCGGCTGATACCCCTACCTTGCCTCAACCAGCTATGGCACTGGGTCCCAGCATGTCTGGTACCCAGACCAGTGGTGTCCCCTCTGCTAACCCTGCACTACCTGCTGCTTTGGGTAGTACCACCCCAGGGGACAGGGAGCGGTGGCAGAGGGGGTGTTGTCACCCATGTGGAGCTACTGGTCTTGGTGCACAGGATAGTCCACCATAGCTATGATCCCACTTGCACCAGATTGAGGGCATGCTGGCCACCCTGGTGGGGCAGCCTCACCTTGCTGCCCAGCCTAAAGCACAGCCACCCTCGGGCAGTGATGGAGCAGTATCAACAGTCCCATGGGTGAGAATGTGAGTCACACTGCTGCCATCTGGAGGCACGTAGGACTCAGATTCCACAACACCCTCACTATCCAAGGTGTTCACCCCCTCATGTGTCTGCTGTTTTGTCTGTTTGCAAATGCATCTTCAACTACCCAACTTACCTCCCCCACATGTGCCTATGTCCCTTCCCCAACATTCCACTCTCAACTTAAAAAAAATGGGCACCTGTCCCCCCCAAAAAATATCATCCCATACATAGATCTCCATTTTGCACACATGTCCACTGAACACACATAATTCAGACAATTAGCTTGACAACTCAGTTATGTTGTTCTCACCCCTCTCTCTGGGGTTTGAGAATCCAAATGTATCTACAAATTCTGTCAAAGTGCACAGCTATTGCTGTACATGAAATGGCTAGATATGGTTCTTTCCTACACCCCTCCCTGCCTTTTACTATGTCTTTAACTCTGCATGCCCCCATTTCACCACTTTCCTATCTCCCCTTTTTTCATTTCTTTATATTTTTTAGGGCAGAGCTGCTGCTAAGCTCAGCTAAATAGAGCTATAATGACTATACATGTTTTTAACAGTGTAAAGCACATGTACAAAATAAACACCTCTGCAGTGTTTCGAACCTGAGCCCATCACACCTACAGCACACTGCATTAATCTGCCATGCCATGCAACTCTTAATTAAGACATGTGGTTTAAACAAAACATAGTAATTATCAATTAGAGTCATTAGATGTGTTTCAGTGGAGCTGCGCACCACACTGCACCATGCAAACTGGAATAAAAAGTAATGGAAAAAATGGGAGTGGACCTTGGACTCTGGTGCAACAGTACATTACTAGACAGCCAAAGACATGATAATGGATGTAACTGAGGCCTCTGATAGTTAAATGTGGTCTTTTATCAGCAACATGTAGAAAGTCACTTGCTAAGACATTTTTGGCAAGATACATATTCAATTGGGACTCTGGTGCAGAATTACATCTATATAAAGCCATGCACATACTGATGGATGTAGAAAATGTTTGTCATAGCCTGTATGTGTGAACATATATCTTGCAAATGCAGATGCTGTAGCAGTGGCTCTGCATCTCAGTCTGTTAAAATGTCTCGCATACAGTACATTTTGCCACACACAGTCCTGGGTTGAAATCCAGCGTTCTTTTGCCTGTCAATTACATTATTGTGAAGACAGCAATTAATGAATCTCTCATGCACTCATTATCCACACAAAGAATTGCAAATTAATTAACTGCTTTTCAGTGCTGGAAGTCACAGGCCTGCAGGTAGGGACACACTTCACATATCTGTATAGCATTACTATATGTTGCCTAGTACTCTGTTATTGACACAGTTGCCTAACATACGTACCTTAAACACATGCAATAATTGGAGTGTAAAGGGTACCCTCACCCTAGCTCTGCCTCTACAACAAGGCTGACACAACTGACACAGATACACCTACAGCTTGTTTTCCTCCAAAGTGTTTACACTCCCTACCTGTGTCTATTACCTGCAGCAGCAGCTGCAGCCTGTGGTACACACAGCTCTGTGTAAAGGTTTCTGTTACAGACCTACCCTCTGCAATGATGTAGTCTCCTCATCCCAGTAATGGCCATCTCAGCAGCTAAGAAAGGGGCCCTGTTCTACATGAAGGCCTTTTACATTGTACAGTGGTTGCATGTCATTGGCTACTGATAGTGCAACTCAGCTGTTTTGGCTGCAATTAGCATATCAGAGTCACAGATTGGTTTAGAGGCAACTACCTGCTAATGAGAAGCATGTTAAAATGCAAGCAGCTAGCTATGGGCAAGCATTCTGTATGAAACTTTCCTCATACAGAGCACAACGTTCTGAAAAAAAATAACTAGTTGCATATTTCAACAGAGGAGTACTGCACTCCATCATGTATGTAACTATTTTTTGTGTATAACAGGATGCAGATGGGAGGATAGAGGTATGGGGAATAGGGAGTACAGCAGTAAGCCTGGCTTATACCTGTGGTAATGACATGTCATTGATACCCTGCTGTCTTACACATACAGGGGATGTACAATATATAAGGGTTGCATTGTCTTTTGTCATTCTGGCACACTGGTGTTGTTGGACATCTCAATATAGTGGTCATAATAGCACACTGCTGTTTGTCTGGCACTGGTCATATGACATATTAGTGGGTGGCTGGCCTTAGGGGACACACTACAGTGGACCAAAGTGTTGTGTGTATGATCATATAGCAGAATCTCTCATGGCACACAGGGAACTACCTCAGTAATGCTGCTATCTCGGTTGTATCCTCACATGTAGTATGCTGTCACACTGTGGGGAATGACATGTGTCAGCAAGCAGTGGATAGTGCTGGCCATTTTATTCTTGCTGTATATGTACATAGTGGATATCCATGTATTTGATCCTGTAATGTGTTTCCCTTTTGGTGTGTTTCAGGACTAATGTATTGCAGAAGGCATGCCCCCTTCTCAGATGCAGAGAATGAACTTATGCTTCAAGGACTACAGCAGCATCATCACATTCTCCTATCCAGGGGGAGACATAGCAGGGAACAGCAGGCTGCATTGTGGGCAGACCTTGTCCAGGATGTCAATGAGACTGGCCACCAGGACAGGACATATGAGCAGGTTCAACACTGCACTACAGGCATGTTAAATGCTGCATGATGAAGGGCAGCTGATGTAGCCAGGGATCATGCTGTCAGCAGTGGAGGCCCAGCAATGGAACAACCACTTATGGCCACTGAGGAATTCCTGGTAAACCTAGGGACACACAACAGCTCCCAGGCATCCATCACATCATACATTGTGGAGGTGGGTGCCACAGTGTCCACAGCAGAGGATCCTGCAGGTAAGCTTACTGTGGTCACCACTGTAATACTGTGCAGTCATCATGTTAGACTGTACATACCATTACGTCGGTGTCAGATCTATGTGCTGTGGGGGGGGTTAGCTCAGTTGTACACTCATACTCAGAATGTCAGTAATATGTCAAGTAACACAGTGGCTACTGTACAAGTGAGATACATGCAGGTATTACCGTGTTGTGCTGGAGCATGCAGTGGTACTGAAATTACTGTACCTCACCCTCACCTTTTTACAGGTCCGTCAGGAGTTGTCCAAGGCTGTGGTCCTGCTTCTGCTAAGCTTGATACTGTTTTGTTATGGAACATATATATGCTATTAAGGGTGAGGGCCAGGATAATACCATATGTACAGGTAATGTTGTGTATAACCAGAGAAGACTGTTTGTATGTTCCAAGCTGGAACAGTTACCTAAGTTTCCTAGAGTGGGTAATGACAGGAGTGTAGCTGAATGACCAAAAACACTTTTGCAGTTATAGTTCAGAGTGAATAGGCCTTCTGGTCCACATGAGGCAATTAATCCAACATGCCTTGTGCATATCGAAAGGTCGATGGTATATACCTTAGGCATTGAAACTTGTATTTGTATATATTTGTTAAGATAGGTGTACTGGGTTTTATGTGCTGTGTTATCAGATATAGTGTCATATTGCATACCTAAAAGGTACATTATACTGGCCAAGTGTCACGTGATTTACCTGACATGCTTGTTATAAAGGCCTTGAGCCAAATGTGTATGTTGTTGTGAGGAAGTCTATTGTGCATGAAAGTGGAGATGAGAGGATGTGAGACTGGTAATGCAGTTGTAGGTCCTTATTATTATAACTCTTTGTGGATTTTACATACATAATAGTGCAGGTAGTAATATTCTGCTTTTGTCTTGGGCTTCCACAGGTGACCACGGGTGTTGGGGTCTTTCCCCCACACCACCTGGTGTCAGTGTTTCTTTGGACTCTGATGATTATGGTGGAAACAGTGAGGCACAAGTGGGGTTGTCAGGGGCTGAATCTGTCCCAGAGGTTGACATCCTTCTTCTGCCCCAATTGTCACTACACACAGTTAGTATGCCCACACATACCCAGTTCCCACATGCCTTATATATGGGACAGAGGGTGGAGTCATTGAACAGGCCAGTGTGGCAACCATGGCATCAGTGAGTGTAGACACTGGCCTTAGTCAGAGAGCTGGTGCGGTCCCACGCAGGTGGATTAACAGGGGTGCTCATAGGAGGACGCTGTCCATCTACCACCTGTTGCAGGTATCACATCACGGGCCACTTGGCGCATGTTTGAGGCTGCCATGAGGCACAGACACATTCTGAATAGAGCACCAGGTGTATGCTTAGAATTATGGATGTAGCACAGTCTGACATCTGTGACTGCCTCCATCGCATTGGGGACACCCTGTAGCGGTTCACTGATGCAGTGGACACAAGGTGGGCTGAGACAGTTGTCTGTCTTGGGCTACACATGGTCTGTGCTGGAATGTGTGGTTAGAATTGGGCATTGGACCCATGGATGTAGGTCAGCAACACTATCTGCTGAGAGTCCATGCGGCCATGCACAGTTATGCTTTGATAGTGGCAGTACATCAAGTGCTACAGAGGGGAGTGTGGTGTCCACACCATGATGTGGCTGGCTATGGGCACATGGTCCTGGGTGGTCCTGTGGGGGACACAGTCCCAGCAGACAGAAGTCACCATCAGATACTAGCACCACATCTGACTTAGTGCATGGTGGTGCCAGTGCAACCCCTGGTGGAGCAAGTTCCCGTGCTCAGGGCTGGAGATGGTGAACTGTCAACTCTAACATGTATGTCCACAGCTGTCCAACATGCACATCTGTAAGGATAGCACTGGCCTGACTGTGTACACACACACACTCACACACCACTGTCACATGCAGGTCAATAACAGACACACATGGCATCTCTTCATGCCCCATCTAATCTGCTCCCCTTCCTGATTCACACACATGCTGTCAACCATTTTGGCCAGTCTAGTCCTCCAGCACCCCCACACATCACCCTGTGCAAGTGACAAATGCTGCCACATCCCTGTCATCCTTTCCATCTATGCAGGGGAATGAAGCTATGTGTCTGATGCACAGGGTGACTATATTACTTGACATGTACTTGTGTAATGTGGTTTTGTTTTGCATGCCACTTGTAATGGTCACCAACATATACAGTATGCTGGCATGTGTCATGTGTACGCAACATACTGTACTTCTGTGGATCTTATTTTGTATGATGTTGTACTGGCAATATTGTTAACCAATGACAGGTATGTTACAGACCTGTGTATGTTTCTGTTGCAGGAGCCTGAGTGGAGAACCTATGGACACACGACAGCACTGAAGAGGCATAACATGGCATGGCAGCACAGCATTAATATGACTTCAGCAAGGTACAGCAGTATACGTGCATGGCTCCATAGGTTCACAGCTGTATAACAGTCTACCAAGGACAATGGCAGTGGTCAACATACTCATGCATTCATAATTTGTGATAAGGTCTGCTACAGGGCAAAGTGTGACCTTGCCGGTGTGCATATGTTGCCTTATCTGTAGGGAGCATAGTAGATGGATGACTCACTGTAAGGACATTCACCTACTATGTGACTTCAGTACTACATGCTTGTGTGAGATATTTGTGTAGCAGACATAAAGACTCCCTTGAAACAGACCCTGCCTAATGGTACACAGACCACCTCAGTGCACCTCAGCACATGCTATCTATTTGACTGGCTCAGCGGCCTTCATCTTAACACACAGTGTCTGCCTGAGTCCCTCTTTGACTGGAGAAATCTATTCTGGTCCTGTACTGAGGGATATACAGATGTCTCTGATTGTGAGGGCTGTATGGTCATTATGCTAGTTAAGTTCACATGTTCTATGACCATATAAAATTATGTATACTGCTGTAACAGCCTCACACACAAACATGGCAACACTCAGGCTACCACCAGTTCCACTCACTGCATACAGGACATGCCAAAGTACACACATACTGCAAGTTGGCTATATGTAGATTACAACACTTACCTATGTACTGGTATACACTACAGATCACAGTACCTGATGCATGCAGCACACGTCATGTTCATAGATTCATAGGTAGGTACTAGGCTATCAGCCCAAGGGCCTAAGTAAGTCTAGCCAACAAGGTTCCCTGGCTTACGCCACCCAAGAAAGTTAATTTTCTGTGCCCCTGTTGAGCAGAGCCACAGAAGTGATCCCCAGGGTGTATTTCCTATTTCTCATCCACTCATCAAGATTTTTCTTGAAGAGTGCTAATGAGGAACTTTTCTTGATATAGATGGGTAGCTTGTTCCAGAGTATAGGAAGTCACTGGGACAGGAATCTATCCTTCTGCATGTCCTGTTTATTGTGGTGACAAGGTTTAGGTCCCTAGAGTGTGTAGCTCGGAGGGATTGAGATTTCTTTAGGTGTAGCATGTCCAACAGCTCTGGGTTTAATATAGCTTTATATGTTAGGCAGAGATCTCCTCAGAGTAGGCGATATGCTACAGGGTAAAGCTGGAGTTTTTTGAGATGGTCAGTGTAGGGCATCTTTTTGAGGCCAGTAATCCTCTTTGTGATGTACTTCTGTAGCCTTTCCAGCTGCTGCAGATGTCTTGTGAGGTACATTCCAAAAGGGGCACTGTACTCTATAATGGGTCTAATGAATGCAGAGTAGAGGGGAACAATGACCTCTTTTTTTCCTGGATGAGAACCCTTTTATGATGAGGTGTGCCACATAGAAGGATTTCCTGACTACTGTGGCAATGTGATTATCAGAGGAGAGACTACTGTCCACCTAGGTCCCACATTCGGTGTAAAAGTAGACTGCCGTTTATGAGGTAGTTCATGGGTACAGAGTTTTTACCAAAGAGGATGCCAATGCACTTTTTGGCATTGAACTTGAGACCATGCCTCTGACACCAGGCATCTGTCTCAGTGAGGGCCTTCTGTAGGATGTCCACATCATTTGGGGACTCAACTATGGCTCCTAGTTTGCAGTCATTTTTGAACTTCATTAGCCAGAGGCCTTCTGTGTTAGCCTCTGCTTCAGAGAAGTAAATACCAAACAGGAGTGGCCCCAGGACTGAACCCTGTGGTACCCCGCTTGTCACAGGTCTGAAGTCAGATTTGGGAGTCTGCAAATTTTACAGTGTGGGTTCTGTCAGTAAGCCAGTTGGCAACCCATCTTGTGATGTAGGGATTTATACCTAGTTTAGTGAGTTTAGCTATAATTCCAGAATGGGGGATGGTGTTGAAAGCCTTAGCGAGGTCAGGATAGACTGTGGGAACCACCTTACCCTCATCTACAGCTTTGGTGGCTGCCTCAAAGAAGTTGATCAGGTTCAGAAGGCATGATCTGCCTTTCACAAACTCAGACTGGGTGGGGTCCAGAGTTTGGAGGTTACCACTGTCTTTGTTTATGAGTTCCATCATGATATCTTCCATGGCCTTGCAGATCAGGCTCGTCAGGCAACTAGGGTGATAGCTCCTAAGATCAGTGGTGGCTCCCTCTTTGTGGAGTGGGATATCTGTTGCTGTACACCATTCAGTGGGCACAAAGCCTGACATGAGACTATGACTGAACATGGTGCTTAGGTGGGGAGCCAGTTCGTTCTGAGGTTCATGTACAACACAGCCTGGGATGTTGTCTGGTCCCATGGATGCTGTGTTTTTGGTTTTAGAGAGTGCAGCTTTTACCTGCAGAGATGTAATTAAAGGGACTCTGCATCCTTCCTGTATAGATATGGGACCTTTAATGGGTGAGAGGGGGGTAAAGTTTGCACTGAACCTATCTGCCAAGATGTTGGCAATATCAGTTGATTTTGTCATTTTTGTACCGTTGTGCTGTAACTCAGAACAGATCTGAGTGTTGCCATTGAGATTCTTGACATAGCTATAGAATGCTTTGTGGTTGCCCTTAGAATCAGTGATGATTTTGTTTTCATAGCTAACTTTGGAGGATCTTATAAGGGATCTCATCTTCTTACTGAGGCTGAACAGGGAGCTCCTCCACTCATGGATTTTACTCTCTTTTTCAACAGTTTCTTCCTTCTGTTGTCGAGTTTGTTTATGGCAGGGGGTCACCAGATTGGCTTCCTTTTTTTGGAGGATAGCATCTTGGTTCTGTTTGGGATAGCACAATCCATGCACTTGTGTAAGTGCTTAAAGAGTGCATTTGTGTAGGATTCAGCAGTCGTAACTTTATTGTCCATCTGCATGGGTATCATGAAGTTCACTACTTCTGTCTTAAGAAGCATGAAGTTGGCTTTGGAGACATTTTTTACCATGGTTTCCTTAATGGTGGGTGGAGGCGGGATGCGGGTATCTAGGGTGATTAGCTTATGGTCGGATCTGACCAACAAGGAGTTGACTTCAGGTGTGGAATACCGGTCACTCATGTTGGTAATGACTAGGTTTAGGATATTGTTGCCCCTGGTGGGGGTGAGGATAAGTTGATCCAGGGCATTGGAATTTATGAATTCCAGAAAGCATTGAGCGAAGGAGTTGGTACATGAGTAGTTTTCCCAGTTAATGATGGGGTAGTTGAAATAGTCCATTATTATTAGGGTGTTTGGTTGAACCCTAATATTTTCCAGTATATCAAGAAAAGAGTGGGAATCCTGGGGCATGGTGGGGGATCTGTAGCATGCTTCAATTTGGATTGCAGTTTTGCCCAGAGTTAGTTGCACTTGGATAAACTTGGATGCATTATGCTGCGCAACTAGCTTGGAGGTGTGGATATCCTTAATGAATGTGGACACACCTCTGCCTTTGGTGTTCTGGTCCAGGTTAGATGGCCGAAAAGTGTGGTAGGAGTTATAGCCTGGTAATGCAGGAATTCTCTCTAGAGCCTTGAACCAGGTCTCAGTCACTGCACAGATATCGATGTTCGCCATTTTAAGGAGTGCCTTGAGTGAGTGCATTTTGAGATTTAGACTTCTAGCATTGAGTAGCATTACCCTCAGTTTTTGCTTGCCTGTTCCTGTTCCAGTGGTGAATTTGTCATTTGAACCTTGCCTAAAAAAGGCACTATAGGGGCGGCAAGACTAAAAGTACTATCAGTTTAGAACATCTAATGCTTGTTGATATAAGCAAGTCTTGTTGTGGTCAGTCATTTGGGGGGCAACATCACCTGCTACAAATAAAATGATGCAAAACCTTACCTATGTCTACTTTGCATATGTTACCATACACATGCACACTATGCCCTGTCCATACATTTGTTGGCACCATTATACATTACACCACCTGTTCACCTGTATCTGTCTATGTGGTGACATCCAGCAGGCATAGGGGTCTTTAGCTAAGTGGATTATGTACTGCTGCACCCTTAGTTTGGATCCTTTGACCAACATTATAGCTGTGTGACAGTGCAGTTTACTCACCATTATTAGGGTATGTCGGACAATGCAGACATCCACACACACATATTTCTGTATATAACAGGGATGTATATATAAATGTAGCTGTGTGTGTGTGTGTGTGTGTGTGTGTGTGTGTGTGTGTGTGTGTGTGTGTGATATGTATATGTGTTCTGTAGATATATGGGGGAGTCTATGTATCATTTTCATATATATAGAAATATATATTTATTTGACACTACATAGCAATAGATATACTATGCATGTGAGACAGTGATACTGACAGATGGATATGCATACATATATACTTGTGTGTATAGACATTTATACATAATAGGTCATATCAATGAAGGACCAACAGAATTGTGCTCATTTTTACTAAGTGTATGGTTATGCCCAGAGAGACTGTCAGTACTTATAAAATGACTCCAGGGCACACCTACCTGTATTCTAGTCTGTTATTTTGTATGTTACAGACATTAACATCCATTCCTGTTTCTGCAGTACTGCACTTCACTCAAAATGTCCACAGAATTCCCCAGCTGTGTGCTGTACCTTAATATGTGACTGAGATTGGTGATGTTACACCACCAACAGACTGACAATCTGCATACCTCTCAGCTGTCCTGATTTTCACAGAATGTCCAGAGTTTTGCCTCATATGTTTGGTCTGTTCCTCACACATTTGTGGTTTTCTGTTGCTTTATTGAATGTTGACAGCAATGCATTCTACTCACTACAGAAAACATTTGTGTGTCAGACTTTATATCCATCACAAAATATGTACTACTGCACCACCTCTAATTCCAGCAACTGTCTAGGATTATGTGACCAATATTTAAACTCTGTCCCTATGTTTGAGCCTTTGTCCCCCCAATCTTTCTGGCTTTGTCCAGATTTCTTGCACTGAGAGGTTGGGAGGTATGACATTCTGTGAAAACACCACAATACTACTACCTGACATGCAAAGGTGAGTAATTCCAGTTTAGAACCATCAATACCATCATCCACGCTAGCTTCCATAGTCCACTGAGCCACAGAGTTTGCTAGACAGAGAGGAGTCATCCATCACACAATCAACAGCATACATAAGTGCATTGTTATCTTGCGTGAAGAGAGACATACAATGTGTAAGCGCTATCTCTGTTACAGCCCTGAGATTGCCTGATCCAATGCTATACCATAGTTGATTTTCTGTTAAAGTGGTTACATGGGTACACCACTGTATTGGGGATGGGGGAACAACAGCACATAATCAGTTTAGGTAGACAGTAGTCCATATATTATGTGTGCCCACTGTTTAACATCTCCCTTGCCTGATGTGACATTTCCAACCATGAGACCTAGTGAATATTAAGAAACACATACTATTGGACTTGATATCAGTTTTCCTATGTGGATGTTAAGTCTGACAAAATAGCCCACTATATTTCCTTGCATAACAGCAGCAGATGCATACATACGATACCTTATTATAGTAATCCTTACAATTAGTGTGTGGGTTAGAGATTTAACCTTGCGAATGCAGCAGTTGACAAACCTGTAGTTCAGGGCTGACTCTGTGTGATGCAAGCAGTACATAGCCAATACATGGACAGGTGCAGGTTGTGTGGGTTGCCTGGCATCAGCTTTTTTATGTATGTGAGTGGGAGTAATGTGTCAGTCCCTGGGGCCCTAGGTTGTCAGTGTATGTGCTATGTGTTGTCTCTTACCCAAAGCCAGGGCATACAGGGCATGCCTATATCTGCCTACAGCCCCCAGACAATGTCCCTGTAGGCAGATATAGGCATACAGGGCATGCCTACATCTGCCTACAGGGACATTGTCTGGGGGCTCCTTCTCTGAGTCCTCCTGTGAGTGTGGCTGTGGTGACTTAGGCACTTGTGGGGGCTGTGTATCCCTTCCCTATGCTGATCCTGCTGCAGCTACTTCCATGGGATCATATTGTGTAGTGTGGCACATACTGTGAACATATGTGCACATGTGGCTGGAGAGTACTGCAGGGCTCCACCAGATATACTGAGGCACCGGAACAGTGACTTCAGCAGCCCAAATACAGACTCTATGATGTTCATAGTTTGTACGTGTGCCTCATTATGGCATTCTTCTGTGGGTGTACATGCATTTCTGATGGGTGTCATCATCCACCGTTACAGTGCATAGCCAGTATCCCCCAGTAAATGTCTCTGTGCAATATCCCCCCCTAGGATACATCTGGTAGAGCTGTGATGTGTGCCAGATATGAGAGTCGTGATAGCTGCCAGCACATACATTCATGATAATGCCCTGGGCATTGCACATGACCTGGCAGTTGATGAAGTGGTACCCCTTGTGGTTGACATAGATTCTACCCTTCTCATCAGGTGGTGCCTTGATGCGTACATGAGTGCAATATATGGCACACAGTATCTCAGGGTAGTGTGCCACATGGCATATTGCTGGCCTTCGCCTTAGGGGGTGAGGGGAAAATAAATGTGCTCACTGGCATGTGGTAGAATGGCATCCAGGAACTGGTGGAGTACCCTGGATGCTGATGCCTGTGAGACCCCCATCATGTCCCCAGTTGGTCTTTGGAAGGTACCTATGGCTATTATCCTAAGGGCTACACATACCTTTGTTTCCACTGGGATGGGTTTCCCTCTGTTGGCTCTGGGCCTGAGTTGAGGGCAGCAGAGCTCAGTGAGTTCTTGTAGTATGTCCATGTCTACCCTGTAGAGCTATACAATCTCCATGTCATGTAGCTCCTGGAAGGTTACCCTCGGCCTGAACACTCTTTTCCTTCTCAGTCTAGGCCTATTGTCAGCAGCAGCAGCAGCACTGACTTCGGCATCTAGCACATAAAAATGTAGCAGACCTGCAGCAGCTCCTAGCATTCTTTCATTTAAAAGTCCCAATCTGTACTCCAATTGTGCAGAGTATGGGGGAAAAATCAGATTGTGAGGTGTATGCATACTTTATAGTGCTCTACTGTAGGTGCTGCCTGCGTGATTGGCTACCTGTGATGCAGTGCACCTGCCTAATATATCACTGACATCATTTAATGGCCCTAGTTGAAGTTAAGCAAGGTTCAACACTAATTAATACATCACAGGCCTTTTATATATTCTGAGCACTGCAGCACACCAAGCAAATGTGCACCCCGTAGGTAAACACTGCTTAGCAGTCAGTGCACACCCACCCAAACTTACACTCTCAGCACAGTGGTGCACCATTCAAACACACAGAAACATGTGCCCTGTAGGTAAACAAAGCTTAGACGTTAGTGCACACACACACACACACACACACACACACACACACACACACACACACACACACACACACACACACACCAGACTTCCATGCTCAGCATGGCAGTGTGCCATGCAAACAGATGCAGCTAAGCTCCAATCAGCTTAGAAGTTATTGGACACACCCTCTCTTGATGTCAGCTATCTCCTCTGTGGATACCAACATGGTTCTGTGCCTACAAGGAGGGGATATGCGGACATAGTTACCCCATTATGCTATTCAGTATCTCCACCTCATTTACAAAGGGATCCGTACTTACAACCTGGTACTCTCTTCCAAGCCCTTCCACTTTAGCAACAGCACTAGTGCACAATTGTAGATACTGCATGCAGGGTCTTGTAACACATTTCTGTCTCATTTTATTAATATTTGATTTTTCCAAGGTTTTTTTATAAGGCATGTTTGTGCACTGTGGTGCACAGTGCAAACATGCTAAGATTTTAAAAAAATATATTTTAATATATTTACTGCAACTTTTGGAACATGAAGTGGATAGTTTTGCTCATATGTGTGAGCTATGCCATTTCTGTGTATCTACCTACATTCCTACAGCCCCTTTTGTCTGTCTATACACTATGGACAATGACACAGGGTCTGCAGAGCTGCCTATCTGCTTGATGGATCACTGTACCTACTCATTTGCATGACATTCACCTACTTATGAGGCGATTTGCATGCCAATGAAGTTTATGTGTTGGCATGCTCCTGTGCGCCACTCAGCAGAGCTTAATGAATCTAAAATTGTTTGCGCTTGTACTGGCAGCGTGGCACAGTCCCTACATGGTAAAAAAATATGTAGGCTTTATTAAATTCTTCACAATGACTGAAGTCTTGTGCTGGGTTTCAAATTAATGATTTACAGAATTTGAGGGTTTGCTTATGGTTCATTAATGTTCAGTGTAATGTTTATGGCAAACTCAAGAGAGGCCACACAGGAGTTTGCTGCCATAACATTTTAAGTCATAAACTGACTCACCAATCCAAATATCTAATCTTGTCTTAAACAAAGCAAGACAGGGAGATGCTCTAATATACAATGGTAAGGAATTCCACAACCTGCCTTCCCTACACACAAATTTGTTATTCTTTTTAAAATCTTTTATTTTTTATTGAGAAATATCATAACAACAACACAACAACCATTATACATTGTACATAAAGACTTTTGGGTTGAATGAGAATAGTGTAAACATATTGCAAGTATGTAAGATAAGAAAAATAACATACATTACTATATACAATATTTACAATAGGTAACCAAGAAACAAACAAAAGAAAAAAGAGGGGAAAAAAATTAAATTATAGACACTAATTGTATACCAAGACCAGAACAACTTTAGAAGCTATTAAATGTTGATAATACATATCTATTCTGGAAAGATGTACTACAGGTATCCCAAGACAAAGTGGATTTATGATAACCCATTTTCTGTTTTGTGGGAAAATAGCAATAAAAAAAATAATAAAAAAGATGAACAACATGGGCACATTATTATTAATCATCAATTGTGTATAGAGCAATTTTTAAATGGGAATATTCAGAGTGTTAGATACCTGAAAAGTATTAATTTATTTAACAGGTTATAAGAATTTGAAAGCATTTTCACAGGTGATGATATTGTTCTATTATTCGTGTCTAGATTTTTCAGATCTTGCTCACTTGATTTTACTTACAATTAACTTTCAAAGTGTTACGTAAGTTAGCCAGGGTCAAGTCTTTATACTTCAAGAGATCTCAAACAGTCATATGTTTTATAAGGGGATAGTTTGGTAGATTGAATGGTGAATTATCTAACATTATGTTAGGATTTAGGTGAAGTGGTTGAAGTAATTGAAAAATATTATCAAGATTAGTGTTCAAATTATCTATAGAGATAACAGGATTTATGTTTTTAGATAAAATATACTGATACCATAACTTAACCCAAGTTGTAGCCTGAATATGTTGAATATTATTTAATTTAGAAATGGACCATAGCTTGTTTGCAGAAACAATTATCTGATCTGAAGAATTGAATTGATACAGAAATTTGGGAAGGATGTTCATTTTGATTATTCTTTGGATAGAAGTGATAAATTCAGATATTCCCATCTCATATCAGACAATACTGATAACCAAACTTTATTCAAATTATTTTGATAAGAAGAATGGTTATAAATGATTTAAAGGTAGAATATAAGTCTTCTGAGGATTTATGAGATTATTTTATTAAGATCTGTTAATTTAGTATTGAGAATCCTAGGAAACCTATGATATGTGTTTTGTGTTATATATAGTAGTAATGGTTCTAAATATAGATTAAAAACAAAGGACAACCCTGCCTCATACCTCTGGTAATCTTATGATGTGGAACCATTAATGTGAAGTCTGGTATAAAATTTATAAAAGAGATGGGAAAATTAAAGTTTTTATAGATATTTTATTTAGGCCTGTCAAAATTTTAATTATTCTAGCTAAGGTTCTAGAAGGTAAATGAGCCCATTTCAGGTACGTGACTAATAATCTTTGCTCCTAATTGAGAGATTTATATTTAATTTTAATAAAATTCTGGAATGATCAATAACCATTTTGAAAGAGTATTAGATATAAGAAAAAATTGAATCTAGACCAAATTTGAGCACTCTGTAAGATGTAATGGGTCTATGAGATTATAGTCTAAAATTAAATCTTGAGGGCGAGATGCTTGTTGATTATAGGAAGATACTATAACATAGTGATCTGGACCATATAAATTTAATACCATAAGTGGTTTATCCAGATTATGTATGGTAGAAGTGAAAAGGCACCATCTACCCTCATTATCATGTTTTTCATCAATAATTTATTCTTTTGATCCATTTTCATATACTGGCCTGTGATTTATAAATCAGATGAAAAAGTAAAGATTTCTTGGCTTTAGGAATCAACTATTAATAAAGTGGTCATGTAAAACTAGTGTAATTTAATGTAAATAGATAGTGAAAACTAAAAGAAGACCTAATCTGGTCTTGGTAAAACAAATTCAAATGTATAATCACAAGCTCCTATAAAACAGAAATTATTGCATGAGACTAAAATAAGATTAGTAAACAATACATATTATACACCTTAATGCAAGTGAACTATGTAACAGCACATCCCAAAACCATGCAACTTAAAAATAGTATAAATATAAAGTATACATATTAGAATATGAGATAGAATATTTATAAAACTATATGCTATTTAAACATTATTATGCTAACTAATTTTCTGTAACTTCATGTAAACTACACTATAAGACATAAGCATATAAGGTTACTAGTAGTAATGAGATCACCATCAGAACTAATGAAAAATCTACACAAATAAAATATTAACATATTAGCTGAGAAACTTCCAAGCGTAAAAGCAGTAATGCAGGAATACATTTAAACACTCTAACTAACAATAAAGAGATAGAAAATCCATAAGACCCTCCATAAACTGTAACCACTTCTCCAGCTGAACCAATTTTTCAGATTTAAATAACATCCTTTGTAAACATTAATGCATGACAATTTTAGAGAGCCCTATAAAACAAGACAACAAGCATTAAAGCCTGAGTCCATTTAAGCAGCATCGCTCATCCATCACCGCAAGGCTCCTGACACAACTTAGTAGATCCACCTTTGCAGTGTAGAACACTGCTGGGATGTCAAGGGGCACAGAGCAGGAAAACATGTCTTGAAGCGAAGACACACCTCAGTTCCAATACCAAAATGAAGCTGAATCCATACAACCAGTCTCGTGTATCTGATGCATGGAAAGATGAAACATTCACCCCAGGAGGCCAACGTCATCCTGAAGCTATGAAGCCACAGAAAAGCAGTCTACACAGTCCAGGAAGGATCAAATACTATGTTGTCAAAACAGAATCACTTTACAAACAATTATGTTCAGATAACCCAAGAATATATAGAAATACCAATATTCTGTGTTTGTGACATTTCTAAAAGCCAATAAAAGCATATAGAACATAACATGAAACTAGATTGATTTTTCTAATATTATAATAAGTCACTATTCCAATAAATATTAAGAGTGCTTATTAATAAATGAAGATATACTGACCAAACAGTAAAAGCATTTACATATTTAGAAGAAGTAATATTATGAAACTGACTCAGGAAGAGATTTGAATACTTTTAGAAATGTGTCTTTAGCTTCTTTAGGGTCTGTAACCATAAATCTTCTGTCATTGTGTCTGAAAGAAAGAGTGTTAGGATATGGCGATATGAACCTTATTCTTTTTATGAGCTCTGCACAGTATGGTGAAAGTTTTTGTCTGTTCATTTTAATTTGTGGAGGTAAATCCTGTGAAAAGGACAATTTATGATTATTCCAGATAAATTGTTTTTTGCTTTTAGCTGCTTCCAAAATATGATGAGTGTCTTGAAAATTAAGTAATCTTGTGTAGATAATCCGAGGTGAAGTGGAATCCTGTCTGGGCTCTGTCGCTCTTTCTATAACTAAGGTTTTTGAAGTTGTCTCACAATTTAGTAATGCCTCAAATATTTGTTTAGTCACTGATAATAAATTCTGATTTTCATAAGACTCTGGTAATCCTCTAATTATGATATTATTTATGCTGCTCCTAGCTTCTAAGTCCAATAGTTTAGCTTGAATTTTTGTAATGAGCTTATCTTTAGATTTTAGATCTCTTTCAACTGAGTCTGCTCTTATTTCTAAGGCTATATTTTTGCTTTCAATAATGTCCATTCTTTCACCTATCTGTTTTAATGTTTTACCAAAATCAGTGAATTGTTCAGAAAAACTTTGTATAGCACTTTGAATAGGTTGTAAAGCCATCTTTAAATCATGTATATGAAAGTTAGTCATTTTTGTCTTTAGTACTTACTTTAATAATCTCAGAAGATTGTTTGGTGGTTCTTAATCTTTTAGAACTAGTGTCTTTCTCTGGTGAAAGCATAGAGGAGAATTTGGCCTTAGTAGTCTGCGTCTCCATGGTATCAGAGTTGCCAGCCATGCCCAGAATAGAGGTGTGAAGTCAGGATGACTGATTCTAAGATGTGCTTCCGAGGTGCAAGTGACCAAAGTCTGATGAATCCAAAATTGTTCTGAGGTAAAAAGAAAAAATAATCCTATTACAAAGGAATAGTCTCAGAGGTACTTTTTGTAGAAAAAACTGAGGAAAAATATCACTTAGAAGTTGTAAAAAATAGCCAGTTATTACATAACAGTGAGGAGCACAGTGAACAGGGACTAGTCTAGTCAGCAGCCATCTTGGAATCAGCACAAATTTGTTATTCTTAACCAGAGAGGAAGCAACAAGTAATCTGGATAATAAATTCCTGTTCATAATATTGGCACAGTGGTCTGTAAAAGCTGCACCAAACACTGATGAAGTATTTTCATTATTCACCTCTCATCAGTCTGTTTGCAGCCAACTGAAAATGTAATATTGTAAGTGAATCATAATAAGGCAAACCACAAAGATCAGCAATCTGCCTTGTAAACATTTGCTGGATTGTTTCATGCCTATAAACACAGGATTTGGCATAAATGCATGCTGCCCCACTATAACCTATACATGCCCTAAAAGACCACATTAGTATGCCTTCTACTAATAGTTTTGAGAAAGTCCTTCATTATCTCATAACATTTACTCAAGACAACACACTCATGGATGTTGAATTTAAATTCATCATCACTGTCAGACCCTTTTTCTCATTTTCTACATGGGGTTGGGGTGTCGTGTTAACTGTTGCCATCTCTCTCAATTCAATGCCACACTCTTGCCTTCTTTGACACTCATGCCTGACTGTCACAGATCTTTTCTCACACAATCCATCCACCTCTTTGTCGGACACTCTTGTTTCCTCTTACCTTCTTCCTGTCTGTCGTAAGTTTTCTTCACAAACCACCATAATCTGTCTTCTTTGATCTTCTCTGCAATTGGAGCTACTTTGGCTTCTGCTCTTATATGCTCATTTCTTTGTCTTTCCCATAGTGAGCATCCTACAACCCTTCTTAGGCACTTCATTTCCATCACTTCTAGCTTTCTTATCCACTCTGTCTTTACTGCCCAGGCTTCTGCACCATACAGTGGTACTGGTCACACCACTGTTTTGTACACCATACTTTTCAGCTTCTTTGGCATTCTTCTGTCATACACTGCATCTGACACTCTATGCCAGTTTGCTGCAGCCCTTCTGATTCTAGCTTTGACCTTTTCATTCAGACTACCCTTTTCCTCAACCACCATTCCCAGATGCCTGAAGGTCCTGTTCCACTGTCTTCCCTTCTATCTCAATTCTCATCTCCTTCTGATATTCCCAATTTGCTGCCATTACCACTGTCTTATCTGTACTTAGTTTCATTCCAGGTGCCTTCAGTTTTGCATTCCATTCCTCTATCCTTTGCTGAAGTTCTTGTTAAGAGTCTGCCTGTAATGCCACATTGTCTGCATACAGCAACTTTGTTAATCTGTTCCCTATGACCTGTTTGCTAATATAATCCCTCACCAGTATGAACAGCAGTGGGCTCACAGATGAACCCTGGTGCACACCCACTCCCACTGAGAACACCTCTGTGAGACGTACACTGTTCATACCTGAGTCATTGGGCTCTTGTAGATAGCCTGCACTAATTCTACCAGTGTTTCTAGGACTTTGAACCACCACAGTACTGCTCAAATCAGCTTTCTTGGGACCTTATCACATGCTTTCTCCAAGTCTAGGAATGTCCAATTGGACTCCTTTCTCATCTCTAGATGTTTCTCAACTATCTGTCTCTCTGCAAACATTGGGTCAGTTGTCCTGCATCCTAATGTGACTATGAACTGCTCATCTCCCATCTTATTCTCTACTCTGCATACCACCCTCTCCAGAACTTTCATGCAGTGTGACAGCAGTTTGATACCTCTACACCACCCCCAGTTTTGGATGTCCCCTTTGTTCTTGAACATTGGCAGGAGTATGCTTGTTCCTCAGTCATCTGGAATATGCCTTTCTCTCTACACTGCTATGCATACCCTCAGGAGCCATTTCTCCCCATCTCACCCAGCATCTTTATCATATCTGCTATGACCTCATGTGAGCCTGCTGCTTTCCCTGACTTCATTTGCCTTAATGCTATTCTTACTTCTTCTAGGGTGGGCTCCTCCTCTTCTCTCATCATAGGTTGTGTCTGGGACAGTACAGCTTCTGTGGGGTTTTCTTCATTCAGAAGCTGCTGGAAGTACTCCTTCCATCTGCCTATGATGTCCTGTGGACTGATAAGCAGGGTTTTGCTGGCATCCCTTATGAAGGGTGTATGACTATCTTTTTTATATTTCTGTCTTTGTCTTGCAACCTGATATAGTTTTTTTTGTGTCACCTATTGAATGACTTTCCAGAAGATAGTAGACATCTTTCTTTGGATGACTTCCTGGACTTCTGCATTCCACCACCAGCATTCCTTATGTGCCTTATTTCCATGCCTGGCTTGGCCACTTATCTGTTGTGTAGTCCTCACACATACTGTTTTGAGGCACTGCCATTCTTCTTCAACTCTTCTTGGGTGCTGGAACCCTCAATAATTCTGTGAACTGTTGCACTTTCTCTCCAGTCAAGGTTAAGGTCTTCATCCTGGTCTCTGTTGACATCAGAGCCTTCTCTGACCATTGTTTGCAGCTGATTGTGGTAACTGTGGTTTATGCTGTGGGCCAGCTGTTTCACTGGGGATGACTTTGCAATCACTGATTCTACCCCAGTGCCCTTTTCTTACTAGGAGAAATCTACCTGAGTTGCATGTTGGTCACTCCTGTATGTGATCTTGTGACTGTTTCTCTTTCTTAACCATGTGTTGGATACTATCAAGTCATTTGCCAGACAGAGTCTAGAATGGCCTTTCCTTCTTTATTCCTGTTGCCCCACCCATGTGGACCCAGGCTGTCCTCATATCCTGCTCTGTCTGTCCTGTTATGTGCATTTAAGTCAGCCGTTGTCAACACCAATTCATGTTGTCCTGCTTTATCTAGTAGATCCTGCCACTGCTGTATGAATACACTGTTTTCCTTACTATCACAACCATACCTCCCAACTGTACCAAATTACTGGGTTTTTACCGAGTTTTGGGGTCCAAATAATGGGGTGCCATGATTCTCGAATGCTACCCCTTCATTTCCAAATTTTCCCAGCTTTTTTTTTTAAATATTTTTTTTTGCATTTTGAGCTGAAGTCATCACATGCACGATGACATCAGCTCCACCATCGTGTCGGAATTGAGCTCAAGGGCTCACGTACACACATTTCTGGCTGCTTCCTTGCCCGGGAAGGACTGTTTGAATCAGCATTCAACATTCAACATTCTGGCTGCTTAACGGGTGATCATTTCACTTACTGGAAACATTCTGGCTGCTTTTACTCGTACTCAGGAATTGAATGGAAACTGGAAACTTGAGTCAGCATGAGCTGCTTGTGTAAAGTATTTTTCGTGAATTGAATAACTGCTGGTGCTCGCGAATTGAATGCTATCTTCTCGTCGCTGCTGCATTATTTTTATCTTTGCTGGTGTAAGGCATTTTTATCGGCTTGAATAGCTGCTGGTGTAAGGTATTTTTCTTGAAAAGCTTGATGCTGGTGTAAGTTATTTTCCGTGAACTGAATAGCTGCTGGTGATCATGAACTGAATGCTATCTTCTCATGAATACACCTGGTAGCTAAAGGTACTCAGACTCAAACTCTGTACCTTGGGTACAGGTAAAAAGAGCCAAAAGTCCCTAGCCACCACCACTTGTGAATTTATGCCTCATATTTTTGTTTTGTTCCTCATAAAATCTGTGGTTTTCAGGATTTTTGTGGCAAATCACTGAATGATTGAATTCATTAATGACAGGCATTTGAATTTCAGACTTCATATTCTTCAGAAAATAAATGGTAACACAAAACCTTTTATTCTAACAATTTTCTAAGTTTATAAGATCGGTATTTGAAATGTGCCCCTATTTTGGGGCTGTATTCCCCCATTATCGGCTTTGTCCAGATTTTTTGTGCTAAGATGTTGATAGCCATGATGAGAAGTGAGAACTGAATTTACTAAATGATAGCCATTTGTTTTAGTCTTCCTATCTTTCAGTAAACAGCTGATTTGGCATACTGGTATGTTGCTCTGACTGTAGTGCACAGAGCCCTGGGGCCAAGACTTGGCAGTGAAATGCATGGTGGCAACATAGCATTTTATTCTAGCAACTTTCCAAAATTATACAAGCAATGTTTAAAATGTGTCCCTCCCTGGTTTTGGCCTTTTGTCCACCCACCAAAAAAAAAAAAAAAATTGAAAATAAGTGCGAGTAGCTGTGCAAGATGCGTATGGCTTACACTATTGTCATTCTATTTATATATATGTGTGTGTGTGTGTGTGTGTGTGTGTGTGTGTGTGTGTGTGTGTGTGTGTGTGTGTGTAAGTGTGTGTGTGGAAGTAGACTTTTATGATGGAAATGTTCTGAATTCGGCAGTTTTGTCATTATTGGTTCATGCATTTTGTTTCATTGCCTACTGGAAAAATGTTCAGACAATAAATGCGTTCTAAGTCTAATAAGTGTGCTGTATTATACAAGGAATATAATTTAATAAAGTCAGGAAGGTGTATCAAAGAACACATGTATGTTTCTTGTTTTGTCTGCAAGGGGTCTATGATTTGAAAACAGCCCAAAGGTAACCTTTACCCACCACTGGTCAGATGCATTTTCTTTGGATGTGGTGTGGGTTTTAATGCTGTTTCAATTAATGTGGGTTTCAAGGCCAGTGAAGTTTTAATGCTAAGACTATTTTCATTGTGAGACAGTATTGCTTTGTTTAGCAGATGTCTGTTAGTGTTTTCGCATTGTGCTACAGTATAAAATGTAAAAATAAAATCCAAATAATCATTGTAGAAGTAATGCAGTATGCACACATTAGTGTTTATGGTAAATGTGGTGAAATAGCCAGATAATAGGACATTGTAATGACTGCAGGGGGACTCTGGTGCCATATTTTGGTTGTCCGTTCTTCAATTTGCATTTGAAAGTTGGTATCCCACAATTCCAGTGAAGTGGGAAGGGTTACATAATCGTGTATGCAAATTTTATGTTAATCAGTGCACAGATTTATACCTATTTTTCATGGGCCTTGTCCAGATTATTTATGTTTCTAGGTTGAGCGGTACGATCACAACCCTGCCATGTTGCACAGGCTTAGATTATGAATAATGCCATATCATTACATTGGAATCTGATTGCCATGAGTCTGCCACTAATTCTGATGATATCCCTCACTACCTTCTGAAGCCTCTCTCTCACAACAATTCTCACACAGTTTCTAGCCTGTCCTCCTCCTGAGTAGTAGACTCTGGATCCCAAGCCAAGTGTCTTTGCTGCACTGACCTTCCATCTTGTCTCTTGAATACATAGGATGTCCAGCCTCCTCTGTATTATCATGTCTTCTACTTCCAAGCTGCTTCCTGTCAGTGAACCTACATTGAATGTAGCAATTCTTAGTTCATGTTATGTCAGTGAACCTACATTGAGTGTAGCAATTCTTAAGGTTATGTTTGGCAGGTTGACTGGTTTTACATCCAGCTTTCCCGCAACACAGCTATCCCTGGTAACCCAAAGGCTGGTAAGCAGCTTATTGGTCCATGGCTGCTGGACTTTCTAGAGGATACACACTGGCCAAAAGTGGCAAATGCACCTATACCACTGTTAGCATGGGTCCCTGTTGTAGGCCGGGTCCTCAATCCACTCATCACCATCAAATACCCATGCCCATTTGGCAACATTAGTCATCTAGACCTGCCACAGCACGCAGTCTGTGGTCCATGTTCTCCTGTCTTGAGGATACTGCACACCATAGTAGATACCCAAACTGGTTTGTCTATACAAGTCATCTCCCTATAGGGCATCATGTAGAGTATGTGCTGATGCCCACAGCTCCATTCATTGGTGTGTTTGAGTTGGAAATACTTTTTCAGAGGTGCTAGGAACTCCACAGATTCAGAGAGAGAACATGCAAACTCCAAATAGGCATTGGCCCAAGGTCAGGATCGAACCTTGTACTTTGTGCATGAGAGGCAAGGATCTTAACCATAATGGCAATTTAAATTGGTTATCTATAATTATTCCTAGACCCGTAACACTGGTAGCTGCTGAAATAAGTTCATAGTCTACCATATAACAACATCCACAGTTCAGTGCCCCAAAATGAATTAAATTATACTTCCTGAGATTAAATAACAAGCTGTTAAACATGGGCCAGCAACACAGAGATTCCGCATACCTCTGTAAGATACTATGATCAGCAGTGCTTCTCACTACCATACCACTTTTGATGTTGTCATTGTATATGCTGATCTACACATTACTGGAGGAAGGAATGATAGATGTAAAGAGATTAAACAGAAAATGCCCCAGCACAAATCCCTATAGAACACCGACATTTACAATAACGTCCTATCCCTCACTCTAACTTTGTAACTTCTGTCACATGGCCAGTTTGCAACCCATACTATAATGGATTGCTTATTTTCAGTCTGTAGAATGCTATTATGTGTACCAGAACCAAATGCCTCTCTTCACTCTAAGTAGATAACATCTAGAGAAAGATCCTATTCAAAAGCATCACCCACACTGGTGCAAAACTCAGTAACATTATTTAGACAAGATCATTCAGGCATGACTTCATGCTGTAAATTAGATAAAGCTGTCCAGCAGTAACAAATAATAAGGGCAGAAGATTTTTTTTCAAATACTTTCCTAGTTATACTTGTAAGACTCACTGGGCGATAATTAGAAATGGTAGAGTGACTGTTAAACTTTAACACTGGAATCCCAATGGGCTTTTTTTTTCCAAATTTCTGTAACATACTGACTGTACAGAGTCGTCTGAAAAAGTCAGGTAAGGTAGTTCACCATTTTCAAAAGGCTAAAATGCACATTACATTCATCAAGAATAGTTGCAACATTACATCTAATCACCTTAACAGCTGCTTCAATTGCCTCTACCTGAATACTGAGGGTAAGGCTATGTTATTACTATTTCTGTGTGTAGTATTGCTTTTGGGATTATTCATATAGTATATGCAGTACTAGTTTGCTCGACAAGTATCACATTACCCACCCGTAACTCACTTGACAGAATATGCCCCCTTTAAAATGGTGAGTTGGTTTGATGAAGACTTATAGTTATGTATAATGTGAGGTGCCAGTTTCTTTTCATAACACACCTTTGTGTCTTCTGATAGCTTTTTGTAACTTCCTGATGCTTTATTTTGTACTTCTGAGCTGGAATCGCCAACTTATTTTCCAAAAATATTTAATCTTATTGACTCAGCCTAAAATTAAATATGTTTAATAATTTTTTTTTTTGAAGCATAATTTAAAAATACTAACAAAAAATAAATAAATAAATAAATAAATACATTTTGCATAAGGGCAAGATCCCCATACCTTCATGTTGGGAAAATGGTCACAAGCCCCCCCCCCCCCCTACTTATAATAGAGAAAAGTGAAAAAAAAACCCTCTGTGATGCACCATCAGATCACATACTATACGGTAGTGTGGTTTTGATAAAACCCAGTAAACAAAAAGCACACTAAATCTTCTCAGACAGATTGCACTCACTGGATAACATAATGTGAATCTTATTCAATGTCTTTAACCAACATTATCCCAACAGACCTGTAACTTACATTAAAATAACAACCAAGTATAATTTGTTTTTTAGTCTTTGAAGTGAACTGTTACTTGCTCAGCCACAGGACATAGGTTCATAGGTTCATAGGTGTGTACTAAGCTAATGGCCCTGGAGCCTTTACAAGCCTAGCCCATAGGATTACCCTGGCATTGTGACACCCAACCTTAGTTCCTTGTGCCTATGTCGAGTAGAGCCACTGGAGTGATCCCTGCAGTGAATTTTCTATTTCCCATCCACTCATCAAGATTTCTCTTGAGGAGGGCCAGTACAGTGTTCTGTTTGACATGTATGGGAAGTCAATTCCATAGCATGGGCAATCTCTGGGTTATGAACCTGTCCCTCCAACATGTTCTGTTGATTGTGGTAATGAGGTTGAGGTCTCTGGAGTGTGTAGTGTGGATGGATTGGGATTTCTTTAGATGTAACATTTCTAACAGAGCTGGGTCAGGCATGGCTTTGTAAGTCAAGCAGAGATCACCTCTAAGTAGGTGATATGAGACAGAGAATAGTTGGAGTTTTTTGAGTCTGTCCATATAGGACAAGTGTGTCAAACATACGGCTTGTGTGTATTCAGATCAGTTTAACAGTCTTCAAGTTTTGCCACTTTTACATATCCTTCTTTTTTGTCTAATATTTTTAATTGAAAATTATACACATCAACAGTGAGTTGAACCGAAATTTGACCCATTTTTACTACAGAATAAAAGACTACTGGTATGCATTAACATTTTGTTATACATTGAAACTGCTCATCCCAACATGATGTACAAACGCATTTCACATTCAACAAGTTTTATTATCACACGTATATTCAAGCTTGAGCCATTCTTCATGACACTTTTCCATATCTCCACAACTTTGCATATTCTACATCTCAGTATTAGTGCACTCTGTGTAATGTTGACATAATACCGCCTCAGGATCCAGGACACAACCCAGTCAAGAATATGAAAAAATAATAAATTTATTTAAACTGAAGTCGCCAAATAAAGCGATGTTGTCAACAATAAAAACAATGTAAACCAAGCCCTTTCATCTCTGACTATTCAGAGACTTTATCAAGGTAAAATGAACACCAAATAAACTTCTTTTAAAATAACACACCCCCTAGCCTGATCAACCAATAATGGTACTCAACCAATTAAACACATTGCACAAGACCCTAATAAATAAGTCCAATTAAAATGCAGAAAAATACTATCTAAATATACATAAATTACATGAAATATATAAAGGCAGACAAACTACAAATATAAATATGCCACACTCCATCATTTATAGTGTATGAAACAAATATATTAATGAAAAAATTGTTATATGCAAAAAAATGTGTATTGTACCTAAATTTTTTTAGCACTTTTATCTACCATTCCACACCAAATACTTCATCTAACAAAGTTACTCTAAAATATTTGAATATATATATATATATATATATATATATATATATATATATATATATATATATACATATATGTCCACAAATATAAAATAATCAAGCAAAAAATCAGACTGATTTAATACAAAATCATAGCTGAATAAGCTTAAGAAATAATAAACATAAGGTAATATCATTACCTTTCTAGTGGTTTTAATTTCAAAAACACATTATAAAAAAGGAATCATTGTGGACATATATACTACACTGCTGGCAACAAAATGTTGTCTTTTCTGCTTTGAATCTGAGCATCAGATGTAGAATCAGTCCCTTCCACTGCAGCCATTTTGAAGTCCATAGGTTCATCGGTTCACAGATGATTACTAAGCTAGCAACCCATGGGGGCTTTTTTAAGCCTAGCCTTGCTTCCCAAATGTATCTGGCAGGCTGATACTCTAGGGTTGTTTTATGGGGTATATGTAGACTTGAGCATGGGTGGTCAAGCATTTACAGGCTACCTTTATCTGTTAGAGTCACAACAGACAGACCAGGGTTAAATTTTCAATTCCCAATCCACTGGTCCGAGATATGCTTGAATTGGGTTAGGGGAGATCACTACTAGACATGGAAAGGGTAGTCTCTGAAATGCACACCTGTTCCTCCAGCACACCATATTTTTGCTGTAGGTGAGGTTTAAGTCCCTAGATAAGGTACTTCTGATGCTATTTGTTTTGTAGATGTGTAACAGATCCAACAGATTCTGTTCTTTTTTTTAAGATTCTCTCTACATTAGTTTTAATCCTCATGACGGATAGTTTGTATCTGTCATCAGAATTTGCAGATATCACTGACATCAATAGAAATTAATAGTTTTATTTCAATCAACAGCAGTACATACATACATACACACACATATATATATATATATATATATATATATATATATATATACACACACATACACACAGTTCAGTTAGCACTTGGAAGAACATTTCTTCTACCTGCCATTTTCAAATTCAGAATTGCACCAACTAATACTGTGCTTAATATATACTTAGCTGTAAGCAAAATATGCCAGCCTAGGAATGAAAATAACATTTTCTTTAAGGAGCCAGAACATCCAGTTTTAATATACCATTGCGTTTTATTTCAATAAAATAGTACTTCAAAACAAGTTAACAAAAAAGAACAAAAAATATAATTTTACTGTACAAAAGAAGAATATTTTGCAGCAAATTCCCTCTGTTGTCCTCCATTTCATAACTTTAGCTCTAATATAGACAAACGTCTCCATTCTTCCTTACTTTATTATAATCTGTACCAGCTACCATTACACCTTTTTATACTTTCCTTCCTTCACTTCTGTTCACTTCTACCTCCACGATGTTTGCTTTACTTTATTTAACATTTGTAAACTTGCCCCTTTTACTTTGTACTGCAGTCATAAATCTTTCGCTCTGCATAATCCATGCTACTATAATCACCACCTTGTCTATTAGTGCTTTCCACTTTACTATTTCTTCTCCTAGGACATCATATCTTTTGCAACTGTAAATAAATCCCTGAGTGTTGGCCAAACAACCCGAGTTTGGCTAGTGGCATGGGACTTGACTTAATTCCTCACTTTAGATAAATCTGTAGGAGGTACAGTATTTTTAAATCTGCAAGAGACACTTGCAGTGGTGGGCACTGAAAGCATGCTTCTGTGGATGTTCCTAACCTAGGAGCAGGGCTGGCCATGTTGGTTAACATACAGAAGCATAGGTTGAAATACCACACAAAACTTTATCTATCATTTCTGCATGATATATCCTGGGATTTGATGATATGCACAACACTGTATACTAATGCAACCACCATTCATAGTAAGATAGATGTGATTTATGACTAGCTTATA
The DNA here is from genome assembly GCF_019279795.1 of Protopterus annectens. Taxonomy (NCBI): domain Eukaryota; kingdom Metazoa; phylum Chordata; order Ceratodontiformes; family Protopteridae; genus Protopterus; species Protopterus annectens. The sequence continues at coordinate 876,629,218 of NC_056746.1, read as the reverse complement.
ATGCTGACTGTCCATTTATAGTGGACATCTGGCTGGATAGCATTGGTGGTCCTTATCAGACTGCAACTATGCACCCTAGTTTCTTCATTATTCAGTGTCTCATTGTAAAAGTGTCAGGGGAGATGTTGATATTTGTTTTAAATCTGAGCTCCAGATTGTCTAGATTACCAGTGGGAATACCAAATTCTTTAAGTCCATACTAGGTGCAAAGACAAACTATATATTTTTATTAACTAATACACACCCACCCAGCTGCATGAAGCCATTCCTAAGAGTTCACTAAATTCTTCATCGGCAAGGACTTGGGTCAACAATACTGGATAGTTTTAGATGACCACTACTGATAGGTTGACAGTGAATTGGTGACACTTAATGATAATTCATCTCTATTATGAAGGTACTTGGGTTTATTCAAATGGTTGCTTCTGTGACCCAATGATTAAGAATTACTCTACAACTGATATTCCAGCTGTGTGTGGTAAACTGTAACTTGGTGCTGGAATCAACTTATGGACTGGCCACCGCATAGTCCATTTTACTATGAAATTCCCTCTTATTAGCCCCCATAGTACTGAACTTGTAGTATAGAAATTTGATTAAAAGTACATCTGTTGCTTTGATTAGCTAGCCATTGCTTATAACTGGCATATGCCTGCTGCTCTGAATCAGTTTGTCCTATTTTGTACATGTCCAGCCACTCTGAAGAAACTTGAGTAAAGGTACAGTCTTGAAGTCCATGTTTTTAGGAGGACCACATAATGTTAGAATGTTGGTAAAAGTTCTCTGGCCTTTGGAATGACAGCCTTGAAGTCAGTAATAATATGTTCATTAGTAGTCTAACACCTCCTCTACCCCCAAAAGTATCTCCCCATCTAAGGAGATATCAGCAACTGCTAATGGACTGGATATGCTTTTTTGGGTGTTTGGCAAGCCTGTCTTTCCACCCAGAGAGCTTTGTCTTCACTCCATTGTGAAATGACCAGACGGTTCTCCAGAGACACTGTTACTTCCATTGGCTCAGAACTGCTCCCTTGTGTATCTGGGGACAAAGCTGTAATTTTTACAGGGGACATCACTCTTCCATCCTGAAAATGCTTTAAGTATCTCAATAACTGGAGCTTATATGTTGATTTGAAATACTCAGCTTTCATCACGTGGTCTAGTGCCATGCCCTTCCAGGCTTGTTATTGCTTGTTTGGATGTATTGGGTCTTTTTACTTAGTAAGTTCTGGAATCATTTCTGAAGCTGTTGCTAATGAGGCCTTAGTAACCTTGACCCTTAAGAAAAGTTATTTTGACATTAGTGTTTTTAATAAATTAACATTGTATTTCAGAATTATTTACTGACAAAGCTGTCACAAAGGATGTTTAGGCACAACTTCAACCTTATTTAAAGGCTCACAATCGTTTCATTCTTTAACAGTCTGTTTTTTGGAGTCACCCCACCACTATGACTGCCCTTATTAGAATGGCAGAGTTTCTTACAATGAGCAATTACTGCTGCTGTTTAGCTTTGGTTCCCCTTGATGTCTAATGCCACAGGTGATCATAATATCTTGACAGAAAAAACTTTAGTTGACTGTAGTTTCTACACTGCCATGTTTGAATGCCATGACCGCTACCTTTCTGGATCACTCTTGCACTCAATAAGTTGTTTCAGGTATTAATTCACCTTTTTATTCTCTGTATTACAGGACTCCATAGGATTGCATCATGGCTCCGCTACTATTTGCTAATTACATGCTGTCCCTGGGAGAATTTAATAAGGTGAGAAGTCTGCACTATCAGTAGTACAATGGTGTTAAACTGTTTTACCTCTCCATCCCCTAGGAACATTTGATAGTTGTCAGTTCCCAAGTGAATGATCTGGACTTTATTCAATGCTGGTTGAAAAGGAAGCAGCTGAAACTCAGCATGTTCAAGTCTGAACCGTTGGTTGTTCTTGCCTCTCTTAAGGATGTTACTATTCCATTGCACCTTGTGTTATATAAAGTGGTGAAAGATTGGAATTTGCTCTTATTCTGAATAAACATGATATGCAATTCTTTATTACAGGTTATCATTCTGAGGTCAACCATTACCTATAGTCAACTCTGTCTTCTATAATTTGAGGAATACCACTTAGGATAAGCAGCTGATTCTTTTGGGGCACTTTAATGTATTTGTGCACACTTTGATCTAGTCACATATTAACTGCTATGATGCTGTTACTTGGAGCTACCCTGACAGAGAAATGAATTGATTGCTGGCAGTATGTAACTCTGTGGCATGATTACTTACCTTGTTACTGCCTCATCAGTGCTTTGATCTACAGTCTGCAATGGCTGCCCGCACATTCTTTTACCTGCTTTCGAAATTTTGGTGTTGGCATTTTATGATCCCATGTGATTTGGGATCCAGATATGTTAAAGAATTGATTCCTTATTGGCTTACCTCTGTGCCGTATTTCATTCGTTTGGGAATGCTAATAGCTCTGAATGTTCAGCTTGAAACCACTGGTATTAAACCATTTATTTATCAGGTATCGCACCTTTGTAATTTGCTATCATAGTGACTTCGGTAATGTTCTACTCTAACCAGCTTTAAAAGGAACCTAAAACTGCATCATTCTAATTTGACTGCTGCAGCAGTTATAAGATGTATTTTTGTATCTGTAAAATTCCTGTTTGCGTTCTGAATAGCATTTTAAATTTTTATATTATTCTTTTTAATTTTATATTTAGATTTTGTACTTTCACTTGAATTCCTATTATAATATACTATGGTTAATTTTCATAAGTACATAATTGAATCTGAACTTGAACAATTCCCAGTACTTTAATTATGAGGTATTAACCAACAATGGCATGTACATAAAGTAGAATAAATTGCAAAATTGCAAGCCTTGAAATGAGATGTTAACTGAAGCACTTTAATTGTAGACACACACACACACACACACACACACACACACACACACACACACACACACACACACACACACACACACACACACACACACACACACACACACAAATATCCTCATGCTTAGAACCCTAAAAGGATGTGCCTTTGAGAGCTGGTACAGGTACCTATTAGAGAAACAAGAATCTAGGAAATGGTGCTATCAAACGGTGAGGGAGGGTCAGAATCTGAACTTTAGAAATGGACACCAACTTGGGAACGGACAATCACTACAGGCTATAGTTCACAATGAAATAAAGCACAAAGTTGAGTCACTCAGAAATAATTTTCTGGATTTCAAGAGGACAGACTGAAAAATGTGGCAGAAACATAGTAATATTTTTATATACACTTTATTTCTCATGTCCATTCACAATTAGACACTGCACAATCCTAGAACTTGGTACATGTTTTACTTTACCCCTTTGATATACTAGTTACTTGAACCCACCTCCCCCTTCACCCCCTTTTGACTGGTACTAATTTATCCCTTCTTTCATTCTTACCTTAATTTTTCTCCCAACCCTTTTATTTTTGTTTTCTCCTTTACACTTTTCTTCTAATGCCTATAAATCTTCTAAGTTCCGTTTTCTGGCACCCGTCACTTATTTTCCATTTTCTGGCTATTACACTCTTTACTTCTTGGCTCTAGGTGATTGTCACTGTTGAAGTGACACCCCAACACCATGTGCAAAAAAAGGCGAAAGGGGTTGAGGATGGGTGGACACTCTTCACTTCTGCTGCCATTAGTTTTATTTCTGCATTTCTTTTTCATGCCAGCTGCCCTCTACATTCCCTAGACCCCACATGCAGAATTCTCATAAGTGTTTTTCCTTATTTTCATATATCCTTGTCTGCATTTCCAGAGGATTTGCCCAAATCTTTTGTTTCTAGGTACACACCTGGGGCGTATGTTTCATGTGTGCCTCTTTTGCTAAGCATTTCCAGCACCTCGAGTCTGTTTCCTTTCCTCCTTATACAAACATTTTGCTATGAGATACCATCTGTACAACTCTTAGTACCCGATCTTCCAGGTTTTCTACATCTCTGATGCTAATTTGAGGACTTTTCACCATTTATTTTCTCTGGTCTGCCAGCCTTCTTCCGTCGCCCATCCTTTCCTTGTCTCTTTCTCTGTGGCTTCATCCACTTCCCCCTCAGGTCTTCATAAATCATTCTGCTTTTACTTTTCTCCTATGGTCCCATTTTCTCATAGGGCTCTCCTTTCCCTCCTATCTTTTCTCTTCCTCTCCTAGCTTTCTATCTCCTTCTTCTTCTCCATCCATGTTTCTCTCATTCTGGTCTATTTTCTGTTAGTCGAGATTCTTATATTAACTCTTGTAGAGTCTTGAGTACTGCCTGTCTTCTTGACCCTTCCGTTACTAACTCTTGATATTCACTTATCCGGTTTCTGTTCATTTTTCTACTTGTTTCTTTCCCATGAAAGTACTTTGTCCTCCTTCTTCCCGTATATATTTTTCTTTCCACGTCAAGTTGCCCATAACCTTATTGCCTCCTCATTCATTCTTTAATATTTTCTCCACCATTCTATCTGCTTTCTCTCCCCTTGTTTTTTTGGTCTCTTCCTTACTCTGCATCTACCTAAGTAGGTTATATGTCAAGGCCTGTGTGGGTATGTGTATGATCTCCCCCTTACTCTCTAACTACCTAAGTAGGTTATATGTCAAGGCCTGTGTGGGTATGTGTATGATCTCCCCCTTACTCTCTAACTACCTAAGTAGGTTATATGTCAAGGCCTGTGTGGCTATGTGTGCGGTCTCCCCCTTACTCTGCATCTACCTAAGTAGGTTATATGTCAAGGCCTGTGTGGGTATGTGTATGATCTCCCCCTTACTCTCTAACCACCTAAGTAGGTTATATGTCAAGGCCTGTGTGGGTATGTGTATGATCTCCCCCTTACTCTCTAACTACCTAAGTAGGTTATATGTCAAGGCCTGTGTGGGTATGTGTACGGTCTCCCCCTTACTCTGCAACTACCTAAGTAGGTTATATGTCATGGCCTGTGTGGGTATGTGTATGATCCCCCCCTTACTCTCTAACTACCTAAGTAGGTTATATGTCAAGGCCTGTGTGGGTATGTGTATGATCCCCCTCTTACTCTCTAACTACCTAAGTAGGTTATATGTCAAGGCCTGTGTGGGTATGTGTATGATCTCCCCCTTACTCTCTAACTACCTAAGTAGGTTATATGTCAAGGCCTGTGTGGGTATGTGTATGATCTCCCCCTTACTCTGTAACTACCTAAGTAGGTTATATGTCAAGGCCTGTGTGGGTATGTGTATGATCTCCCCCTTACTCTGTAACTACCTAAGTAGGTTATATGTCAAGGCCTGTGTGGGTATGTGTATGACCTCCCCCTTACTCTATAACTACCTAAGTAGGTTATATGTCAAGGCCTGTGTGGGTATGTGTATGATCTCCCCCATACTCTGCATCTACCTAAGTAGGTTATATGTCAAGGCCTGTGTGGGTATGTGTATGATCTCCCTCTGCATCTACCTAAGTAGGTTATATGTCAAGGCCTGTGTGGGTATGTGTATGATCTCCCTTTACTCTGCAACTACCTCCTTACTCTGCAACTACCTAAGTAGGTTATATGTCAAGGCCTGTGTGGGTATGTGTATGATCTCCCCCTTACTCTACAACTACCTAAGTAGGTTATATGTCAAGGCCTGTGTGGGTATGTGTATGATCTCCCCCTTACTCTGCATCTACCTAAGTAGGTTATATGTCAAGGCCTGTGTGGGTATGTGTATGATCTCCCCCTTACTCTGCATCTACCTAAGTAGGTTATATGTCAAGGCCTGTGTGGGTATGTGTATGACCTCCCCCTTACTCTCTAACTACCTAAGTAGGTTATATGTCAAGGCCTGTGTGGCTATGTGTATGATCTCCCCCTTACTCTGCATCTACCTAAGTAGGTTATATGTCAAGGCCTGTGTGGGTATGTGTATGATCTCCCCCTTACTCTGCATCTACCTAAGTAGGTTATATGTCAAGGCCTGTGTGGCTATGTGTATGATCTCCCCCTTACTCTGCATCTACCTAAGTAGGTTATATGTCAAGGCCTGTGTGGGTATGTGTATGATCTCCCCCTTACTCTCTAACTACCTAAGTAGGTTATATGTCAAGGCCTGTGTGGGTATGTGTATGATCTCCCCCTTACTCTCTAACTACCTAAGTAGGTTATATGTCAAGGCCTGTGTGGGTATGTGTATGATCTCCCCCTTACTCTCTAACTACCTAAGTAGGTTATATGTCAAGGCCTGTGTGGGTATGTGTATGACCTCCCCCTTACTCTCTAACTACCTAAGTAGGTTATATGTCAAGGCCTGTGTGGGTATGTGTATGACCTCCCCCTTACTCTAACTACCTAAGTAGGTTATATGTCAAGGCCTGTGTGGGTATGTGTATGATCTCCCCCTTACTCTCTAACTACCTAAGTAGGTTATATGTCAAGGCCTGTGTGGGTATGTGTATGATCTCCCCCTTACTCTGCAACTACCTAAGTAGGTTATATGTCAAGGCCTGTGTGGGTATGTGTATGACCTCCCCCTTACTCTCTAACTACCTAAGTAGGTTATATGTCAAGGCCTGTGTGGGTATGTGTGCAATCTCCCCCTTACTCTCTGTCTAAGTAGGTTATATGTCAAGGCCTGTGTGGGTATGTGTATGATCTCCCCCTTACTCTCTAACTACCTAAGTAGGTTATATGTCAAGGCCTGTGTGGCTATGTGTATGATCTCCCCCTTACTCTGCATCTACCTAAGTAGGTTATATGTCAAGGCCTGTGTGGGTATGTGTATGATCTCCCCCTTACTCTCTAACTACCTAAGTAGGTTATATGTCAAGGCCTGTGTGGGTATGTGTATGATCTCCCCCTTACTCTCTACCTACCTAAGTAGGTTATATGTCAAGGCCTGTGTGGCTATGTGTATGATCTCCCCCTTACTCTGCATCTACCTAAGTAGGTTATATGTCAAGGCCTGTGTGGTTATGTGTATGATCTCCCCCTTACTCTCTAACCACCTAAGTAGGTTATATGTCAAGGCCTGTGTGGGTATGTGTATGACCTCCCCCTTACTCTCTACCTACCTAAGTAGGTTATATGTCAAGGCCTGTGTGGCTATGTGTATGATCTCCCCCTTACTCTCTACCTACCTAAGTAGGTTATATGTCAAGGCCTGTGTGGGTATGTGTATGATTTCCCCCTTACTCTCTAACTACCTAAGTAGGTTATATGTCAAGGCCTGTGTGGCTATGTGTATGATCTCCCCCTTACTCTGCATCTACCTAAGTAGGTTATATGTCAAGGCCTGTGTGGCTATGTGTATGATCTCCCCCTTACTCTATAACTACCTAAGTAGGTTATATGTCAAGGCCTGTGTCGGTATGTGTATGACCTCCCCCTTACTCTTTAACTACCTAAGTAGGTTATATGTCAAGGTCTGTGTGGGTATGTGTATGATCTCCCCCTTACTCTGCAACTACCAAAGTAGGTTATATGTCAAGGCCTGTGTCGTTATCTGTGGGAAGCCACAGATCCCTTTTCCTTAGAGACTCTTCTCCATTTCCCTTTATCTAGCCACCCTTACAAGTCCTTCTGTAATTTCATTAGTTTGGTGTTCATTGGGTCCACTTGCAAGTTTCTTGGTGACACACACACTATAACTGGGAGAATCATCCTTCTAATCACATTGTTTCGACCTAGATCTGCATGTGTTTTATGTCCTCCTCTCTCTAGTATCCCCTGTATTGTTTTTCTCTCTCTCTAAATTATTTTGTATTATGTCACTTAGTATGTGTCCTACATAAACTCAGAGATATTTGGGGTATTTTTGTTTGTAAATGTGACTCATGCCTCCCTTTCCTTTTCACTCTCATATTCTGACCACCATTGTCTTTCCAGTTGTATCTAAGTCCTTAGGCTTTTACGAACCTTGTACAAATGCCATTATTTCTTCTATGGTGATCTCAATATTTTCTGACATAAGCATGCAGTCATCAGGATACAGTTGTGTCACAGAAGGCATTTATATTAAATGCTTTCTGTTGAATATACATTGTCAAAAACACTTTCAGTGATCCTTGAGGTTGCACATTTCCCTACAGTTATATATAAGTTGGGGTGTGGATGTGGGGATCTTCCCCCACATGAGGGGGGGGTGGTTCAGGGAGGGCTTGCCCACTGCAAAAAGCTTTTGTAAAAATTGTCGTAATTGGTTTTCAGCAGTGAATTTTCGACCAAATGGCATTCAATTAAAAGCCTTTGATTCATCGACACGAATCCCAGTCATCTGCATAAATTAGGAACCCTGACTGCACTATTTGTTCTTCCCTCCAGCTGTGCTGACGTTTTTCCTGACTTCAGTTGACAAGTCTTCCATGACTATCATGAAGAGCTTTAACAACAGAGGGCTACCCTCTCTGGTTCCCTCCCTATTTTTAATATCTTGGAAATTCTTCCACTTATCATTACTTCTACTTCTGTGAGGTAAATTAGCTTTATCAGTCCTACAAATTTCTCCCATTAGTCATTTTTCTAGTGTCTCTCAAAGGTATTCCCATCTGACTGTATTCTGTATTCTCTTGAATTTTCCTCCTCTCAGTCCTCCTTGTTTTGTCTCTCAGAACTGCAAGAAACACAGCCAAGCAGCTAATTTTCACTGTGTGATACCTTAAATCTCCTGTGTGCAAAAAAAGTGTTATGACACATTTGGTAGATGTTGATCATCTTGCATATTCAAATAAGACGATGAGGCTTGGGTGTTCATTTAAGATGTTTACTACACACAGACACATCAGGACGGATGACTGGTACATTAAACTTAAATGAACTAACTAACTTGACTGACTGCTACACACATACATGCTTTCACTCCGACTGCTTACTAAAAATGGCACTCTTGCTTGCACGTGCTCAGTACTGATATGCACGTGCCCATGGACTGAATGGCTCTTAAACATACAACACACACTCCGATCTACAGTAGACATAAACTGAATGGTGAATATTTAATATAGCATACAGTGATTGAAACCGTAGACTCATTTAAGGTCCTGGGTGTATGGATACATCCAGCTTTGAGTTTTTCTAATTGTATCAACCAATTGGTTAATGATAGTTATAGAACTGTAGGTTGTATAAAAAAATTTATAAAGTCTAGGAAATCAGAAATGATGAAGTCATTGTTTGTTTGTTATATTAGACCCAAACTTGAGTATGGAATAAAAATATGGAAACATTAGAAGAAAACTAGCATGAGTAAACTGGGAAGAGTACAGTGGAAATATGCAAAGGGCATCCATGGATGTGAAAATGTAGTTATTATAAAATACTAAAATATTGACTGCAGTGGTGGTGCTGTGGTAGCGTTGTCACCTCACAGTAAGACGTTGTCCTGTTTGATTCTCAGCTAAAGCATCTTCTGTGTGGAGACATGCGTGAGTGGGCATACCTTCATTGAAGGTTGTACGTCAGGGCTGGCAACTCAGTACGTAAAAATCTACTGCCAATCATTAGCAGACCGGAGTTCCGCTGTGGCGACCCCTAACCGGGAAAAGCCGAAAGATACAACAACTAAAATATCTTAACTTGTACAGTGTCTCTTACAGAAATCTAAGAGATCGTATTCAGGTATATAGGGCTTTTGGAGACAACTACCTCGGGGAATGTTTGGGGTTATCAAAAAGTACTAGAGAATCATCAGACAACCTATGTAGAAGATTCTATAGGAATGAGAAGTGTACTAACTGGTTCTCTGACAGAGTAGCCAATGCATGGAACAGACTACCAAATTACATTAAAGCAAGTACTAGTTTAGATATTTTTAAGAACAGCCTGGACACTTATTATGAGAACAAGTGTTTTGGTATATTGGCAAGCTAGAAGGGCATTAATTCCCGTGCTTGTAACATTTGTATGTGTGCATGTATGTATATTCTCAAATGGCTTCACAAACCCTGCTGTTCTCCTCTATGATGTCTTCATTTCCCCCTCTAATGTTTGGTAACTATCTGTCACTTTTTCCTGTTTTATACTATTTCACTAAATGTTTCCCATGTTATCCACCAACAGCCCTTACGGTATTACTGCAGTAGTTTCCCCTGCACTTGTTACCCTCTCTTTCTAGTTCAGTTTTTATAAGTGCTTCCTCTCTTCTTTGTAATTCACTGTCTGTAACATTTTCTATATTTTTCTTTGTATCCTACTTAGCTCTCCTTCCAGTTTTGCTACTTCTTCCTCATCATGCCTCCTTTTCCAGAAATCCTCTCTCAAAAATTTTTCCCTAACTGCTACTTTGATGCCATCATACCACCCTCCACTTTTTTACCTGTTTACCCTTGGGGTACTGTAGGATCATGATCTTAACTCCTTGTTTTACCCTTTTATGTTTCCTGGAGCAGTACCACATCCCCTTGCATCCTACTTATTCAGCTGTGTATTTTTCCCTTTTGATCAAATGTGAAGACCCCTCCCCCATGTTGCGGGTTACCACTTTCAGTGCCTGTTCATTAATTTTTATTCTCTTTAGAGATATACCCTGCTCTACCCTCTTATCACAGCTTTTCTCTGGTTCTGGGTTTCCCCTGCTGCTGAGCTAGACATTCAGTTTTTTAGCCTTCCCCTTTGCTTGCCATTCTCCCTTCTCCCGCTGAGTTGGATTTCCTGCCATTCAGGCTGCAATTTGAGCACCCCTGGACTTGGGTCATTCAGCCTGCCCTTATTTTTTTCCACAGTTCTATTTTGGCCCAATCCTTCCACCTGTTGTTTGCCCCTGTTAATCTCTTCCCTTTCCTGTAGTCAATACTTGTTGCCTTTGCATTTTTTTAACATTTTTAACACCTTTATTGGATTATCACTTAGGACATTGGCAAACATACATTAATATAAAAGAAAACAAACCATATTAACATATTCTTATTTGCAAACATTATACATTATACAATGCATGTATTCTTTTGTATATTTATCATTAATTCAACATTACATACATCAATCAACTTCTGCCTTTTCTTAAACCTTTGTCCTCCAACAAAACATTTGTGTGTTGTTCCCACAATTTCCATTTTTTCTATGCAATTTTCTCCTACCATCTTCTAAAGATCCCACTTCTAGTTCCTTTATCCCTGTTACAATATTAATACTTCAAATACAGTTGGTTTAGACTTTGATTTCCATTTTCTAGTAATTGCTTTTTCAACAGCCATCAGAATTAAACTAAAAAAGAATTTCCTTATTTATACCCTTTTGCTAATCCAAGATTTCCGACAGAGTACTCTGTATGGAATTTTTAAATACTGCCAACTCATTGCACACCCTAAACATATGTTGCCAGTGATCTTTTCCCCATCACATTTCCTACTTTTGCCATCTACCTGAGGAAAAATTCCCTGAAGTTTGCTTGGGGTATAAAAATACTTATGCAAACACTTCCAAGCAAAAAAAAAATCATAAATCATTTAGACTTTGCTGAATATTTGGGAGTCATACATGTCCTTCCCAGTCATTTTTAACCTCCTCTGATTGATTCCTATAACCATGGAGTATTTTATATGCCCTATTAATTACCGCCTTTTAACAGCAGCTTTTGTTTTAGATTCAATTACAAAAAGTCTACCAGAGTAGGTGTTTCACTTAGGATTCGCCTATTCTTTTCTCTTTGTCTGTACTAACATATCAGTCCCTGATAGGAAAGGCAGTCTCTAGCCTGCAGTCAAAATGTCTTCCTGGCATCTTTTCATTCTATTACCTTTCACTCTCTAGATATTTACTCCCAATACCTTGTTAAATTCCAAGTCCCCTCTTGCCTGTTCTCTGTACCCCTATTTGCCCAAAACCCTATCAGCAAAGTCTGCTTTCTCAAGTCTCATGTGGCTTATTTCTTAGAATACTTTCTGCTAATTTATGAATATAATATTCTTTGTGGCTGTTGTTATTCTCCTTAAGAATCTGCATCCAAAATCCTACTCTCTCCTTATTTCTTGAACCCCCCCCCCAGCTTGACCATCATCCCTTTTTACTTTGAATTATAGCTGCCTGACCGTGTTACGTATATGAGCCTTAACTGTGTAGCTCTAAAACATCCATTCAAATTGGGTAATCCTAATCTACTTTGTTCTATTGGAAAGATCAACCTATCCGACTTGACCCTTGCCTTTTCCCCTCCCAGATAAAATCCTTCAACTTTTACAAATTATTGTCTGCAACTTCTCCTCTGGTTGATAAAAATATGCCTAACCTGTATATAACACTAAAGTAACAAAAAGCATTGTCCCTGTTTGTATCTTGCTATCCAGATCTACAACCAAGAATTTCAAGTTTCTCAGTTTTTGTATTATCTTTGATTAGTCTCTTCTGACATACCCTTAGCTGCCATAACAGAAACCATTTTAATCCATACTCCTAAATACTTCATAAATATGGGTATTGCTGGACCAATTCATGTGTGGGTACATAAGTTGCAGCTATAGCCTTTGTTTTATCTTCATTAAATTTATATCATGAAAAGACTTGAAACTATCTCAAGATATTCCACAACACTGAGATGTCCTTTTCTGGTTTTATCAGGTATAAAATAATATTGTTTGCTAATAAAGTCAACTTTTCTACATTACCATGCTAATCATATCCTTGAATTTCTGAGTCCCTTATTTTCTTTGCCAATGTCTCTAAATATAAAGAAAATAAGAAAAGGGGAAAGAAGACACCCCTGCCTGGTTCCTCTGTTCAGACATAGCTTCTCAGAAAGGAACTCTCCACTTTAAGTTTTGCCTCCAGTCCCTCATATATCCTGTTAATTAACCTTAGTATTGTATTGTATCATGGAGTGCAAATGCTTCCATTACCTTGCTCATAAAATTCCAGCTTATTCTGTTGAATGCTTTCTCTACATCAAGACCCACCAACAACAGCAGTATTTTCTTACATTCTACTTCCCGCTGGATCATCATTGTTCGATTAATGTTGTTAAATGTTTGCCTTCCCTCCACAAAACAACACTGATACATGTCTATCAATTTTGGCAACACCTTTGCCATTCTTTTAGCTATTACAGACACAAACACTTTATAATCATAATTTAAAATTGAATAACAAAAAACAAATGTATATTCAGAAGTGGAAGAAAAAAAATAATAAAGAATAACAAAAACAACCAGCAAATGCAGCTGCCCAACACTCTAACGGATCTCTGTTCACTTTGGTGGATATAACAACATTCCCACCAATCAAATAAAGTACAATTCGCCATTTAATCACAAAATAAAATACTTCTACACTCACATAAAAAGCATTCAGTGTTTGTTAAGTGCTTTTATCTATTGATATAGATATCATGAGAACAAAAAAATGCAAAAAGTGAGCTCACTTATAAAGAATCCACTCATTACCACACCTACAAGAACCAATCAACAGATAACAGCATCATCCTTGGAAACAGATTGCTTTAAAGAACCACGCGCATAAGAAAACTTCCCCGTGGAAAAGGTGTTAAAAAAGCTATCTTTCTGTGACTGTAATAAGTACGACAGGATTACTACAAGTGCAGAATATAAAGAATAAAGACCACATGACAAATAACACTTCATACACTACTAGTTCTCAGTTTTAGTACTAATAGAAACTGATTCACTTAAACGAGGAGGGCTAGTCGCATTCAGTCTAAGTTGCCATAACATTTCCTGGTGGTACAATTTATTGGGGCAGTCACCTGCGAATGGGGAACACTGAATTTGCTCCAAGACTAAAAATGTAAATCTTTTAAAACCAACGCAAACCTTAGAGTGTCTTGCCAGAACACTCTTACAATCATTCTGCTGTATACTATAATTGTGTTGGTAAATACATCTATAAAGAACATTTTTTTTGCCTTCCCACATAATAAACAGGACAAGATTCACAGGTCACAAGGTATACCACGTTTTGTGACCCACAGTTCCATCTTTCAGACACTTCCCTGTTATTACGCTTAATTGGCATGCTACCCTTACACCCCATATTAATAAAACTGCACTCTGGACAGTGACCACACTTCCTTATCATATCAATACCAGATTTGTGACTACTTGATTTTTCCAAAAGTGTTTTAATTGGGCCTGTTTTTATAAATAAACATAGGTCTGTCTGAAAACAGTTATTTCAAATCAGAGTCAACTTGTAACAGTACCCAATTTTTGCAAATAATATTTTCAGTTTCTTTGATGTTCACAGTATTATGCAAAACCATCCTATTTGGATTAAGGACACCTATGTTGTTGTTTACTTTCTCCATTTGGGTCAAACCACATTTGATAATAGGTGCAAATTTGTTATGCCTCTCAGCTCAAACTTCCTGTCTTATATTGTTAACCAAGATGCTTGGATATCCACAGTCTACAAACATAGAACCCAGTCTATCAAAGTGCTCAATAAATGTTGTACCCTCAGAGGTTAACCATGATATCCTGATGTGCTGGGTCTTGACTATGCCCCTTTTTTGATGAAAGATATGACAACTCGTAAAATGCAAAAAAAAAGTGTTATAGAAGGTTGGTGTCCTATATACTTAAATTGTCATTTGGCCCCTTCCTAAGAGTAATGTCCATAAAATTGAATAAGTTACTATTCTTCAAGAATGTAAAGTCAAGAAATGAAGTACTGGCCTGCACATCAGCTGTAAAAGACAAAAACTCTTCCTCAGACCTAGTCCATATTATGAGAAAGGCATCAAGGAACCTGAAATAAGCAATACACTTTACAAATAGGGGGAGCTTAAACAGGATATCAATCTCTCTTTTTAGTATCTCAGTGGTGACAAATTTGGGGGTGCATGCTGCCCTCATTACTATTTCAAGGGTCTGTCTATAAAACTCCCCCTCAAATGTTATAAAATTATTGCTTAATACCAGGTCCATGAATTTGATAACTAATTCATTGTCAGATGTTGATAACCCACCAAATTGTTTAACAATGTCCTCAAGCCAGCTTAGTCCAACAACCCGAGGAATCATAGAAAATAAACTGTGTATATCACCTGTGACTCAAAAGGTCTCATGAGTCTTTCAGGATGTGTGGAAGAGATGTAAACACGTTTTCCAGTTTCTGATCAATAAATTTAGCCAATGGTTCTGTTGCTGACCCTCTTGCAGCCACAACTGGAACCATAGGTGGATTATTCATATTAGAGGGTATTTTTGGAATTCCGAATATTTTAGGAATGACTGGGTGATCAGCTCTGAGATAATTATATAAATCCTGTGGAATTTTATTAAATAGCTGTAACTCATCCAATACAATTTTGACAGCTCTGTAGGCTATATTGATTTCATTTCTAGACACTCTGCTATATGCAGAATCATTATGTAGTAAATTGAGCATTCTCCCAGAGTAATCTATAGTATTCAAAATGACTATACCCCCACCCTTATCGGGCTACATACACCTGGCTAGGGTCAACAAAAAAACTTTTCCAAAGCTGATTACAACCTCCTGAGGGAAAGTATAAACAGCTTTACAGCCCACTCCCACCTCCACAGAAACTGGCACATATGTCCAGACTTACATAAAAGTACTATATGAGCATTTATATAGCTGCATGGAATCAGGAATACCAGGCAGGATACAATCCTCCTCCTCAAGGAAGAGTAAACCTGTCTGGTGGACATCTACAATAAATAAGCTCTACAATAAAATAAAAAAAAAATTGCTGTCCAGGACCAAGAAAGAGCAGGTGCCTAATTGGAAGCAATCTCTCCTTAGCTTGAACAAGCAAATAAGAGCACTAGTGAAATCCTCTCCAAAGCAAATTTTGAGTCCAAACTGGCCACATTAACTAAAGACAATCATAAGAATTCCTTCACATATGTCCACAATCTCAAGGGAAGCACTCAGATCTGCTCAGAACTGGTGGTCAAGGGCTCCACATACACAAACCCTGTAGATATAGTCAACCTGCTAGCAGACAGGTTCAGTGAAAAACTTCACTCCTCTGTCCCCCCATCAGCAAAACAGGACATCCCCAGTACCTGTCCCCCTATCTCTAGGAAGCAAGTCATCACTGCCCTCTAAAAGACAAAAAATACAGCCTCCATGGGACCCAATAATATCCCAGGCTGCATCCTACATGAACTCAGGCAGGAGCTTGCAGCACCATTAGGCACCCTATTCAACCAAAGCCTGAGTACTGGATTCGTCCCAGCCGAATGGAGGAGAGCTACTGTCATTCCTTTGCACAAAGGCGGAGTGTCCACCGATCCAGGAAATTACAGATCCATCTGCCTAACTAGCCTGATCTGCAAGGCCATGGAGCAGATTATCATGGACCTCATTAACAAGGACATTGGCAACCTCCAGACACTTTATCCCACACAGTTTGGTTTTGTCAAGGGGAATTCATGCCTGTTAAATTTGGTTGACTTCTTTGAGGCAGTCACCAAGGCCATAGAACAGGGTAAAATGGTGCACACCTCCTACCTTGACCTGGCCAAGGCCTTTGATACTATTCTCCACTCAGGTATAATAGATAAAC
Source organism: Protopterus annectens (assembly GCF_019279795.1). NCBI lineage: Eukaryota > Metazoa > Chordata > Ceratodontiformes > Protopteridae > Protopterus > Protopterus annectens. The sequence goes on along the minus strand of NC_056746.1, from coordinate 876,612,746 downwards.
TCTCTCAACTAGACATCAATCCATATGGGTGGCAGATGGGTGGCAAACTGGATCACTGATAGAACCCAACTAGTCAAAACAGGGGAAGCCACCTCAAGTAGTAGACCCATAACAAGCGGTGTACCCCGGGGATCGGTCTTGGGGCCTCTGCTGTTTGGGATATACTTCTCAGAGGTGCAGGCCAAATCTAGTGGGCTATGGCTAACCAAGTTTGCAGATGACTGCAAGCTGTGTGCTGTCATCAATTCCCCTAGTGATGTGGACATCCTTCAAGAGGGTGTCACCCAAACAAAGGACTGGTGCCTGAAATATGACCTCAAATTGAATGCCAAAAAATGCATCATCATCTGTTTTGGGGAGAATGACTTTCCCACAAATGATCACATTGCTAATAAGGCACTAAGCATGCAATTAGTCGTAAGGGACATGGGAACCCAGGTTGATAGCAAACTGATTTTTGACCACCATGTTGCCTCCATTGTACAGAAAGCTTTCTACATGGCCCACCTCATTAGTAAGGGTATCTCATCCAGGGACAAGGTGGTCATAACATCCCTGTATTCTTCCCTTATAAGACTTATTATTGAATACAATGCCCCTTTCAGCATGTACCTCACAAAACACATGCAGCAGCCAGAGAGATTACAGAGATTCCTCATCCAGAGAATCTAGGGCCTCAAACATCTACCCTACACAGATAGGCTAAAAGCACTGTCCCTCTACTCAGTCTCCTACAGACTCATCAGAGGTGACCTCTGTCTGGCATACAAAGTGGGTTCATATTATAAGTACGAAAACTGAATCGTGCGAACACCTATTGAGCGACACGTAAAGGACAAAAGCCCAAAACATCGAATCTCAAACACGACAAAACCAACAAACAAATACTGTCACTAACTGTTGTATGCAGTGGGGCAAGCCCCCCCTGCACCCCCCACACCCCCCTACTTAAATATACCAACTCCATGATTGCACTCCATTGAAGCAAAAGGAAGAATTCCCTACGGCGGTATCCATTCATACCTTTGATATTGTGATTATTCGCTCTTTCCGTGTCGCTCAATAGGTGTTCGTGCGATTCAGTTTTCGTGCTTATAATATGAACCCATATAAAGCAATCTCAGATCCCGCCCTGATGGGACTGCTGCATATCTGCAAGTCAAGCTCCACTTGAGTAACCTGCATGCGAGACCTTAACCTGGACTGTGACATCAATAGGACTTGTTGGTGGGACAGATTTGTGTCCCAGAGACTCCTCCTTTTGTGGAATAGATCCTCCCTCTCCACGTAAAGCAGAGTACCTCATTAAATCTTTTTAAGTGCAACCTGGATAACTGGATGGAGAACAAAAATTCACCCCTGTGATTAAACCTATGTTCCTGCTGGACAGTGGCATAGGGTGCTGACTTGTTGGAACAGGGCTAAGTTCTTGGCTAGGCTTGTAAGGGCCTCAGGGCCAACAGCCTAGTAACTTCCTATGATCCTATGATGTCAGAATTACCTGAAAATTCCTTAAACACCTGTCTTTCTTACAATGTGAGATTGAAAAGTTCCTTGTGTTTTTCTGCAGCTCATTACGGATATCATTTTGCATTGTTTTTCAAACATGTTAATGACAGGGTGAAGGGAGGGGATTGGCCATACTTTTTCTTCTAAGTTTTTTCACAATTGTTTCACCACGGTCATTATTTATTTTTATTTTATTTTTATTTTACATTTGTTGACCGGACTAGTCTAACTGGATATATGTCCATTTTCAGTAGAGGCCCGGGGAGAAAAACTCCACATAATAACAAGCAGAATATTTCAACTACAGATACAGTTCACTTGTTAGACAAAACAGATGTTTACATGGTAACATAGTAACCATGATAGATAACAAACAATTTTTTTTTCTTTTAAGACCAAACAATAGTAGAAGAAAAAAGTATTTGGAAGGGTGGGAGACATTGCATAATCAAAGTTGTGTATATGTCACAGAAGAACAGATAATTATTTACAAGGCAGGGATACATTACTTAAAAGGCAGTGACACATGCATAAAGTCCTTGCTGGGTACGATCATCCTAACTTATAATAGTATATGAGAAGAATGGGTTTTGCACAGTCTCAAGTTAGGTATCTGATCAGATTAACAGAGGGGTGGAAGGAAATGGTCTTAAAAGTAGCTATGAAGTGAGTAGTATTTAGTGCTAGAACATAGGATAACAGGAAGAGGAATCTTAGGTTGAGCAAGGAGAAAATTACAGTCAGCTGCCTGTTGGGTGCCAGGATTCGCCACATAACGCATGCACTCAAGTCACTCCACAAGTACAAATATGAGACTATCATTGTCCATGTTGGAGTGAATGACTTGAGACGTACCTCCCTGGACTACATGAAAAGAGACATGGAAGAGCTCTCGGATCATGTGGCCCAGGCAGGTATGACCCTAGCCCTGAGTAGCATCCTGCCTTCGCCTGGAATGATACCACAATATAAGGACAAAATTATTGACTTCAACAATTGGCTAAGCTTCTGGTGTCATTCAAAGGGGATCCAGTATCTGTCTGCCTGGGATGACATGATCGACAGACCACGATGCTTTGCCAGAGATGGTCTGCACCTGTTGCCCCTGGGATTCAGATTACTGGTTAAGGCTCTTGCCACCCCTATAGTGCCTTTTTAGGCAAAGTTCAAAGGACAAAACCACCACCGTAACAGGTACAAGCATGCAAAATCTGAAGGTAATGCTACTCAATGCTAGAAGTCTAAACCTCAAAATGCACTCTCTCGAGGCACTCCTAAAAATGGAGAACATCGATATGTGTGCAGTGACTGAGACCTGGTTCAAGGCTCCAGAGAGCACCCCTTCAATACCAGGCTACAACTCTTACCACACTTTTCGGCCACCAAACCAGGGCCGAAACACTAAAGGTGGAGGAGTGTCAATATTCACCAAGGATATTCACACCACCAGGCTAGTTGCCCAACACAATGCATCTGAAATTCTCCAGGTGCAACTAACACTAGGTAAGACTGCAATCCAAATTGTAACTTGCTACAGATCCCCCACCATACCCCAAGATTCTCACTACACCTTTCTAAACATACTGGAAAATATTAAGATAGAACCAAACACCCTAATACTGGGTGATTTTAACTACCCTGCCATTAACTGGGAAAACTACTCATGTACCAACACCTTTGCCCAACGGTTCTTGGAATTCATAAATTCCAACGCCCTGGATCAACTAATCCATAGTCCCACCAGAGGCTCCAATATCCTAGACATGGTCATTATCAACATGGGAAATAGATGCTCCACACCTATGATCACCCCCTCGTTAGTCAGGTCTGACCATAAGCTAATCACCCTTAACATCCACATTCCACCCTCAACCCCCAGTAAGGAAACCTCCATAAGAAAACTTCTCCAAAGCCAACTTCATGCTACTCAAGTCAGAAGTGACAAACCTCATGACACCCATGCAGACGGGAACTGAAAGTTCAACTGCTGAATCCTACACTAAGGCACTGTACGAGCACATCCACTCATATATGAATTGTGCCATCTCAAATAGAACCAAGATGCTCTCATCCAAAAAAAGGAAGCCAATCTGGTGGTCCCCTGCCATAAACAAACTTTACAACAAAAAGGAGAAACTGTTGCAGAAAAGAGGAAAATCCCAGGATGCAAAAAACTCCCTTACCAGCCTCAGTAAGAACATGAGATCCCTCATAAAATCCTCCAAAGCTAGTTACGAAAATAAAATTGCCAAAGATTCCAAAGACAACCACAAGGCATTCTATAACTATGTCAAGAATCTAAATGACAATGCTCAGATCTGCTCTGAGCTAAAACAGAATGGCATTAAATATACTGATCCCAAGGATATTGCCAATATCCTGGCAGATCGATTCAGTGCCAACGTCACCCCCCTCTCACCCCCTAAATGGCTCATTTCAATACCGGAAGATTGCCAAATTCCAGTAATAATGGCCACACAGGTAAAAAACGCACTCTCCAAAGCTAAGAATATAGCATCCATGGGACCAAACAAAGACATTGGCAAACTTCAAACACTGGACTCCACCCAGTTTGGGTTCATGAAGGGTCGATCTTGTCTCCTGAGAGCCATGGACAAGGGTAAGGTGGTCCACACAGCCTATCTAGACCTTGCCAAGGCCTTTGACACCATCCCCCACTCTGGAATCATAGATAAACTTGCTAAACTGGGCATTAATCCCTACGTCACCCAATGAGTTGCTAACTGGCTTACTGATAGAATCCACACTGTAAAAGTAGCCGACTGCAAATCCAGCTCCAGAGAAGTGACAAGTGGAGTACCTCAGGGTTCAGTCCTGGGACTGCTCTTGTTTGGCATCTACTTCTCTGAAGTACAGGCCAACAGTAAGGGACTCTAGCTAACAAAGTTCGCAGATGACTGCAAACTGGCAGCCATTACTGAATCCCCAAGTGATGTGGATACTCTACAAAAGGGCCTTACATAAACAGATGCTTGGTGCCAGAGCCATGGGCTCAAGCTCAATACCAAGAAATGTATAGTTATCCCCTTTGGGAAAAAACATGTACCCATGAATTACCACATAGGTGGCAGTACAATAACACCGAAAGTGTGATGAGACTTAGGGACATAGGTGGGCAGTGGTCTCACCTTCGATAACCACATCGCCACAACAGTCAGGAAATCCTTCCATGTGGCACAACTCATCACTAAGGGCTTTTCATCCAGAAAAAAGGAGGTCATTATCCCACTGTACTCATCCCTCATTAGACCCATTATAGAATACAATGCCCCATTTGGTATGTACCTCAAGACATCTGCAACAACTGGAAAGGCTGCAGAAATACCTCACTAAAAGAATAACAGGCCTAAAGCAGATGCCCTATGCTGACCGCCTTAAAAAACTCCAGCTATACTCTGTCACATATTGTCTACTCAGAGGTGATCTCTGCTTAACATACAAGGCCGTGTCAAACCCAGAGCTGTTGGACATGCTACACTTAAAGAAATCCCAATCCCTCAGAGTCACATGCTCCAGGGATCTCATCACAAAGAACAAAGCATGCTGGAGGGATAGGTTCCTGACTCAGAGACTCCCCAGACTCTGGAAAAGACTGCTCATACATGTCAAGCAGAGCACCTCTTTGGACCTCTTCAAAAGGAACATTGATGATTGGATGGGAGATAGGAAATTCACCCCAGGGGATCATGTTAGTCACCCTGCTAGACAGGGGTCCAGGGAAGTAAATATTGTGGGAAGAAATAGCCAGGGAATTGTTATGGTTAGGCTTGTATAGGCCCTAGGGCTGATAGCCTAGTACCAACCTATGAACCTATGAACCTATAAACCTATAGTCTGGGTTGGTACAAGGGCATAGCCAGTGGGTTGTAAGGTGAAATTTGAGTTTCTTTTTGAATAGTGGAGTTGAAGAAAGAGATGTGAGTTCACCAGGAAGTAAGTTTCAGATTTTCCCCACAGTGTTATAGAAAAGGGAATCCCCTGCTTTATTGTTGGGTTTTTGTCTAGATACCAGAAGTTTATTTGCTGAGCGTAGGTTTGTAAGATTATTATATGGAGTGATTAGACTAATGAGTATTGGTGTATTGCTTGGATGATAAAGGGTCTTATGGGCAATAATAAGTTGATGGAATTGAATTTGATTATGCAGCTCCAGCCAACTCAATTGTTTCATATTTTGGCAGTGGTGGGATCTAAAAGGGGAGCCAGTTGCAAATCTGGCAATGTTATTGTAGGAGGTTGCCAGCTTGTTGTAGTTGCTTTTTGACAGATTAGCATATATATATATATATATATATATATATATATATATATATATATATATAGGAGAGGCATAGAGGAAAGTTGAGATAAGGTGGGTGTGGGCAATAGTAGTTCTAGCTATGGGAGTAAGAAAGGGTTTAATCTTATAGAGGGAGCCTATTTTTCTGTTAACTGATTTGATTATGGTGTTGATATGAGTATCATAGTTAAGGATGTGGTCTATTGTTACTCCTAAGAGTTTGGTGGTAGTGTCAAGAGATATGACCATGCCATTATTAGATTTGATAATGAAGTCAATTGGGGTGGACTTTGTGTGGGAGTAAAGAGCAATAATTTAGTCTTTTTGGGGTTTAGTAGGAGACAGCGCTGTAAGAACCATTTTTCTACTAATTCAAAGACATTTAGTGTAAGGGACTGCAGTTCAGATGAACCAGTAGCAGAGCATATTAATGTGGCATCGTCTGCATATTGTATGCATGTAGCTTGAGGGATGTAAACATTTAGATCATTAATAAAAATTGAGATTAGAAGAGGACCCAATATAAAACCTTGGGGTACACAAAGGGTGACAGGAAGGTGGTTAGATAGGCTATTATCCCAAAGCACTGCCCGTTGCCTGTTATCTAAGTAAGACTTGAACCACAGTAGTGCATGTGTATCAACTGAGAGGGACTTAAGTATATTCAACAGTAGCTGATGGCTGACCATGTCAAATGCTTTTGAGAGATCAATAAAGATTGCGGAGGAAAGACTGCTACTGTGGTGCTATGGAAAGGTTTAAAGCCATGCTGAGAGTTAGCTAATAGGCTATTTTGGAGAAGGTGGTCTAACAGTTGATGGTGGATGCATTTTTCTATAATTTTAGCTAAGGGAGAGAGTAGGCCAATTGGATGAAAGTTAGAGAGTTCTGTTGAATTACCACCTTTGTGTAGGGGGATTATATATGGGAAATTTTCCAAATGGATGGGATGGTACCTTCTGTTATAGTTCTATTTATTAGGATAGAAATAGGATAGGCTATAACTTTTGCTGCTATTTGCAGATATTTGGCTGGAAGTAGGTCAGCAGAGGGGGTAGATGGTTTGAGTTTTTGAAGAAGGGTACAGATGAGGGGTGTAGGAGCAGGTTGTAGTTGAAATGAAGGCGGTAAGTTAGTTGAGGAGGAAGGTAGATTGGAAGATACGGGAGGTAATGAGTTAACAAGTGAATGGATGGCTTCAGTAAAGAAGGTATTAGAGGCATCAGCAACTTGTTTGGGAGTCTCATGGGCTATTCCTGATGGGGTTGGTGTCTTCAAGTGGCTTGGATGTAGGAGTCTATTGATACCTGTCCAGAATTTTTGCGGTTTATGTTGGTTAGTTTGTTGAAGTTGAAAGTAGAAGTTTCTTTTATCTAATAGTATTGATGTTTTAGTTGTATTTCTAAGCTGTTTACATTTTAAATGATCAGCTGTGTCTCTGGTAGTGTGCCATTTGGCCCAAAATTTGTTTCTAAGTAGAATTTTTTGCTTAGTTTCCTTTGTTAGCCAAGGAGCAGTTTTTGTCCTGTTCCTAAGAGTACAAGTAGGGACATGGTAGTCCAAGATTTCTAAGAATTTGGAGTTGAAGTATGTTACTGCATCCTCTAGCTGGAGGTGTTTTAGGGGTGACCAATCACACACACTAAGTTCATTTTGGAATCGTTCAGGGTTAAAATGTTTATTGGAACGAGTGCTTCTGTAAGTGGTAGGGTAGGGAATATTAGTCATTTGTCTATAAGTTAGTGAGTGGGCACTAATGTTGTCTGGTAGGGTACCTGCTTTATATGTTAGGGACTGAGTATTTGTTAGAATCCAATCTAAGGTGCTTTCTTTATTGGTAGGTTTGTGGATTTTGGTAGGAGAGGTGATAGTTTGGGAAAAGTCATGTAGGTTTATGTGGTTAGTAGGATTATCCGTATTACATTAACAAAAATGTACTGGAAATCGAATTATCTTGTAAATAGTTTCATATTTTCATATCCAGTACTGTGTCCTCTATCCTAGCCCTGTTAGAAGGGATTAAACTAAATCCCTTGAGAATTAAACTATGATGTTCAGGGCCAATACAAAGTCCAGAAAAGTTGTAAATGTTATAATCATAAAAATTAGTATTACTCACAGCACCAGGTATTGACAGTTCCTTCATGAGGACCTCATCGCTCCAAGGATGCAGACTTACCATTGTCATTTTCATTGGGATTGCTTCTTCCATGAATTCCTTTTTCTGTAACTGGACTCCCTGTATTGATTGTTCTCCTGCTGGGAGGAACATATGTTCCACTTCTTGGCTAACCTCTCTGACCTTCTCACTAGTCCCACTTCTAAAGGGACATTAGGGTCTTTTCCATCATCTGTGTAGTTTGCTTGATCCGTCTCCTTGATGAGTTCATCACCACTCCCTGGGGATTGAGATATACGTATCTGTCATGATAGTCTTGGTCATCCTAGTGTAATTTCTTGTCCTTCCTTTCCATCACCTTGATAAGCTTATGCTCTATAGTTTAAAAGATATTATTGTACTTTGTTATCACTCCAGGTCACTAGTGGTAGACTCCACAAGTTTATTAATTTCTTGCTTATAGCTGGTCATATGCCTCTCATTTTCTCTTATTAACAATTTGACCACTTCAAGACCTGCCCAATCAAAAAGTTCCAATAACTCGCTATGAAATGGTGAATTCAACTTTATTCCCTGGGGAAACTTCCATATGCAGAGACCTTTTGGGACATGCTGTCACTGGAAATTTTACCCAGAAAATAGTTATCAAGTCGAAGACACTCATACAACTTCTTATCCAAAATAGATAAAATAAACCACAAAACAGTGTACTATGTAAACTGGAAAATAAAAATAAAATGCAGCTGCAAAAGTCCCAGCTAAACTATGGTGAATAAACATTTAGTTGGGACTTATGGTGCAGTGTTTTTTTATTTTCTAATCCAAAATAGAAATGTTCTCTGTTAAATTCAAAAATTGCCCATTCGCTCCATGTATGTATTCCTTGGTTGGCTTAAATTCCACATACTCAAGCCAAGAACACACATTAATGATAGAAGAGCAGTCATGACTCGCAGAAGCTAGGGCTGTGGGTGCATCACTAGACCCCACTTTATCAGCTACTGCCTGCCCGTTATCAGTTGTAGCCACAGGACACACACAGCCAGCCCTTGTTTCATTCTGCCCTTGCTGAAACTGTGTTAAAACTTGGGTAAGTTGCTGGAACTGTGTTGAAACTTGTGTTAGTTGCTGAATATCCCATATTAATAAAACTTGCACTGTGGACAGTGACCACACTTCCTTGTCACAGCAATACCAGATTTGTGACTGCTTGATTTCTCCAAAAGTGTTTTAAAATTGGGCCTGTTTTTATAAATAAACTTAGGTCTGTCTGAAAACAGTTCTTTCAAATCAGAGTCAACTTGTAACAGTGCCCAATTTGATGTTCACAGTATAATACAAATCCATTCTATTCAGATTAAGGCCACTTTTGTTCTTTACTTTTTCCACTTGGTTCAAACCACATTTGATAATAGGTGCAAATTTGTTATTCCTCTCAGCCCAAACTTCCCACCTTATATTGTTAACCAAGATGGTTGGATATCCACAGTCTATAAACATAGACCCCAGTCTGTCAAAGTGCTTAATACATATTGTATCCACAGAAGTCAACTGTGATATCCTGATGTGCTGGCTCTTGACTACACCCCTTTTTTGATGAAAGGGGTGACAACTTGTTAAATGCAAAAAAAGTGTTACGGAAGGTTGGCTTCCTATATACTTCTGTAATAAAATTGTCATTCGGACCCTTCCTAAGAGTAATGTCCAAAAAATTGACTATGTCACTATTCTTTGAGAACATAAAGTCAAGAAATAAAGTACTGGCCTGCGGATCAGCTGTGAAAGACACAAACTCTTCCTCAGACCCAGCCGATATTATGAGAAAGGCTTCATGGAACCTGAAATAAGCAATACATTTTACAAGCAGGCGGAGCTTAAACAGGATCTCAAGCTCCAATTTTAGTAGCACAGTGTTGGCAAATTTGGGGGCACAGTCTGCCCCCATTGCTACTCCAAGGATCTGTCTATAAAACTCTCCCTCAAATGTTATAAATGCTATAATTTAAAATTGAAATGAGACTATAAAAATTTGGGTCTTTACTATCCTTAGGTCTATTCTTATTTTCTATTTTTCTTTCTTCTTGGGACAAGCCAAAGAATTGTTAATAGATTCATAAATAGTATCAAGACCCATGAAGAGAAAGGAAATAATAACAAAACCCTACAGTTTGTCATTTAATCCAGGTGGGAATAAACCCCCTAATTTGACAATCCATTTCCTTTCCTTCATGTTTAATATACCATGCCACCCTGTTTTGAAAGATCTGTTGCCCGATATTTGTCTATGACTGTAAAAGTGAATTTGGTCGTGTGGTGAACCAGTGAATGTCTATATAGAGCATTGGTGGCCCTTGCATTCCTAATGTCTCCTAAATGTTCTGACATTTGACATCTGAATTATCTACAAAAAAAAAAAAAAACAAGAAAAATAGAAAATAAGACTAGAATTTATTGTTGTTTGTATTGTCTTTTCATATTAATTATTTTTCATTTTCATTATTTAGTATCAGACCAAATATTCCTTAGACAGGAAATGATGTCATGTGTCTTTAATGATACTGAGTATATATTGCAGTTGTTATACTGCTAGACAGGAAATGATGTCATTTGTCTTTAATGCTACTGAGTATATATTGCAGTTGTTATACTGCTTTATGTTATGTACAACTGATGAAAACAATAAGCTGAAACCGGTCTGGTTTTCTTAATAAATCTTCACGCTCCTAAGGTGCTGGCTTTCTTTTTTGCCTTGTTATAGTTTGCCTGGCCTGTGCATCTACCATACTTGCTAGCCTGCCTCTTTGTTACTACGTGTACTCAGCTGGCTGTTGGTGTGAGAAGTGTTGAAGCAGGAGCCATTTTGTGGCATTTGGTGTTAGTAGAGGAGGTTTCCTCACACTGTTGTTTGGAACTTTTTCCTTTCATCATTTTGCTTATTCATATGTGCACCCTGTCTTTTATATCTTCTGGTTTGGCTAAACCAAGGATAGTCAAAATTATGATGGCTTCTGTTGACTTTTCTTTTTGTATCACCAACAGGATTTATTTCACCATTGTGTAGCAGTGGAAGGGTGATGATTTACCAATTTTTGCAAATCAGTGTTCTATAGCATCAAAGCACTAAGTGTGGTCGTTGGGTCTTTAATAAGCTAAGTTTCTGTTCATTAATATTCAGTTTGGAATGCTTCATTTGCCTTCCTTATAGATGGTGATTCATGGACTACATTTTTGGTCAGTGTTTTGGACTAATTCAAGTTCGTCCTTCTTTTGTGGGGCTTTGGGCATTGTTTTTGTACTATTTTTTCATCGTGGCCGTTTTTTTGCTTAAAGCGGCATGCTTTCCTTTTGGCTGACACTTGGCTGGGTTTTTGCAATTACAACAAGGGCCGTGTTGGAATTGGCATCGTTTTGTGGATTCACTAGCATTTATGAGATCAGGGGTCATTTTCATTTGGACACATGTTCAGGAATTGACAGTACATTGGATTGTTCTGTGCTTATATGCGACACCTGAATAGACTGCAGTCTACGAGGCTTGCACCAAGGAAGGATTACGTGAAAACAGGGAGAATGAATATTCAACTTGCATTGGCTTCCAATTAATCAGGGATGATTTTAAACGGCTTATTTGGCGCTTGTTCGCAGATACGCTGGTTGTATATTTTGGTCCAGGACTCTAATCACTTTGGTAATGTTCAAAAATGGTTTGCACTTATGTATATACATTTTTTGATCTAGTTACATATGTATTATTCAGATAGATGGTGCTTCTGTGACTAAGGAGAAAACGAGAATTCAGCCCACATTTGGGCGGAGAGAATCAGGGTCTAATTTCACTTTTCAGAAGTATTTACATCAATAAGACTGCTAATTGTTAGAGAAAGCATTCTCTTTTGGTCGGATTGTTATACGGATGAAGAATGGAACATTTTGGACTATTTTCTCATTTTTACTTTGTGTAGCCTGGTTGGTGAAAGTCATTTTCTATGGGCTTATGGACTAGGGGTTATTTTGTATATAGTGGCTTATATTTAACATAGGCATTTTCTGTTTCTCACATAGGGATTCAGTGTATTATCTTTACATGTTGGTTCACTTTTTTCATGTCTATTATCTCCATGTTCAGAATGATCCTCTATACTGTTTTTGCATGATGCTAGTTAATATTCATTTGGCCTTAACGTTCTAACACAGATTGTACTGTTTGGGGAAACCAGAACATTGCGATTTTTCTAACCATTTTTTACTTATACATGACAAGGTGAAGCAATTTAGGAAACCATTATAAAACCATCATTTGTTTTCACATAGCATCTATCTTTCCAGCTAGTCAGTTTGGACATTGCCATTAATGAGATTGTTAGTAGACTATATTATATTGGAGTTAACAAGGTATAGAGTCAGACCTTTGTATATTTTATCACAAGTTGATAGCAGGTTGACATTTTGCAGATTGGTGGATTATTTATTTCTTGGGCAACAATCTTGTGTTGTGAAAGAGTATTACAAAAATTGATTATTACATAACTGACAATAGAGAATTGGGTACTCTATTTTTCTTAGAAGGCTTTTTCATCATTTGGGGATTGATCAGCCAACAGTAATCATACAGATCTGTCCGGGAACATGTGCATGTTTATCCCTTTTAGTGGTTGGCATTTATAACTATATTTAACAAGTGGATCTCACAACATAAAATATTTTTTGGGTCAGAATTGATGATTTGCATATTTTGTATGTATTTACCATATGTCTTTTTGGTTAATTAAGGAAATTTTTTTTTTACCTTTATCCTGTCTTTTTGGTCCTTTCAGCAAACATTTATATTTGTTTTTGAAGCAAATGGATTCAGTATAATATATTCTGTACCAGTAAGCCAGGTTCAAGTATAGGGGGACTATTCTTACAGCATCCTTGATAGTCTGCTTAAGAGATGTCCTGTAGGCTCCATTTTGGTGGTATCACATCACAGTTAACTATCAGTGACTTTAGGGTAATTGAAGCAAATTAGTAACTTATGGTCATGGATCTTAACAAACTACTTCAGGGCCTTTTTGCAGATAAGGATGATATTCATATATTTGGAATTAAACCTATGGATGAGGGCACAAAGGAGAACAGCCAGATTGATCCAGTTGACGGTTGTAATTTGCTCTTCACTCAGCTTGGAAAGAAGGTTAAAACTTTATGCATTAACATTTGGCACCTGAAGCTTTTCAAAGCATATCAAAATCAAAATATTACCCCGAGGGGTTTAAGGACTAAATTACAGCCATTAGTTAGTAAGCCTGATGACATATTATTAAGGGATTGGAACATGGCACAGCAACAGGCATCCATGTCCTTTATTAACATTTTAGCATCTTATTATGAAAGAACAATTGAGGTCAACATATGTGATGTACAAAAAATATGTGAAGAGTTGAAAAAACATGAAGAACAAACAAATTTCAAGGATAATCTTAGCAGACCCTCAAAGGAATTGATTACCTTTGAAAATCATTCGAAAGATAAAAAGTTACACAAGTTTTCCAGAGATATGGAAGATTATGAGAGGGGTAGGCCGTTTCAGTCACAGAGAAGTGTTAGGTTTGCTGATGGAACAAAAAACATCACTCAGATATGCAAAAAAAGACCCAGATCCATATTGAAAAAAAGCAGACCACACACCACAACTTTGGGGGAGAATCCTCCACTACTGACACTGAATCCACATACATTAGTGATTCCCCTGATTCCAAGAGGGGTCGGAGTTCAGAATACCCTTTAGGGGTAGGAGGCACGGGGGGAACGTAAGCACAGGGGTAAAAACTATAGAGGATCTTTTCCAATCAATAGTGAAATAAATGTAGAGTGTTCCAATGTGCACAATATTTCCAAATATGTTTTATCATCTGAAGTGGAATCACTGCTGAATAAAGGTCTTGGTTTTATCCCAGGTTTCTTAGTAGATGAAAGCATTTTTGTCTCTGATACACTGTCATTTTGCAGAAAGCTTAATCTGAAATTGTATTTTGGCCAACAGGACCATTCTCAGAGATCAACTGAATTTAGATTCTACAAATCCAATTTTAGTCCACCCATGGACAAACATGTGGCCGTTTTCCAACAGGCAGTTATCAAAGATTTGCATTACCATTTATGTTCTTCACAGATTATCAGACATAATCTAACAATGGCAGAATAAAAAGCTCTTACAGATCTTAGGGCCAACACTGATATTTCAATCTTACCAGCAGACAAGGGTGGGGCAGTGGTAGTCATGGACTCTAGTTATTACTGGGCTGAGGGAAGTAGACAATTGTCTAACCCTTAGCATTACATTAAAATGCCCACCGACCCCACTCTGAATTTAAAAAAAGAGATTAACAACTTTCTGCAGGAAGCGGTGGATCAGGGAATTATCAGTGATAAAACTAGACAACAATTAGTGGTAAAAGATCCGGGCAAACAATATCTTTATCTATTGCCCAAAATTCACAAATCTTTGAGTACTCCACCAGGTAGACCTATTGTTTCGGGCACAGGCTCCCTTATGGAGCCATTATTAGCATTTTTGATGGAATATTTGCAACTGCTATTGTCACATGTTAGAGCCAGGTTAAAGGGCACAACTGAATTTCTACAAATTGTATCTGAGTCTGAATTAGAACCCCACTGGTTGATGTGCACCCTGGATGTTAAATCACTTTACACCAGCATTCCACATTGGGCAGGATTGACAGCATTAGAATTTTGGCTAAATAAGGCCAATATCTACAGTCCAGGTTTTAACACATTGCTCATTTGCATGGCCGAGCATGTCATTACCAAAAACGTCTTCTATTTTAAACATTAATGTTACTGGCAAATACAAGGTACAGCAATGGGGACATCTTTTGCCCCAATATATGGTGATTTATATAGGGAATATGTTGAGGAACACAATGAGTCGCATAACCTGTATTTGCCAGAGATTGACATATGAAGACGTTTTTTGGACAACTGTTGGCTTATATGGAAATGAGGCAGTGATTATTTGGAGGAATTCATTGAATACCTCAAGGGAAATAAATGGGGGGCTGAGTTTACAGTGAGTTTTCATAAAAATGAGATTCACTTTTTGGATGTTAATTTACAGCATCAACCAGATAATACATTACACACTACTGTTTATCAAAAATATCCACAATATAACAGCCTGTTACACTCCATCCCAAACACACCATTAATAATATTCCAAAATCTCAGTTTTTGTGTTTGAAGAGAATCTGTTCTTCACAGCAGGATTTGACACAATCCCATCAGGATTTGGCCAACAGATTTCTAGCTAGGGGATATGATACACAGAATGTGAACTCGGCCATGCAATGGGCTAACAACCAGACCAGGGGTACTTTACTAGAATACAAACATACACCCAGGAAGGAGAATAAGGATACCTTGAGAATGAACAACCAATCCAGGGGTACCTTATTAGAATACAAACATACACCCAGGAAGGAGAATAAGGATACCTTGAGAATGAACAACCAATCCAGGGGTACCTTATTAGAATACAAACATACACCCAGGAAGGAGAATAAGGATACCTTGAGAATGGTCACTACATTTGGCAGAAATATAGCCTTTCTTACTGATGTTATTGACAAACATTGGAATATTTTGAAGGCCAATGAACAATTGTGTGACCTTTTGGGGGACAAATGCTCATTTTCCTTCAGATGGGGCAAAACCTTAGGGTCCCATTTCTCTCACTATAAGAAAATTATACATCAGGATATTATTTGCCATCAAACTACATTACAGGGGAGAGACTGGTTGGTTCTTATCCTTGTGGACACTGCACCTTTTGTAAATATGTCTTTAAAACCAGATCCTTCACTAGTAAAAATACTGGGCAGCTGTATAACATGAATTGTTACGCCAGTTGTGGAATGGATTAGGTTATATATTTGGCCACCTGCACTTGTCAAGCCTTTTATGTGGGGCGAACTTCTACACAATTCAGATGTCGAATGTCAGAACTTTTAGGAGACGTTAGGAATGCAAAGGCCGCCAATGCTCTATATAGACATTCACTGGTTCATCACATGGCCAAATTCACTTTTACTGTCATAGACAAAATATCGGGCAACAGATCTTTCAAAACAGGGTGGCATGGTATATTAAACATGAAGGAAAGGAAATGGATTGTCAAATTAGGGGGTTTATTCCCACCGGGATTAAATGACATACTGTAGGGTTTTGTTATTATTTCCTTTCTCTTCATGGGTCTTGATACTATTTATGAATCTATTAACAATTCTTTGGTTTGTCTCAAGAAGAAAGAAAAAAAGAAAAATAGAAAATAAGACTAGAATTTATTGTTGTTTGTATTGTCTTTTCAAATTAATTATTTTTCATTTTCATTATTTAGTATCAGACCAAATATTCCATAGACAGGAAATGATGTCATTTGAAATTAATGCTACTGAGTATATATTGCAGTTGTTATACTGCTAGACAGGAAATTATGCAGATGAATCTAAGACAGGTGCTTCCATAATTATTTGTTTATTTGCTTCTCCCATTTTTCATACAGATACCACAACACTTTTACTCAAAGCGTTCTTTTATATGAGAACACAAATGTTATAAAGATAGACCCAGATTCATGGTACGGAAATTTGTGTGATGAAAGGCCAAGTGCAGGTTGTGTGTAATTCAGAAAAATAAACTCTTCATATTGACTAGGCCAAGAAACACGATGAGATGTATTATGTACTGATGGCCATGTAATGACATTATTAAAATGAGGCTGTCTATGTATGCTAATGAGGCAAAACAAGAAGGCATAACAATTCAGAAACTATTACATTTTGCTCAACAGAGCTCTGCATGCTGTATCATTGAAAAGGGCTGAATGCTCGTGATCAGACTGAGGAAATCACAAAATAATTTTAGGGATTGCTGCAGCATTAGTAAATATATATCTATATGAGGCTCTTACTGCTGCTATCATGAATGATAGTGCACAATGTCACCCCCAGAAGTGCAGAGTCATTTGACCATGTTTAACATTTCAGTTTCTTGATACCATGTTTCCACATGTGGGGAAGCATTTGTTTTTCTCACATATCAGAGAGGAGAGAGCCACCACCATCTGGAGGTATCTATGTTACAGCCCATTTCCCTGATGTACTGGGGGGGGGGCATAATCAGTACCTACGCTGAAATAAAGGGCCCACCTGTTGAACTGGTAAAGAGGTAGATGAACTGCAAAGGGTATCACTCCATCATCTACCAAGTGGTCTGTAATGCACAGGATATCATGTACAATGTGCATGCAGGCTACCCTGACAGTTATCACAACCCCCACATATGATATACCTGTTACTGTATCAATGTTTTGTGAGGGGTGACTTCCCACAGGGGTATCTTGTTGCCGATGCAAGATAGCCCTGGAACCCTGGCTCATGGCACCCATAAGAATTCCACAAAATCAACTAGACCATGGCTACAGCCATGAACAATCACAAACAAGAAACATTACTGAGCATGCTGCTGAAAGAATTCTTTCACTGTCTGTATTCTTCCAGTGGTGCTGTATGGCATGATCTTGGCACATGTGTAAAAATAGTGTTCATGTGTGCAGTGTTACACAGTATTATATTTAGAAAGCATGCAATGTTACAGAATAAAGCATGCAATGTTGCACAATATTATACTTAGGAAGCATGCAATGTTGCACAGTATTATACTTAGGAAGCATGCAATGTTAGAGAATAAAGCATACAATGTTACACAATATTATACTTAGGAAGTATGCAATGTTACAGAATAAAGCATACAGTGTTACACAATATTATACTTAGGAAGCATGCAATGTAACAGAATAAAGCATGCAATGTTACACAATATTATACTTAGGAAGCATGCAATGTTAGAGAATAAAGCATACAATGTTACACAATATTATACTTAGGAAGCATGCAATGTTAGAGAATAAAGCATGCAATGTTGCACAATATTATACTTAGGAAGCATGCAATGTTTCACAATATTATGCTTAGGAAGCATGCAATGTTAGAGAATAAAGCATGCAATGTTGCACAATATTATACTCAGGAAGCATGCAATGTTCCACAATATTATGCTTAGGAAGCATGCAATGTTAGAGAATAAAGCATACAATGTTACACAATATTATACTTAGGAAGTATGTAATGTTACAGAATAAAGCATACAGTGTTACACAATATTATACTTAGGAAGCATGCAATGTTACAGAATAAAGCATGCAATGTTACACAATATTATACTTAGAAAGCATGCAATGTTAGAGAATAAAGCATACAATGTTACACAATATTATACTTAGGAAGTATGTAATGTTACAGAATAAAGCATACAGTGTTACACAATATTATACTTAGGAAGCATGCAATGTTACAGAATATATGTACGTAGAATAAAATGCAATGTTGGGTAATAATGTTACACTTAGAAGCATACAAATGTTCACAATATTATGCTTAGGAAGCATCCAATGTTAGAGAATAAAGCATGCAGTGTTACACAATATTATACTTAGGAAGCATGCAGTGTTCCACAATATTACGCTTAGGAAGCATGCAATGTTACAGAATAAAGCATGCAATGTTACACAATATTATATTTAGGAAGTATGCAATGTTACAGAATAAAGCATGCGGTGTTACACAATATTATACTTAGGAAGTATGTAATGTTACAGAATAAAGCATACAGTGTTACACAATATTATACTTAGGAAGCATGCAATGTTACAGAATAAAGCATACAATATTACACAATATTATACTTAGGAAGTATGTAATGTTACAGAATAAAGCATACAGTGTTACACAATATTATACTTAGGAAGCATGCAATGTTACAGAATAAAGCATGCAATGTTACACAATATTATACTTAGAAAGCATGCAATGTTAGAGAATAAAGCATACAATGTTACACAATATTATACTTAGGAAGCATGCAATGTTACAGAATAAAGCATGCAATGTTGCACAATATTATACTTAGGAAGCATGCAATGTTCCACAATATTATGCTTAGGAAGCATGCAATGTTAGAGAATAAAGCATGCAATGTTGCACAATATTATACTTAGGAAGCATGCAATGTTCCACAATATTATGCTTAGGAAGCATGCAATGTTAGAGAATAAAGCATACAATGTTACACAATATTATACTTAGGAAGTATGTAATGTTACAGAATAAAGCATACAGTGTTACACAATATTATACTTAGAAAGCATGCAATGTTACAGAATAAAGCATGCAATGTTACACAATATTATACTTAGAAAGCATGCAATGTTAGAGAATAAAGCATACAATGTTACACAATATTATACTTAGGAAGCATGCAATGTTAGAGAATAAAGCATACAATGTTACACAATATTATACTTAGGAAGCATGCAATGTTACAGAATAAAGCATGCAATGTTACACAATATTATATTTAGGAAGTATGCAATGTTACAGAATAAAGCATGCAGTGTTACACAATATTATACTTAGGAAGCATGTAATGTTAGAGAATAAAGCATACAATGTTACACAATATTATACTTAGGAAGCAGTTACAGAAGGGTGGGCATGAGTAAGATGATGAGTGAGAGAAGGAGCCAGCAGCAGGGGATGATCATGCCAGACAGTGACAGGCACAGTATGATGTGGCACTAGCAAAGATGTAGTGACTTCCACACTGCTTCAGAACACAGTATAAGAGAGTAAAGCAGATACACTACTGTAAAAATGAAGCATGAAAAAGCAACACTTAGCTGTGCTTATCCATGGATGGGCTGGCCATGCTGTGAATCAGACACAAGCAACTCAAGTAACAATGTACAAAGGGCAGAGCACAGTTGTCATCATCTGCACAGGTGGAGAAGGGAGCATAGGAGTGTATGTCTTTCACACAGAAGTGTGTTAGTGTGATTGCTGAGGAGTGTGAAACTGTAAAATTTCAGTACTGTGGAGAAGGAGGGAGGGGGCCCCTTAATGTAATGCATGTTGATAAGGTCCTGTATCAGAGGAGGTGTGTGATCAAGTGGAAGCTGTGATAGTGTGACTGTGGTTCTACAGAGTCACTGTCTCAACAGTAGTTGAAGCACTGTGGTTTGGTCTACTTGACAGATCCAGGACATTCATGGCAGAGGGTTCAGTATCCCTTATATGCCTCCACTCATGAGACCTGGATCTACCAGGAGTTGCACTGGATTTGCCATGACCCTGCCTAGATGCCGGTATGTTGAGTGACCTTGATTGATGTCTGCTATTAGAAGTGCCATCATGATGATGGCCAGAAATATGGGGATGGTCTCTCATGGCATCAGAAACCTCCAAAACAGATACTGCTGTGGATAAGCTTGCACTTTGGGAATGGTCTTGGTCATTCAAGACCAAGTTGGCTAATATCTCTGGATGTAGCAGATGACCAGCCTTGTGGGCATCCATTGCACCTGGCAAGCATACAAGAGAATACACTGTATGTCCTAGAGTGTGATTGAGTCTATCCAAGCAATCCCATATATGGGACATGCACTCACACAGTTCATCACATATACCCTGCAACACTCTTACTATCTCTGCTATGGTCATGGTGGTTCTAGTCTATTACTCTATGATGATCCTTCACTTATGCTAGGTTGCTGTGACTGACACACCAACTCAGGTGGAGGGTAGTAATCATATCTTATGTGAGCACCATTACCCACCCCTCTTATGTGAACCTCTCTGCCCATGCTAGGGGCAGATTCTAATATCTGTATTCTTGGGCTAACACACTTCCCAGAACAGTAATGTCCCCATTAGCTCATTCCCTCTAATGGAGCTCTGGAAGTTTGTGCTGTAACTTCCAATAGGTAGAGTCTGAGCTTTTTTATAGAATCAAATGATGTCCTCACATTTCAAACAAATGGTCATCTATCTGGAACTACAGGAGTTACTAAAGAAGTGTAAATAGCAAACTCTTCAGCACAAACTATTTTTATAGTGGTAGTGTTCTTTAGGTTCCAGGTCTTAAACTAGATTTTATAAGTCACAGTAAACTTAGTAAATATTTAGTTTGTAATATTTTATGAACTATTTACAATATATCTGCAACCACTCAAGAATGACACAAAACTGTCAACAGCATTTTGCTCATCCATTTGAGAGCTTTCACAAGAGACTAAACAGTTCTGTCTGTGCTTCTTGGTTGCTGAAATATTTAGAAAAATATGAAATTTATGACAATATAAATAAATATTATTTGAACAGTTAATATCCCTTTACCTGCATCTTCTAGGAATGTCTTCATCTCCATAAGGGATGGCACACTCTACAGCCTGCCACCTCCACCTGTTGCACTACATTCTCCCTGTTATGTACCATTTATTTTATTTATTTAACATTTATTTACTGGGAATGTCTGACCTGGACAGAGCCCATTTTCAGTGTTATTCTGAGGAAAAGTCCTCCAGATGCATGTCTTTGGAATGTGTGAGGAGGCCACAGCTCCTGGAGGAATCCCAGGCAAACACAGGGAGGACATGCAGACTCCACACAAAAGGCATCCCAGCCAAGAACTGAACCTCTTGCTGTGAGGTGAGAACGCTAACTGCTGTACCACTCCACCGCCGTCATATCAGTGGCCTTGAGATGCACCATCTCTTAATCGCAGTCCTACCTGCCAATAGTATTAACATTGGTTACAATGTCTTCCAATGCACTGTCATGGTAGGATTGGTCACATGCATGTAGGCCAAAGAGCCATCAGCCATGGGGACAGAAGACCTGCAGTAGCACCTCTTCCTCTGTATTTGAGAATTTGGACTTTTGTGCAGATGATATCCTAGCAGATGCACCACTGTTTTTTGCTTGGCCTGTTTTTTTTTAGGCATTGTACTGTCGGTATGGAAAACAGTGGAATTAACAGTTTTGTTCCTGCATACCTCTTATAAATCCTAATACCACTAGTGTCCTTCTTGGCCATATAGCATGCTGTTTGTATGCCTGACAGTTATATGTCTGTATTCACACTTTTTAATGTCAGACACATAGGTTTACTAAACACATATTCCCCACAAAACAATCCCAAAACTGCAACTAACCACAGAGACATGATTGTTCCTATTACTGTTACACAAATTAAATTATTGTTACTGAGATTGGTGCAAAGAATACAACAGTAAAATGTATTGAACATTGTATAAGTACATACACATGGGCGTATCTGCCATCAAGTTTAACAATCCTGAAGCCCAGCAATTGCTATATCCTTGTAATCCCCTGCCACCCAGCAAATCACCTTGTACAACACACTCAGATGTGCACAGGAACATGCATTTTATTGTCAATAGGTTGAGTGGCATTTAAAAGCAGCTGTAATACGTTTTTTTGGACAACTTCTTGTGTATATATTGTATATATATATATATATATATATATATATATATATATATATATATATATATATATACATATAATTTTCTCGGAACAAGATTGTTGTCTGTTTTCTTTAGATAGGTATTTGTATTGTTTATTTGTGTTTTTGAGTTACCGTATTGTTGTTATTACTTGAAAAAAGAAAATTGAAATAAAGAGATTTTAGAAAAAAAAAAAAAGCAGCTGTAATACAAATAAATGGACTTGCCAAAAGAAGCATCTAAACTAACTGTAACTGAAGTGCTGAATATTGTAAAGGAGATAAAAATGGAGGTGGGATCCTTAGAAAAAAAGAAAGATCAATTTACATAAAAGTAAATGAAATATGTGGGAACAATGCATGCAGAATAATGTTCAGGAGGAGGAATGCAGTTTAAATGAAGGTAGAAATTTAACAAAGCATGTAATTTTAAAGTGAATGATTGTTAAAAATGTATGTAACATTGGAGTGAATGAATGTTAAAAAGTTAGCATATATGTATAGTGCACGAAAACATGTTACTATGGTTTGTTTTCTTGGTACTTACGTATTATCTCAACCAGATTTTTGCGGTTGCGGTAATACGCTTGTTGGCCCAAAAAATGGATTGTGGGAGTAAGGGTAAGGTTCAATGTGATGTTTTCTGTTGGAAATAACCTTGTTTGTCCCAAATTCGTAACCTAAATGTAAGCAGAAATGTGAATCTTGCTTTGCGTACAACCTTTGTCATATCTGCTTGCTGTTCAGGTCCTGCATGGTAATGCTTCACATTCTGCCAGCTAAGAAGGCCACACTCATTTTAATAATCTTTAGCACATTGTGATTATTTTTATAGCCCATGCAAAGGAAATCATTAGTTTGGATGATAGAGGTAAGAAACTGAGATCTCCTATCCATGTGTACACAAATATATTGCGTACATAGCAATACGCTTTCAGATTAGTCATAACAGAAAGTTTAGTGTAAGAGAAGGCAAAAGTTGCTATGCTGTTTTTCAAAAATGGTTATCAAGGCAACAAAGTTTTGTTTATTTGTAGTGGGAAACATGTGCCCAGTTCATTTGTGTTAACATGCATTTTGTCAAGGATTTGAAATACTGAAGAGTTTACACTCCCCTTCTTAGGTTATCAGACATTGCTTTTCCTGCCACGAAAAAAGGAACGTTCAACGGGCAGACTTGCAATAACCAACATGCTGGCTGTCAAGTGCATAAAAAAACAACTACAGTATGCTTTTTTTACTTTTCAGTGACAACACTCCCCAAAACAACCAGAACTGTTAAAGAAAACACAGTATTTAACATTTTGAAAACATTAACACACATATTGCCTGATCGTCAACCAGCCAGTATTCCCATCAAAAATCTGGTTGCGATAATACGTAAGTACCGTTTTCTTTTATACTAGTGCATGTGTAACTGTGTCACTATCCTACCTGTGATTTAATAAACATACGAAAAAAGCAGCACTTATCTTAAACAATCAGTGATATTTTTTTCTGAAGAAAGTTTTCTTTTTCAATTTACATTTTGCACGAATCAAACTTTAAACTTAAAAGATTTCTTCTGTGGTGCAATGAGGCTCTGTGACTGTCATTGCACTTATATCGTATAGATTTAGACAGCTAAGTATGATGATTATGCTAATTAGGGTTCAACTCATTCTTGTTCCTAAATTGCTCAAATTGTGTGCTGAGCACAGCTGCTAACCACTGTGTCCATTACTTCTTGATACAGTGCACACTCCTGGGTCCCTGCTGGTAGCACTATGTGTGCTCAGTTCAGGCCATATATTCAGGGCCAGGAAATGTAATTCCACATTTAACTATTTGTAGATAGAGGCATTGTAGTGTCAGATTTTTAACAGTAGACCCAGGGATTGAGATTTGCCATCCATTGTGAATTATAACAATACAATACTTTTTTGTGACTTTGTCATGTGTTATGCAAATGAGCTGCCTGTCAATGCCTTTTAGCACATGTTAGATGGAGCACATGAGTCTCATTTGGGTGTCAAATATCTGTCAGTTTTCACCGGGATTCTTCAAGGTGAGACATCGTGGCTGTGACGTAGAGGATAGGGTTCCTTTTAGAGCACAGAGGAGTTGTGACGAGTAGTCAGAAATCTTTCTCTACTTCCTCCTTAAGGATTACAGGTGGAGGTTACTGCAGGAGGGTAATCAAGGGCCTCAGTATAAGACAGAAGCCTGGAATAGTTTAGGCCAGGCTATCACCCATGCAACTATTTTCCCATGAATGGGAAAATGGTGCAGCCACCATTTCAGTGACGTAGAGTGCTACAATCCTGGCCTCCTTGGCTGCTGGGAGGATAATATAAAGCAGAAGGCAGGTATGTACTGTAAGTGTAACTTATCTCAGCTACATATTTAAACTGGCATTATATGCCATCCACAAGTATTATGCAGTGCTCTTTTTATGCCTTTAGACCCTGAAAAAATTGAAGGCAGTAGCCAGCTGCACAGGATAAGGCTTCAGCTCCTAAGACAGCACTGTGGTAAGTATACTTATTTCACACTGTCTTCATTTTAATAGTAACATTAATAGTAAGTCAGTCCGGAAACATACACATTTCATACACTAGTGCCACTTCATTCATAACTTCCGTAGATCAAAGATTGCAGTATGATTGTATAATGTTATTAGTGTGTTTCTTCATGTATCTGATTGTACAGTGTTATTAGTATGTTTTTCCATGTGTCTTGTCATATATGTGGACAAGTAAGCCAGGACATTAAGGCTATGCTCCTACCTTGCGAAGATGACTATGGGTTCAATCCCCTCCCCCAAGGTCTTGTTATACTAACTACATCACTAGACATGGAAAATATGTGAGTAAAATGTTATGTCTGAGCAGCAGGATGTCTTTGTATTTGTACATTTGTCTTAGACAACATTAGTGCATCTCACACTAGAGACACCTGCTGCTTTATCTAAGTAGTTTATTATGTTAATCTTCTAGCTGTTAGAATGCAGGTGATGATGACAGATCATTCATGTCCCCCATCTCAGCTGTGTACACTAACAGCCTCATTAAATTGATAAATATTTTTTTTCCTTTAACCTGACCTGAATGTAGATAACATGTGGCTTCCGGTCTGCAGATATGACTACAAGTTCAAGGTCTATGGTTGTTTGACACTAAGTACAAATATGAGCTTCTTTATTTTGTACATAGTGTTCTTTGTGGATTAAAATCAAAGCATCACCTGGGTTTAGGTCAGGCAAGTTGTTCTTCCCCAGCAGGTATCCAGGTATCAGCATCATTCTTCACAGAAGTGCTGATGTTTCTTAGTACAATTAAAAAATCAGAAGGCAGTCCCCATGACTACTGCACCTACATTCTGGGACCTCTTCTAGTATCAATTTACCATGGATAACTCCACCAGGAGCATAAAACTATGTATCTTATCAGTTTACCAAGGGTGACCCTACCAGGAGTGTAAAGTTATCTGTCTTATCAGTTTACCAAAGAGTGACCCTACTAGGAGTATAAAGTTATCTGTTTTATCAATTTACCAAACAGTAACCCTCTCAGAGAATAAAGCTGCAGACAACATACCTCTAAGGATCACAGCACACAAATAAACTTTTCTCTCATGTTAAGGTAAAGATGCTTGCTGTTTGTTTTGTGTGTGTGTGTGTGTGTGTGTGTGTGTGTGTGTGTGTGTGTGTGTGTGTGTGTGTGTGTGTGCATGTGTGTGTATGTTCGAAAAGAAATTACCTGCTACTCAAAACGAATCCACCAGTCACAAAAAAACATGTAATGAAGGAAACAAACAGGTGGATTCAACACTGACACAGTCAGAGTTTTTTCAAAAAACGTTGCAACCACGAAAGTAATCCAAAAGAACAAATGTCCACATGTATTCCAAAAGTAGAAGGCTTTTATTCCAAAAGACAAAACAGATGAGCGCTTTCACGTATACTATATACGCTTCTTCAGATTTCATAATTCTGACTGTCTCAGTGTCGAATCCACCTGTTTGTTTCCTTCATTACATGTGTGTGTATGTGTGTGTGTGCATGTGCATGCGTGTGTGCATTGATGTGCGTGTGTGTGTGCGTGGATGTGCGTGCGTGTGCTTGCGCGTGCGTGTGTGTGTGTGTGTGTGTGTGTGTGTGTGTGTGTGTGTGTGTGTGTGTGAGTTTGTATCTGTGAGTCCCTTTTATCATTTTATCTGGTTCTGCAGTTCTGCTGGAGCAGTTACTTCTCTCTTTAAATTTTATTATACCATGCGAACATCGCAAACCCGACAAACGTGCATGCTGATTGGCTAATCCAACCAGCGTGCACATAGTAAATCCTAAAAGAAACAACGCAAAAAGTCCGGTCGCTAAATATCATGCGGCGACAGCAAATAAACAGTAAAGTAAAGTAAAGTAAATCTAATACCCAAAACACACAACAATTTAACGAAAACACAGAAAACTAACCAATTTCCATACTACACTCCTCATTCCCTCACTTCGAACACTAAAAAAATAAAAAGTCATGCAGTCGCAAATACATCACACACACACTACATAACCACCCCTTATAACACAATAAAACCAAACATTCTCATAAAACCATTCACTTACCTATATTCCCTACAATACCTATACACAGACAACTCCAAAAATGTACATACTAAAAACACACCACACATCCCTCGCAAAGTCAAACACACACACCATACCGAACGTCCACATCAGCATACATCTAATAAAAGCGCATACAACACCACCATCTAGTGACCAAATAGTAAAAGTACATATTTTAAAAAATTAATACAAATTAAAACTACACCACATTTCAACATACCTATAACTACTAAAACATAACTACACGTTATAAACTTCTACACTGCTTAAACTATATTATACCAAGCACCACCTAGCCCTTTCCTAACATTTCCTGGAAAACTAAAAAATAACATGTATTTAAATTAAAACAGAAATAAACAATAAACACAAACTGAAAGTGTGGACTATTTTATCTCACAAAAGTGGAAGAATACAAAAAAGCAAACAAAAACATAAATAACAACAATACAAACATAATACAAAACAAACTAACACCATGGTATAATAGCAATAACCCACTTCTGGGTGTGGGTAATGCTGGATTTACCACGGTTGTCTTTGTTTGGTCCCTGGCCACCGACCAAACCACGCCAACCGTGGGTAAATCAGCATTACCCACACCCAGGCGGTTATTGCTATATTATACCATGATCTAAAACGTGCATGCTGATTGGCCAGCGTGCCCGTTGTAAATCGAGTTATACTAATGGAAAAAGGTCCGGTCGCCCGGACTTTTTTCCATTAGTATAACTCGCTTTTTTAAAACACTGTCTCGCTATGTTAAATGGGTTTAACATAGTGAGACAGCTTTAAAATAAGCAACGGAGATCTCCGTTGCTTATTTTAAAGCTGTCTCGCTATGTTAAACCCATTTAACATAGCGAGACAGTGTTTTAAAAGAAAGCAATGGAGAAAGCAAGATCTCCGTTGCTTTTTTTTAGTGTTTCGCTATGTTAAATGAGTTTAACATAGCGAGACAGTTTTAAAATAAGCAACGGAGATGTCCGTTGCTTATTTTAAAACTGTCTCGCTACGTTAAACTCATTTAACATAGCGAAACACTAAAAAAAAAAGCAACGGAGATCTTGCTTTCTCCATTGCTTTTGCCCACAGCTCTGATGTACTGCGCGAGGCGCAGTACATCAGAACTGCCGGATGCCAGACATCTCGGAAGCGCAGTAAACAGGCATTATACTATGCCATTATTTAAGAAAAGTAATAGTTTCTTTTCTTAAATAATGTCATATATAACAATAACCACTTCTGGGTGTGGGTAATGCTAAATTTACCCACGGTTGGCTGTTTGGTCCGGGCCGCCTCGGGACCAAACCACGCCAACCGTGGGTAAATTTAGCATTACCCACACCCAGGCGTGGGTTATTGCTATATTCCACCATGTTTGACACAATTCATCACTGTGAAGGAGACTCCATTACTACAAACCATACAAAGATGTAGAAAAATTATACTAGCTGTAAAGTTTGTAATGGAAGGAGAAACAATCATGACCAGTTTATATGATGTAAAACACACAATGAAGTTTCCAAACTGCAGTATTTAATCATCTGCTCAGATTTAATGCTCAGTTGTTCTTTTTTTGTACATCCCAGTTAATCTGCAAAGCAAGATTAATTACAACACAAGTACCATCTGTTAAAACAGCATGTGTTATACAACTTTTATGGTACAAATAGAGCAGCATATGTCCTATATTACAAAGACTTGGTACTGTACGTCTTACTCAGAGATTTAAAAATAGATTCTAGTAAACATCTCCACTGATGTCCTGAAACTTCACTTAATTCACTTGTTAAGCATTTATCATTTGAAGAATAGTTTATGAACACTTGTGACAGACTCTCATATTTATTAAGTTTTGATTCTGTTCCACTTGTAACTGAAAAACTCGGGATTTAACAGTGGTTTGAGATATTATATAAAGGCACATGATTCAACAGTTACTTGAGATATTACATAAACACACATACACATGCACATGACCATAAGTGTGCATGCAAACACACACAAACGTTGTGCATACATATACACATATTAGCAGACTACTGAACTCACAGGTTATTGTTTCATTGACCTAGGCCTCTGTATTATCAGTGCTGCCTGCACATTGCTGGTCAATAAATTAAACATATGACTCCCAGTAAGATTAAACCCATAGAACAGTGCACAGCTTGGAGTTATAAAAAACATTCATAACAGACTGAATTCAAAACAGTCTGCATCAGATCAATTTTATCATTCAGTATATAAAAAAATACACATGTAAATTTTCTTTCTAATATACACCCTTCTAAATCTTTAAAATACTAGTCTCCCATCAGGACACAAGTGCTCATCAGCAGTTGAATACTGCTCACTCTACACTCGGGCAACTTTGCAGTCCATGGCTACCACCCCACCCATACAGTCTAAGAAGAAATTAGTACTGCAAAACTAAACCATGGATATACCCTTTAAGCCTGAAGAGCAGAGTCAGTCCACCCAGGCATTCTACATGTATGTGTTATGAGTGAAGTTTTAACATTAGCTGTGTTACTTAGTACTTCTCAGTGTGCTAATAACACTGCCTGTTTTAGCCTTGTGCCCCCCCCCCCCCATGTAGTAATCTTAACTGTCCACTAGACAGTATACACTTAATTCAGGCCCTTCCTATTCTTTGTGATTAAAACTTAACCCTCAAGCAGCCCTTTCAGTGCTGTTTGCCTTAGTTTTGTATCATTTGAGCCCCACCTGTTTATTTGCATCTCTATACATTCCCCTTCATTGCTAATGCATCTCCTACTCTAATCTGTGCACAAACTGGCTACTAATAAGCAAGTCAATGTGAAGAAACACTCCCAACCTTAATAAACTTTGCTGTCTCTTCTCTCCTTCGCTTTACAAGTAGAGATTGTATTACTACTCACCCTCTCTGAGGCCTTCACTCATAGTTTTCCACTGCTTGCCTCTCTGGTTTGGCTGGTTTCTTTGCATTGTACCTGGTTCACACCCTTTTTGCTACCCCCACCCCAATACTAAGTCTATATTA
The DNA here is from genome assembly GCF_019279795.1 of Protopterus annectens. NCBI lineage: Eukaryota > Metazoa > Chordata > Ceratodontiformes > Protopteridae > Protopterus > Protopterus annectens. The sequence continues at coordinate 876,582,763 of NC_056746.1, read as the reverse complement.
GATTCCTGCTTTTTATGGAGCCATCTTTAAATTACTAGTCTCCCATCAGGACACATGTGCTCATCAGCAGTTGAATTCTGCTCACTGGTAAGCCATTAGATCTCAGGAATTTCTTAGTGTTGTTTTTAGCTAATTATTTGGTCGCTACTTAAAGAGCTACTAGTGGCAAATATAATCTTCTTTACCTCCTCAAGTGTGTACTATCAATCTGCAGTATAAAACTAGAGAGTTAAAATATAACATCTGCAGTATAAAACAAGAGAAATAAAATATAACATACAATTACTTACATTGCATGCATAGAAATCAGGTACCTCGTGGTTTGGTTTGGCCCCGCTCGCTCGCCCTTGCTGTACTCCGGCTTGCTCGGTGCTCCATCCCCAAATCCCACCCACCCTCAGTGGTGCTAAATTTAAAGCTCTAAAAACCACACCCCCTCCACTATAACCTATCAAAGATAACCTACTAGATCAAACCACCCCCTACCTGCCACTAATCTTCTTAGTCTTCTTAATTTACTCCTGCTCCAAATACAGTTCCAACATAATGCCCCAGCCAAGCACTATGTTATCCCTCAAAATACTGATACTGTTTTCGCTGTTACCTCTGTTACTCATTCCATATCTCCTCAGCACCTATGAAAATCAGCCATACCTAGGTTTACACTATCCAAAATCACAGACTATCACCACATCAGTATCAAACAATACTGACCATTTCATAATTCCCCACATACCTGACCTCACCATTCCTAAAAACTACCACCCGATTAGACCCAGGTATATCAGCCCCCAAACTAAACATTACCAAAAATATATAAACAAAATTATGAAACTAATAGTTAGCTTACATTACAGCCTGACAATAGATGGAGACATCCACCCAAACCCTGGCCCATCCCTACCTGTTGATTCCAGTTCCCAAACCAATATTCCTTCTAACATAACACTGGCTAATAGGTCCCTTAATTCTCTCCGGATCTGACAACTAAATATTAGAAGCATAAACAATAAGGTCCATAATCTGCATGTCCATTTAGCAGTTTACTCCCCCGATGTATTATGTCTTATGGAAACCTGGCTAAAACTGGTAACTAAAGACAATGAGGTAATACCACCAGGGTATGACATACTTAGATTAGATCGTACTACTAGGAAGGGTGGTGGGGTAGCTGTACTCTATAAAAATACACTAGATGTTACGATGGTCTCTCTACAACTACCCCAGTTTAATAATGCAGAAATTCTTATTACCAAACTACAGATTAACAATAACAAATGCATAAACATTGTCTGCATTTACATCCCCCCCAGGTAATAATACAAACACCCTAGGGGACATCCTCCACTGGTTATCCAGTACCTACCCCCAAAAAACTATGGTGCTTGGAGATTTTAACATTGATTGGAACACCTGTTCCTTGGAATCTCCTACAACCTATGTTAACCTACACAGTTTTATGCAGCTTATATCCTCTCCCACCATGATAGGCAAACCCAATAACAAAGACAGTATCCTAGACTGGATACTTATCAACATACACCCCTATATGTACAAGTCAGGGAGCCTCCCAGATGACCTAAGTGACCACTTACTTACGTACATTATCAACCCCCACCAGACCACCTTTAAAACCATCAAAAATAATAAGAACTTCAGCTCCACCAATTTTCAAAATGAACTTAAGGCTTGCAATTGGTCAGTCCTAAAGCACGTTTCACTGGAAGATGCAGTAGCATACTTTAATTCCATATTCCTTACTCCTGCTCACTCCATTAGAACCAAAACAAAAACTGCCCCGTGGCTCTCAAAAGAGACCAAATCTAAAATCATAGCTAGAAATAAGGCATGGGGCAAATGGTGTGCCACAAAAGACTCACTAGATCAACTAAGATACCCCCAGCTAAGGAATCACACAAAAATCTATCATACACAGAGACTATCCAATCCCTAGCCAGCCAACTGGCACCCAGCTGCTCCAACTCAAATTATGCCACAGCCAATACCCCATTCTTCTTTAGCTTTTAGCCTGATCCTACATCACTTATCAGATCTCTAATTAAGAAATTAAAACCAACTACTCTAGCAGCTGATCTCCTCCCACCAGATTATTTGCAAAAATCAGCAGATGCCATAGCATACCCCATCGCCAACATAATCAACAGAACCTTATCTGAAGCCACCATTCCCTCCATTTGGGAAATATCTCATGTAATACAACTCCATAAAGGAGGCAACTCCTTTGAACTGTCAAACTTTAGACCCATAGCTATTATGTCACCATTGGCTAAAATTATGGAGAAATGTGTCCATAAACAATTTATGCATTATCTTACCCAGAATAAGCTGATGGCTAACTCTCAGCATGGTTTTAGGACACACCACAGTGCCACCTCAGGCAGAGCTCTCAACTTTCCATCTCTAAAATGAGGAACACTAGCCCTCATAATGTGGAACAAATGGGCAAAATGTGGAACACATACTAATGGCTTACAAACAACTTCAACTAGGAAGGTCATACGATGGTTAAAATATGCTGGTTTTACTTATAAAGAAGATATTTTAATGAATTAATATGATTCATTTCTATTTACAATGGATTTCACTAAAAATAATTCCTAACACTGAATGTGTGACAGAGTCCTTCAATGTGGAACTTTGAGGAACTTCGAGGAATGTGAACTTTTTAAGACCCCAAATGAGGTACATTCCTTGTAATGAGGTACACTTGAGAGGTATGACCTCAGCCCTCCTATCCTTCTCTAACACCATAAACCATAACCAAAATAATAGCAAGCTTTCCTCAGCCCTCTTTTTAGATCTCTCCAAGGCCTTCGGTATGGTCAACCAGCAAATACTCATGCACACACTTAAGGCATTTTCACTAAATAGCCATGCGCTTCAATGGTTCCAATTTTACCTGTGTAGCAGACAACAAGCCATCCTATAGCAGGACAAACAATCAACCCGTCTACCCGCCACCCTAGGTGTCCCCCAGGGCTCCATACTAGGACCCCTTCTTTTCTCTCTTTTTATTAATGACCTTCCCACTGTCATCCCAAATGCTGCCTGTATCCAATATGTGGATGACTCCATCTTGATTTGTTCAGCCACCTCCATGACAGATCTAATGACATTAACCCCAAATACTTTCAATATAGTTGAAAACTGGCACTCTAACCATCAGCTGATATTAAACCCTAACAAAACAAAGTTGCTTTTTTTCTCCCCCACTTGTAAGTCTTCCGCACTACTCTTTACCATAAAATCTAATAATGGTACCGTGGTGGAATGAAGAAGTACAGGAGAGTATACAGAGAAAGAGGTTGGCGAAGAAGAAGTGGGATTGTCAGAGAGATGAAGAAAGTAGACAAGAGTATAAGGAGATGAGTTGCATGGCAAAGAGAGATGTGGCAAAGGCTAAGGATAAGGCGTATGATGAGTTGTATAAAAGGTTGTACACTAAGGAGGGAGAAAAGGACCTGTACCGACTGGCTAGACTGAGGGACCGAGCTAGTAAAGATGTGCAGCAGGTAAGGGTGATAAAGGATAATGAGGGAAACATACTCACAAGTGAGGAGAGTGTGTTGAGCAGATGGAAAGAGTACTTTGACGGGCTGATGAATGAAGAGAATGAGAGAGAGAGAAGGTTGGATGACGTGTGGATAGTGAATCATGAAGTGCAATGGATTAGCAAGGAGGAAGTAAGGATAGTTATGAAGAGGATGAAGAACGGAAAGGCTGTTGGTCCAGATGACATACCTGTGGAAGCATGGAGGTGTTTAGGTGAAATGGCAGTGGAGTTTTTAACTAGATTGTTTAATGAAATCTTGGAAAGTGAGAGGATACCTGAGGAATGGAGAAAAAGTGTTTTGGTACCGATTTTTAAGAATAAGGGTGATGTGCACAGCTGTAGTAACTACAGAGGGATTAAATTGATCAGTCACAGCATGAAGTTATGGAAAGGAGTAGTGGAAGCTAGGTTAAGAAGGGGGGTGATGATTAGTGATCTGCAGTATGGTTTCATGCCAGGAAACAGCACTACAGATGTGATGTTCGCTTTGAGAGTGTTGATGGAGAAGTACAGAGAAGGTCAGAAGGAGCTGCATTGTGTCTTTGTGGATTTAGAGAAAGCATATACCAGGGTGCCTAGAGAGGAGTTGTGGTATTGTATGAGGAAGTCGGGTGTGTCAAAGAAGTATGTAAGAGTGGTACAGGATATGTACGAGGGTAGTGTGACAGCAGTGGGGCCTGCGGTGGAAGTGACGGACGCGTTTAAGGTCAAGGTGGGATTACACCAAGGATCAGCTCTGAGTCCTTTATTATTTGTAATGGTGATGGACAGGTTGACAGACGAGATCAGACAGGAGTCCCCGTGGACTATGATGTTTGCAGATGACATTGTGATCTGTAGTGAGAGTAGGGAACAGGTAGCTGCCAGGTAACTGGAAAAGAGGAAGGCCTAAGATAAGGTTTATGGATGTGGTGAGAGAGGACATGCAGGTGGTTGGTGTGACAGAGCGATGCAGAGGACAGGAAAAAATGGAAACAGTTGATCTGCTGTGGTGACCCCTGACAGGAGTAGTCGAAAGAGGAAGAAGATCTCCCCAGATGCGCAAACCAAACTTTTAGGCATCACAATAGACAACACCCTCAAATTTGATATCCATGTCAATCAAACTATCAGAACCATTAACAATTTATTTATTTTATTTTATTTATTTATTTTACATTTGTTGACCGGGCTAGTCCAACTGGATCGTTGTCCATTTTCAGTGGAGGCCCGGGGAGAAAAGCTCCTCAGATTAAAGCATGGATATAATGGTTATAGAAATACATGTAAAATAGTCACTTATGATATAGACAAAGAGCAAAAATACAAGGATATTAGTTCAGGTCAGGTTATGAAAACTAACAATGAGCAAATAATACAATTTTGTAATACTAGTTATGTAGTAAAAACAAGCAAATAAAAAATTTTTTTTTTTTTTTTTTTTACAAAAGTAGCAACAATAGAAACAAAGTTATTTGAGATTAGTGAGAAAGATTGGAGTGTTAAATAAATAAAATATAGTTTAAAGATAGAAGTAGGTTAGCCTGGATTGGTACAAGAGCAGAGCCAGAAATTGTTCAGATGTGAAAGAAGTTGTTTCTTAAAGAAAGGAAAAGTGGCTATAGAGGAGATATGTAAGGGAAGGTTATTCCATATTTTGCCAACTGAGTTGGAGAAAAGGCAGTTCCCTGCAGCGTTTAAAATTCTGGTAATATTAACTTGTAGCTTTTGGGAGGGCGTAGTTGTTTTAAATTATTATATGGAGTCAAGAGGTCGCTAAGAGCTGGTGTTTTGAGGGTTGATATAAAATTTTATGTGCTACTAAGAGTTGTTGATAGATAATCTTGTTGGGAAGTTCCAGCCAGTGTAATTGTTTTAAGTTTAGGCAATGGTGAGTTCTATATTGAGATGCAGTGGCAAATCGAGCTATGTTGTGGTAAGATGTAGACAGTTTCCTAAGCTTACCTTTAGAGATTAGTGTAGATAGAGGAAGCATACAGAAGGGTAGAGATAAGATGTGATTGTGCTAAGGTAGTCCGTGCTTCAGGTGTAAGGAAGGGTTTGATTCTGTATAGTGAACCAATCTTTTATTAACTGCTTTTATTGTGTTATTAATGTGATGATCAAAGCTAAGATTATTATCAATAGTAACACCAAGCAGTTTTGTAGTGAAGTCGGGGGAGATGTGGGAGTTGTCACTTGCAGTGATAGAAAAATTTAGTTGAGTAGATTTGTGTGTAGGTGAAAAAAGTAATAGTTTTGTTTTCTTGGGGTTGAGGAGAAGACATCTTTTTGAGAACCATTGTTCAACAGTTGAAAAGGTTGCTTGTGTAAGGGATTGGAGTTCTGTTTGAGAGGAAGCTGTACAAATTATTGTGGAATCATCTGCATATTGTATGCAGGTAGTGTTTTGGATAGATGATTGGAGATCATTAATAAAGATGGAGAATAAGCGGGCCTAGTATAGATCCCTGTGGTACTCCTAAAGAGATAGGTAGTAGAGTAGATAGAGAATTTTTCCAGAGTACTGCTTGATGTCGGTCTTCAAGATATGATGAAAGCCAGGTTATAGAAGAGTTATCCAAGGCAAGGGATTTCAGTATGTGGAGAAGAAGTGTATGGTTTACCATATCGAAGGCTTTGATAGGTCTAGGAAAAGAGAAGAGGTTAGTTTGTTGTTGTTACGGTTACAGTTGATAGTGTTGGTGAAAGAAAGTAGTGCAGTGGTAGTACTATGTGAAGGCCTAAATCCGTGTTGAGTGTTAGCTAGTAGGTTGTTAAGGAGGAGATGGTTAAGTAGTTGTTTGTGTATACATTTTTCCATAATTTTGGCCAGAGGAGATAATAGTGCGATAGGGGAAAGTTAGAAAGGTCAGTAGATTTGCCTCCTTTGTGTAAGGGTATGATGTATGATATTTTCCAGATTGCTGGGAAAGTACTTTCTTTTATGGATCTGTTTATTAGGATAGAGACAGGATAGGCAATAGCTTTAGCTGCTACTTGCAGGAATTCAGCAGGAAGCTTGTCTGCTGAGGGGGTAGTGGGTTTAAGTTTGTGTAGTAGAGATTGTATATATGAGGTGGGTATAGGTTGTAGTTGAAGGAGAGGAAGAGAGTCATTGTAGCTACTTAAGAGCAGTTGAGGAGTATCAGGAGATAGGTGGTTAGCTAGACTTTGTATGGAAGTAGTAAAGAAAGTATTGAAATTTTTGGCTATTAAAGTGGGATCTTCGGGGTCTGAGTCCTGTGGATTGGGTGTAACTAATTTGCCTGGGGTAATTAGATTGTTAATAGTAGACCAGAATTTTTTTGGTTCTTTTTTGGTGGATTGCTGCAGTTCGAAGTAAAAATTCTTTTTATCTGTTAGGATGGCTTTTTTGGTACTGTTTCTAAGCTCTCTAAAGATTTGATGGTCAGCTGGGTTTCTAGAGGAGCCCCTCCTGTTTATTTGCATTTCTGTACATTCACCTTCACTGCTAATGCATCTCCCTACTCTAATCTGTGCACAAACTGGCTACTAATAAGCAAGTCAATGTGAAGACACACTCTCAACCTTAATAAACTTTGCTGTCTCTTCTCTCCTTCACTTTACAAGTAGAGATTGTATTACTACTCACCCTCTCTGAGGCCTTCACTCATAGTTTTCCACTGCTTGCCTCTCTGGTTTGGCTGGTTTCTTTGCATTGCACCTGGTTCACACCCTTTTTGCTACCCCCACCCCAATACTAAGTCTATATTAGATTCCTGCTTTTTATGGAGCCATCTTTAAATTACTAGTCTCCCATCAGGACACATGTGCTCATCAGCAGTTGAATTCTGCTCACTGGTAAGCCATTAGATCTCAGGAATTTCTTAGTGTTGTTTTTAGCTAATTATTTGGTAAGCTACTTAAAGAGCTACTAGTGGCAAATATAATCTTCTTTACCTCCTCAAGTGTGTACTATCAATCTGCAGTATAAAACTAGAGAGTTAAAATATAACATCTGCAGTATAAAACAAGAGAAATAAAATATAACATACAATTACTTACATTGCATGCATAGAAATCAGGTACCTCGTGGTTTGGTTTGGCCCCGCTCGCTCGCCCTTGCTGTACTCCGGCTTGCTCGGTGCCCCATCCCCAAATCCACCACCCTCAGTGGTGCTAAATTTAAAGCTCTAAAAACCACACCCTCCCACTATAACTATCAAAGATAACCTACTAGATCAAACCACCCCCTACCTGCCACTAATCTTCTTAGTCTTCTTAATTTACTCCTGCTCCAAATACAGTTCCAACATAATGCCCCAGCCAAGCACTATGTTATCCCTCAAAATACTGATACTGTTTTCGCTGTTACCTCTGTTACTCATTCCATATCTCCTCAGCACCTATGAAAATCAGCCATACCTAGGTTTACACTATCCAAAATCACAAACTATCACCACATCAGTATCAAACAATACTGACCATTTCATAATTCCCCACATACCTGACCTCACCATTCCTAAAAACTACCACCCGATTAGACCCAGGTATATCAGCCCCCAAACTAAACATTACCAAAAATATATAAACAAAATTATGAAACTAATAGTTAGCTTACATTACAGCCTGACAATAGATGGAGACATCCACCCAAACCCTGGCCCATCCCTACCTGTTGATTCCAGTTCCCAAACCAATATTCCTTCTAACATAACACTGGCTAATAGGTCCCCTAATTCTCTCCTGATCTGACAACTAAATATTAGAAGCATAAACAATAAGGTCCATAATCTGCATGTCCATTTAGCAGTTTACTCCCCCGATGTATTATGTCTTATGGAAACCTGGCTAAAACTGGTAACTAAAGACAATGAGGTAATACCACCAGGGTATGACATACTTAGATTAGATCGTACTACTAGGAAGGGTGGTGGGGTAGCTGTACTCTATAAAAATACACTAGATGTTACGATGGTCTCTCTACAACCACCCCAGTTTAATAATGCAGAAATTCTTATTACCAAACTACAGATTAACAATAACAAACGCATAAACATTGTCTGCATTTACATCCCCCCCAGGTAATAATACAAACACCCTAGGGGACATCCTCCATTGGTTATCCAGTACCTACCCCCAAAAAACTATGGTGCTTGGAGATTTTAACATTGATTGGAACACCTGTTCCTTGGAATCTCCTACAACCTATGTTAACCTACACAGTTTTATGCAGCTTATATCCTCTCCCACCATGATAGGCAAACCCAATAACAAAGACAGTATCCTAGACTGGATACTTATCAACATACACCCCTATATGTACAAGTCAGGGACCCTCCCAGATGACCTAAGTGACCACTTACTTACGTACATTATCAACCCCCACCAGACCACCTTTAAAACCATCAAAAATAATAAGAACTTCAGCTCCACCAATTTTCAAAATGAACTTAAGGCTTGCAATTGGTCAGTCCTAAAGCACGTTTCACTGGAAGATGCAGTAGCATACTTTAATTCCATATTCCTTACTCCTGCTCACTCCATTAGAACCAAAACAAAACTGCCCGTGGCTCTCAAAAGAGACCAAATCTAAAATCATAGCTAGAAATAAGGCATGGGGCAAATGGTGTGCCACAAAAGACTCACTAGATCAACTAAGATACCCCCAGCTAAGGAATCACACAAAATCTATCATACACAGAGACTATCCAATCCCTAGCCAGCCAACTGGCACCCAGCTGCTCAACTCAAATTATGCCACAGCCAATACCCCATTCTTCTTTAGCTTTTAGCCTGATCCTACATCACTTATCAGATCTCTAATTAAGAAATTAAAACCAACTACTCTAGCGGCTGATCTCCTCCCACCAGATTATTTGCAAAAATCAGCAGATGCCATAGCATACCCCATCGCCAACATAATCAACAGAACCTTATCTGAAGCCACCATTCCCTCCATTTGGGAAATATCTCATGTAATACAACTCCATAAAGGAGGCAACTCCTTTGAACTGTCAAACTTTAGACCCATAGCTATTATGTCACCATTGGCTAAAATTATGGAGAAATGTGTCCATAAACAATTTATGCATTATCTTACAGAATAAGCTGATGGCTAACTCTCAGCATGGTTTTAGGACACACCACAGTGCCACCTCAGGCAGAGCTCTCAACTTTCCATCTCTAAAATGAGGAACACTAGCCCTCATAATGTGGAACAAATGGGCAAAATGTGGAACACATACTAATGGCTTACAAACAACTTCAACTAGGAAGGTCATATGATGGTTAAAATATGCTGGTTTTACTTATAAAGAAGATATTTTAATGAATTAATATGATTCATTTCTATTTACAATGGATTTCACTAAAAATAATTCCTAACACTGAATGTGTGACAGAGTCCTTCAATGTGGAACTTTGAGGAACTTCGAGGAATGTGAACTTTTTAAGACCCCAAATGAGGTACATTCCTTGTAATGAGGTACACTTGAGAGGTATGACCTCAGCCCTCCTATCCTTCTCTAACACCATAAACCATAACCAAAATAATAGCAAGCTTTCCTCAGCCCTCTTTTTAGATCTCTCCAAGGCCTTCAGTATGGTCAACCAGCAAATACTCATGCACACACTTAAGGCATTTTCACTAAATAGCCATGCACTTCAATGGTTCCAATTTTACCTGTGTAGCAGACAACAAGCCATCCTATAGCAGGACAAACAATCAACCCGTCTACCCGCCACCCTAGGTGTCCCCCAGGGCTCCATACTAGGACCCCTTCTTTTCTCTCTTTTTATTAATGACCTTCCCACTGTCATCCCAAATGCTGCCTGTATCCAATATGTGGATGACTCCATCTTGATTTGTTCAGCCACCTCCATGACAGATCTAATGACATTAACCCCAAATACTTTCAATATAGTTGAAAACTGGCACTCTAACCATCAGCTGATATTAAACCCTAACAAAACAAAGTTGCTTCTTTTCTCCCCCACTTGTAAGTCTTCCGCACTACTCTTTACCATAAAATCTAATAATGGTACCGTGGTGGAATGAAGAAGTACAGGAGAGTATACAGAGAAAGAGGTTGGCGAAGAAGAAGTGGGATTGTCAGAGAGATGAAGAAAGTAGACAAGAGTATAAGGAGATGAGTTGCATGACAAAGAGAGATGTGGCAAAGGCTAAGGATAAGGCGTATGATGAGTTGTATAAAAGGTTGGACACTAAGGAGGGAGAAAAGGACCTGTACCGACTGGCTAGACTGAGGGACCGAGCTAGTAAAGATGTGCAGCAGGTAAGGGTGATAAAGGATAATGAGGGAAACATACTCACAAGTGAGGAGAGTGTGTTGAGCAGATGGAAAGAGTACTTTGAGGGGCTGATGAATGAAGAGAATGAGAGAGAGAGAAGGTTGGATGACGTGTGGATAGTGAATCATGAAGTGCAATGGATTAGCAAGGAGGAAGTAAGGATAGCTATGAAGAGGATGAAGAACGGAAAGGCTGTTGGTCCAGATGACATACCTGTGGAAGCATGGAGGTGTTTAGGTGAAATGGCAGTGGAGTTTTTAACTAGATTGTTTAATGAAATCTTGGAAAGTGAGAGGATGCCTGAGGAATGGAGAAAAAGTGTTTTGGTACCGATTTTTAAGAATAAGGGTGATGTGCACAGCTGTAGTAACTACAGAGGGATTAAATTGATCAGTCACAGCATGAAGTTATGGAAAGGAGTAGTGGAAGCTAGGTTAAGAAGGGGGGTGATGATTAGTGATCTGCAGTATGGTTTCATGCCAGGAAACAGCACTACAGATGTGATGTTCGCTTTGAGAGTGTTGATGGAGAAGTACAGAGAAGGTAAGAAGGAGCTGCATTGTGTCTTTGTGGATTTAGAGAAAGCATATACCAGGGTGCCTAGAGAGGAGTTGTGGTATTGTATGAGGAAGTCGGGTGTGTCAAAGAAGTATGTAAGAGTGGTACAGGATATGTACGAGGGTAGTGTGACAGCAGTGGGGTCTGCGGTGGGAGTGACGGACGCGTTTAAGGTCAAGGTGGGATTACACCAAGGATCAGCTCTGAGTCCTTTCTTATTTGTAATGGTGATGGACAGGTTGACAGACGAGATCAGACAGGAGTCCCCGTGGACTATGATGTTTGCAGATGACATTGTGATCTGTAGTGAGAGTAGGGAACAGGTGGCTGCCAGGTAACTGGAAAAGAGGAAGGCCTAAGATAAGGTTTATGGATGTGGTGAAAGAGGACATGCAGGTGGTTGGTGTGACAGAGCGATGCAGAGGACAGGAAAAAATGGAAACAGTTGATCTGCTGTGGTGACCCCTGACGGGAGTAGTCAAAAGAGGAAGAAGATCTCCCCAGATGCGCAAACCAAACTTTTAGGCATCACAATAGACAACACCCTCAAATTTGATATCCATGTCAATCAAACTATCAGAACCATTAACAAAAAACTTGGCTCCCTCTATAAGATCAAACCTTTCCTTACTCCATTTGCTAGGACTGCTATTGCTCATTCCCATCTACTCTCCACTTTCCTCTATACCTCCCCTCTACTCACTAATTTGAACAAATCCACTCTTAGCAATCTCTCCAGCTGTTATAACCATATTGCTAGATTTTCCACAGGCATGGCCTATAGGACCCACCACTGTCACAACCTGAATCTTGTGGGGTGGGTAGAATGGCCTAGTCTACTTCAGTACAATCAGCTTACAATTGCCCATAAAGTTCTCAACCACCCTGATAACACCCCTGCTCTTAAAAATATTATCAACCCTTATAGCAACCTGAGGTCACTTCGCTCTTCTAATAAACTACTGGTGCAAACATCCAAAATCAGCAACTCTGCTGGGGAGTCTGTGTTTGCTAACTCTGTTGGCAAAACTTGGAACTGTCTTCCTACTGATCTTAATCTCAAACCCTCTCTTACTCAGGTCAAAAAAAGCCTCAAGCTATACTTTAAAACTCACTGGCTATGTCCTTGTTCAAAACCAGACAAGATCCTTCTCTATAGTCTGTAATCATGTTACATTGCCTAGTCAATTTGTCATCACTGTCTCAAAAATGTATGATTATATTACCTGCTGCTCAACTGGAGCCTATAAACTGTGTGTAACTTGTAATCATTTTGTGAGTTTTGTTTACTGTATGTTCGGCCTTGGAGCTTTTCCTCTCTAGGCCTCCGCTGAAAATGGATATGTATCCAGTCAGACTATCCCAGTTAACAAATGTAAAATAAAATAAAATAAAATATAAAAATAAATTTGCCTTAATAGTAATACAGATGCTTAACTCAATAAATGTTATATCTCATCTCTCTCTCTCTCTATATATATATATATAAAATCTAGGCATAACAAGCAAACTTATTGATACAAGCCTCCTTAAGGATTTTTGTTAACTCGATTACACTCAAGTATCTTAAGTAAAAGTATTTATAAATGCTCTATTCCTACTGAAGCTTTTCTGTCTTCTCTTACTGTACCCTGAATATTTTAAGAGATCATATGGGATTGTATTCAATTTATAAATGTAATATACTAGACAAAAAAACAAAAATATCTTCACCTCACGTTTATGAGTAAATTCACTTGCTTTACTTTAATGGTCTCTATTGTCTTGCCATTTACTGTACAGTGTTCCTAATGTCTTAATCCTAAAATCTGTAATTAATATAAATGTATTTACATACTGTATGCTGAGATCATGCATTTTATTTGCACTGTGCCTACCAGTTTATTTCTCCCAGAATATTTTCTGTGACTGGATTTTGATTACTAAAATCTACTCAACATACCTCTCAACCTCTTAGAGCAAGAAATCTGGACAATGACATAAATACAAGTGGTACAAAGGCCCCAAAATAGAGACAATTTTTAAATATTGCTCTTACAAACTTAGAAAGTTGATAAAATAACAGGTTTGGCATTAGAATGAATTTTCTGAAGGGTATAAAGTCTGAAACTCAAATGTGTGTTATTATTTTCTAACTTCAGTCCTTAATGATTAACTAATTTGCCAGAAAACCACAATTTTATGAAAAAAGGACCAAAAATATCAGGCAAAAATCTGGACAGTTTTCAAAAATCTGTGCAGTTGAGAGGTATGCCATACTCAATAAAAAGCAAAAATAAATACATTCACTAATTAAGAAAGCTAGTAACACACTGAAGAAAAAGCAGCTGTCTGGGATAGTTTTATGGAGTTCAGCAATGATGGCCTTTGTGGTTCTGGAAGAAATCTTTCTGGGACTAAGCCATGTAAAAAAATGCTATAAGACTGACAACTTCAAGTACCTTAAAGGTAAAAATAGAATGACAGCTGCGAACCTCTTCGGTGTTTGTGGTAACAAACTACTCTGACCAACAGATGATAGGAGAATGTTCAAGAGAGAGATAAGGACACATTTTTACACCCAGGCGAAGACGGGAATAGCAAAATAAAATGACACTGATTGATAGGGGAAGGAAAAAGATAAACTAAACTTGTAAGAAAAGAATGAATGGAAAGGGAGAAAGTGAATGTTTAAGATACAGTGGGATTTGAAGTAAAGCCGTTCACATGATAAAAGGGGCAGTAATTTGCATGCATGAGTAAGATAAACTGACCAATATGCATCAGTTGTCTTCTTTTGTTCATGTGTCATGTTCTAATAGTAGGAGTTCCTTCAGCTCCCTTATCACTCTTTAATACTGAAATCATTACTTTGCTGAGTAATCTAAGATGTTAACCAAAGTTCTGTTTTGACTTTTAGAAGCTATGTTTAGTCACACGTACAACTATGTACAACAATTCTGTTTCACTTTATTATCCAAATGAATTTTGCAACCACTAGATACTTTAATACACATGAATAAGGACAGAGGACCTAATTTTGGTATAAGCACCTGATTTAAAAGACAAGTGTAATACTGTGAGAAAGCAAATCACTTCACTTGCTGGTAAACAGTTTTATGATTTTCCCCTTTGCATAGTCATAATATACACAAGCACTTACATAGTCGGACATTCGGAATGTCAAATGTTTTTAATGCCAGCACAAGTAATCAAATAGTTCTAGACTATGGGTTGCAGAGGGATGAACCCAAAATCTCCCAGTACCACTTCCAGGAAATCTCATGCTCCGGGATCGACAAATATAAGCACTGCCTGGACAGTGTAGATCTAACATAGAGGAGCTTCTGCAACTGCCACCTGACTCCAGACTCTGATTTTCCTATCACTGCAAACTGCAAAACCTAGCAATTGGGAGGGCAGGCAGTGGTAACACTGAGCAAGTCACAACACTCAGGTGAGACATGAGAACTGGCAGATGGGCAAAGGAAGCAGATAGTTATCAGACTACGATTAGGGGTACAAAACCTACTCAGAAAAAAAGAACAATTTAGAATGGGAGAAAACAGAACAATTATTACATATAATCAAGCTGTTTTTTGCTGAGGATTTAAGATGTGAAACATTCCCTTTCCCTAGGCATTGTTTATTATCACACAATGTGGGTGAACAATACAGATGTGAATTTTAGCTGCAATTGACCAGGCTCATGGAAACTGCACACATACACACACACACACACACACACACACGCACACACGCACACACGCACGCACACACACACACACACACACACACACACACACACACACACACACACACACACACACACACACACACACACACACACACACACACACACAAAGGATAAAACGGTCACACAGAAACCATTCAGTGAAAACTGCAAGAAAGACACAGCCAAGCTAGACTCTTCACTGTGCATTCAGGTCAGTATAAAGCCAAATTCCACTAGCTGTAGACATATGATATTTCAGTCTTTCCCACCCTCATCAGTACAAAAATATGTGAATTGTTTGGCTATGCATTTGAAATACAGAGCTTAAAATCAAGCTTGATATCCATAAACCTTAGGGTGCCTGCAAATATATTCCAAATAACATCAAAACCAAAAGGTAACAATGTCATACACACATGCCATTCAATAAAACCTGCAGGAAAGAGTTGTCACTATGTAATATCTTAAACCTCCTATTGTGGAAGCCAACAGGGGCAGCCCCTGTCCAGTTTCAAAAAAGAAAAGAAATGGCGGCAGATTTTGAAAGCCGATTATTGTTTTTAATTCAAAATAATAGTCGACTTTCTTTCTCTCATGGGTGGAGTTCTGAAGATCTCTGAGTTAAAAAAATTGAAATAAAATAAAATCAGCATAGTTTATTTGAAAATAGCCTGGCTTGGGGCTACACAAATTCAAGCTCACCAATCAGTATAGCTGTTGAGGATGCTACAGACATTGCTCAACAAGTGCTTCAAGGAGCTGCTGCATGAAGCAGCAAGGAGTCCTTTCTATTGGTTGAGACTGTCACAGGTGAAAAAAACAGCTTGAGACTGTAACAGGAAGGAATATTTAGTGTATGCTGCTAGGGCAGGAGCATGGAAAATTGGGGGAATACATTTTTTTTGTAACTAGTAAGGCAGGCCAGCATATAGAAAAGTAAGTACTTAAAGTGTGCCTGCATGTGGGTATATGTGTATATGTGTATGTGTGTGTGTTGGGGGCATATCTCTCAGCTGTCCCTTGTTTTGCAGCATTATTTATTTGTTTTGCTCTTTACCTGCAAACATACTGCAGACTTTTGTGTTCATAGGAGGTTATCAGGCTGGCAGCCCTAGAGCTATTACAAGCCTAGCCATGTTAATCCCATGTATCCCCATTTGTTCTTTTTGGGTAGTTTGCATTACGAATTTATGAACAGAGCAGGACTGTGATCAACACTGGCTATCCCTGTCCATGAGACACATGGGTGTCTCCCCAGGAATGTAACCAAAGGTCAGAATCAACCCCTGTACACTGATTATGAGGTAAAAACCTTAGCCATTATGCAAACCCCATGTGGAGAAGAATTATTTAGTTCTGGTCATATCTTTGCAGCTGAAGATAGTTGAGCTTTAACATAATAGTTTTAAAAAGCACAGGAAAGTGTCAGAAAGAATTAAACTGGGGTTTTGCCATTTTAATGAGGCAATAATGAGGCTCATTATCCGAGAACTAGGAGAGCTTATACTACAAACTGGTCCATTCTATGAGCTCTAGCTCCAATTTATTTTATTTTCCTCTAAGAACATGTTAGAGTAAAGAACTTGTTATTAGCCTCATATGATTAAAACAACTTAATAAGGAAGTTAACTGGTATTGTATCATGTTTATTTTTGGAGACCAGCTGCTGAACTATCTAATTTTTTGCATACCCCTCAACTCTCTATGTTTTCACAGAATGTCCAGATTTTCCATCATATTTTCGGTCTGTCCCTGAAAACATTTGTGGTTTTATGGCAAATCACTGAGGACTGAAGTAACTAAATAATGAAATACATTTGAGTTTAAGACTTCATAACCTTCAGAAAATGTATAATGCAATACTTTTTACTTTGCAATTTTTCTAAGTTTCTAAGATCAATATTTAAAATCTGTCCCTATTTTCAGGCCTTTGCCCCCCACCCCCATTATTTTTGACTTTATCCAGATTTCTTGTGCTATGGGGTTGAAAGTTATGGTTCCTTGAAGTGTGGGACTGTAGAAAGGACAGAGAGCAATGCTAAATAGTTCACTTGACAGGAATGAAATTACACTATAACTAACCTTCTAAAACAATGAGAGAGAACGTCACTGAAAAACAATCAGTAAAAACAAAATGAAAACTCCAGCAAAGCTAGAACTTCCAATGAGTGACCTCCCAAACCTCTTATATTAGTGGCACATGGGACATATGCAAATGATCCTTATGAACATCAGGTGTTTCAGCTCATTGGTGATTCTGAATGCCCATGACTTGTTTCATCATTTTACTGGAGAATTTCAGGCCAATAAAGCCAAACACCACAACTGTGGATGCACATATTTCGGGCTTGTTATGACCTTGCCACTACAGCACAAGCAGAGTGTTTGACTAAGCATTAGAAATACAGGGCTGTTATACCCAGCTGATGTCCATTATCATTAGGGTCACTGCAAAAATATCCTAAACAACAAACAAATGATGAATGAAAAGGTCACTGAAAAAACAATCAGTAGAAACAAAATGAAAACTCCAGCAAAGCTAGAACTTCGACTGAGTGGCCTCCTAAATCTCTTGTATCAGAGGCACATGGGATATATGCAAATGATCCTTACAAACATCAGATGTTTCAGCTCATTGGCAATTCTGAATGCCCATAACTTGTTTCATCATTTCACTGGACAATTTCAGACCAATAAAGCCAAACCCCAATAGCTGTGGATATGCATATTTTGGCTTTGTAATAACCTCATCAGTACAGCACAAGTAGAGTGTTTGACTAAGCATTAGAAACACAGGGCTGTTATACCCAGCTGATGTCCATTATCATTAAGGTCACTGCAAAAATATCCCAAACAACAAACTAAAACAATGAGTGAGAAGGTCACTGAAAAACCAATCAGTCAAAACAAAATGAAAACTCCAGCAAAGCTAGAACCTCCACTGAGTGACCTCCCAAACCTCTTGTATCAGAGGCACATGGGATATATGCAAATGATCCTTATGAACGTCAGGTGTTTCAGCTCATTGGCGATTCTGAATGCCCATGACTTGTTTCGTCATTTTACTGGACAATTTCAGGCCAATAAAGCCAAACCCCACTAGCTGTGGATATGCATATTTCGGCCTTATTATGACCTCATCAGCACAGCACAAACAGAGTGCTTGACTAAGCATTAGAAACACAGGGCTGTTATACCCAGCTGATGTCCATTATTATTAGGGTCACTGCAAAAATATCCCAGACAACTGACATTGACACTGATGCCTTCCCAAAGGATACAATAATGTATTCTTTGGAGTTTAGTTTCAATTCATGATTCTGGCACTAGTTATTGTTTGGGACAAACTTTCCTGCATGATGGTTAAGTCACTTGGGAATTCAATAATTGCTCCTATCTTGCAGTCATCTCAAACTTAGTCGGCTAAAGTCCTTTATTTTAGTCTCACACACACACACACACACACACACACACACACACACACACACACACACACACACACACAAAGACACACTCCTTCAAAACTATAAAACACACACACACACACACACACACACACACACACACACACACACACACACACACACACACACACACACACACACACATTCCTTAAAAACTGCACCTAATAAGGAAACATGACTCTGGCAGCAGCAATGTGTACCTAAACAATACAAAGCTATAAGAGAACACTACTGAATATAATAAGAAAACTGAAACTCTTGGGCACAAAATGTGTGATTACCACCACTGGAACAGTTAAGCTAGCTATTTACTTCTGCAGCAGCAATGTGGACGGACACCAGAACTGGGGATTACTTGTATAACGCCTTTACACCAGCATGTTTGACAGTGACAACCACAGACCAATTATTTTATGCATTAGTAAATAATTAAAATAAATATATTTTTTTAATTTATTTTTTTTATTTTTTATTTATTTATTTAACATTTGTTAACCGGGAAAGTCCGACTAGGTTCCACAGATCCTGTTTTCAGCGGAGGCCCGGGGAGAAATGCTCCATAATAAATAATAAAATAAAATTAGTAAATAAATAAAATAAATAAATAAAGAAATAGTAGTATTTTGGATGACAAAGACAATAATGCTTGTGCAAGCACTTGTTTTCGACTGGAGATGCCCAGTTTAGGATACTAGTAAACCTGAATATACCCACAGACAGCTCTCATTTCACTTCATTTATCCACAGTCATCATGGAAAGAACCAAAAAACAACAATAGACAAAGGCCAGAAGCATGGGAACATTTTAAATCCTGACCTATTCACTTAAAACTTTGATAGAATAATACGATTTAAATTACCAGACATTTTTGAATGATAGAATAAGTGCAACTGTAATTAATGCCTGAGCATTACTTTAGAATATTAACCCTCTCTGTTTTGTCACAAAAATCACAAATGTTACAAGATCATAGCACAACTGTGGCACACAAAACCAGGGATAATTAAGAGGGATGCTGCTTCCTATACAATAAATGTACTTATTTTGTACATAAATGCCTTCTGGACAAGTAAGTACTTGTCCTGGGAGAACTACTCTGGAGAGATAGCTGTGGTGTGGTTATAAAATGACATAAAAAAAACTATGTCATTACCTAACACGTATGTCTAAATTAATTGCATAATTTTAAGAGCTTTAATATTTCTGCACACGCTGACTTTATATGCATTTTGTTAGTGCCTCGCAGCAGCTTGGGTGTATGATAACAACTGTTCGCACTTTAGCAAACACAACATAAAGATGATAAAGTTGCTGTTACTTATGTTGTGATCTAATTTATTTGGACTTACATTTTGGAATAAAATAATACAATTAGACTCAGGGAAAAGTATTTTGTCTTATATGTAGGTGCCATTTTATAACAAAAAGATGTGATTAACTGGTATTCTGATAAAGTCGCAGAATGTTGTGATAAATCTTGGTATTGCTGAGCATTTCCCTTTCCAGTCATGCTGCCACAAGCACTAGCACCCCCCTACCACACATAAACAAGGGTGCATACAAGGCTGAAGTTAATTTCCTTTGGGATACTTGCCCCCTTGGAATAACCTGCCATTCCCACATTGTGATACCACTATTTCCTCTTTGGCTTTATGCTTAGAATACCTCACTGCATATGAAATCAGGCCCAGTCTCTCTCCCTATCGGTTTGTTGATGTAGTCTCCCTTTGTTGACAAATATTTCAATACTACATTTTATGCCACATTTCTTCATTTCTATCACCCTTCCAGTATTATTTTTTTTGTTCCTTTCTTTTATCTTGTTTATAACTCAGTTGTTGCCAAAGCACTGGTTCGCAACCAGTCAGGGCATACCACCAGTTAGCAAAGAAGACCGTAAACATGACATTTGCCAAGACATTCCACGAAGATGGTTACTATCAATCAGTTTTTATTTCTATTCATCCCACCACTGAATATATTATTTATACTTTCTCTGTCAGGTTAAATTGACTTCCATAACACTAAGAGGAAAACCTAAATATGATACGAAAACATAATTTCCTTACTGTAGCATGATTCTAGCAGCACTCGGAAACTCTTGGGCACAAATGTGTGATTACCAACGGAATGGCTAAGCTAGTTAGTTACTTCTGCAAGCGCTTGTTTTAAAATCCACATTAGCATGTATGACCCACGCATGGGAATCCATGTTTTTGGGTCCTCCTTAAAGTAAAACTGAATTTTTCTAGTATGTCGCTTCATTAATTTTTCCCCAAGAGACAGGTCTTGCAGCTGTAAAAGAGGCCCCCCCCCCTCACTTTATGGTTCTGGCACCCATGTCATAGGTCCTGCAGCATTCTCATTTCTGTGACTGTTGTACTCCACCTTGGTGGAAGTGCCTAAACCCAGTAGATGCTCTCTGCCACCACCTAGTGGTTCAGACCAAAAAGATTAGGATTAACATGTCATTCATGTTATGCCACAGAAAAATATATAAATCAATTGTTTACACTCTCAGTTTTTTACATTTATATTTAAAATTATTTAGAAGTTATCAACATACAAGAAAAGAACTAAACAATTCTCCTTTATTCCTTTTTCTTATTATATATCTGTTTATACATACTCTCTTCCCACCTTTATTCTACAATCATCTTCTTATTTCAGCTAATTTGTCAAAGTCTTCTTTTTACTTGATATATAACAAATCCTCACACATTCTTTTTCACACCACTCATATTGCCACAGACAGTACTCTATCCAATTTATCATTATCACTTATCTTTACTTTTTCATACTTTCCATATAATATCATAATCATATTTATATATTTAAATAATTCCCATCTATATTAATTTTTAAACTTTTCCCTATTTTTTAATTCATCTTACAATCCAATAAATATTTTTCCAACCATTATATATGTATTTATTGTTTTCCCTTCAAAACATATTTGTGTATTCATATATCACTATTAATCTGACACATCCTTCCTTTCTTTTTATATCATATTATACAATGACCCCCCATTAATATTCCAAAACGTGCATGCTGATTGGCCAGTGTGCCCATTGTAAATCCCACAATATACCAACGGAAAAAAGGTCTGGTCGCCCGGACTTTTTTCGTTGGTATAAAGTCCTCAAAGTGTTTTTTTAAACAAATAAAAAAAAAACAAACAAAAAAAAAAACGGTGCAATGGAGACTTTCTTTTCTCCATTGCTTCCGTTTGTAAGCATTGATGTACTGGGTATGCATGGGATGCAAGTCCCATACGCATGCTCAGTACATCAAAACAGGGAAGCAGTGTACCACAACCAGTGGATGAACAGTAATGTGCCATTATACAAAGACATTATTTAAGAAAAGTAAGTATTTTTTTTCTTAAATAATGTCATTGTATAATAGCAATAACTGACTCTGTGGTTGTGGTATACTGAAATTTACCCATGGTTGGCTTTATTTAATCACTTGGGCTTCGCCCTCATGATTAAACCACACCAACCGTGGGTAAATCTTCAATACCACCACGTCGCCGGTTATTGCTTTATTAACACCCTCCCAGGTTTTTTTTTTTCATTGCAGTCATCACATTTCTTTCTTCCATTACCTTATATTTCAGATTCTCATTTACCTGTAACTTATGTCTCCTGCTTCATAAAAAATTCAGATCTTTTTTTTTTTTAATCTTCTTTTAATTCATTCCATGGGTACACCAGTTTTCCCCCAAAAATAAATTATATCATTATTTTCTTTCCCCAACAACATTACTTACTGTTAACTTTCATTCATTTTTTTTCATTTTCTTTTATTTCATGCTGTCCTTTATTTCTTTTCCTTCCCTTTTAAGTTTCCATACATTTTATACTTGTCATATAACATCTTAGCTATCATTTCTTTTTTCTTTTCTTTCTTTTATCTTTCTCATTACCCAAACATAAGTGCATCTATTCTACATGTATCACTGTTTTTTTTTAATTCAAACCATCTTTTTTTTGTAAATTATCACTCTTCATACTCAGTACAGCCTTGAGTTCCAGACATAATAAAAACATCTCTAATAATTATTTTTCCATTTGAGTGGGAAATGTATATATTTCACCTAGAGATGCTATTTTTCCTAATGGATAAATATTCAACATGTCTTTTTCTGAACTGATAAATAAAAACATTTCTACCAAGTCAGCAAAGTTTTTTTCCAGTATCTCTCTCACTATTAGCTTTTACACTTTCATACCTACCAAACATCACTCCCAAAATCTTTATTTTCATACTTATGAAATATACCCCATGTATTCCTTTTATCTTACTAAATCTCTTGCATTTAATTTAATTGAAAAGCAGCATTTTAACAGCTTTTCAATACTTATTTTAACTTCACTTACCCATCCCTTGCTTTCTTATCATCAGAACTAAATCTTCTGCACATGTTATACATACTGATAGTATAACTTTTGCTTCCATTTCCCATCTTGCCATCCTCATTTCAAACATACATTTGTGTACTACCGCATTCATTATTAATTTATTAGGCATCCCCTTCTTAATAATTATTTTTCCATTCAATAGTTTTTGTCTTATACCATAAGCCTCTAAAATCTACCATATTGCTTCATGACACATTTTATCACAGGTTTAAGCTTCATCATATTCAACCAGTCTTATTTCTTCATTTTCTTTCAGTCATCTGTTCTACTTCTTTCATTTTAATTAACATTTCTTTCATAGCTTTTCTTTTCATACCATAGATCATTTCTCCTACTTCCTTATCCATTACCTTTTACATTAGTATTTTCATAAGTATTTTACAGTCAGTATGCCCAAGTGTTAAAAGCTTTGAATGTTTTTAATATCTTTTCTTTCATCCTTTGTATATACATTTTATATGTCTGTTACCACTGTACCTTTCTTCTTCCATTCATTTAACATTAAAAAAAACCTCCTGCTTCATCTTTATTTATTTCCTTATAATACTCATAGCATATACTGTCTAATTCTGGCAACAATTTATTCTTACCTTCTTTTATCACTTTCTCTGTTTCTTCTATTCTTATATCATTTTCTAAGTATTTCTTTACTTATACGTTTCAGTTTCCATTTTTCTTACCCATCAAGTTCCTCTTTTTCATATATTTTCCCCTACAGATTTTTCTACCACCTCCACAATATCTTATTTGTATTTTATATATCCTTAATCATGAGTGATAGCATGCACCCTTCCTTCTCTCATTTTTATTTCTTTTCATAAATAAGGGGAACCTCCTTTTTCTTTCCTTTTAGAAAAAAAGCTCAGTCTATAAAATATCATTTTACTTCTTTTTCTGTTCTTCCCATACATCTTTACCATTTCCCTTATTTTGTGTCAGATTCCAAAAGCGTTATGCTCAGTGTAGGTTTTCCCCTGATTATGAAAGAGTTCCTCTCGGTGTAAGTGAGTTACTTTAGTGTAAAGCATATCTAGAAAGAGGCTTACACTGGGGGATTGGATTACAAAAAGTCTGCACTCAGTAAAGTGGTCACTTACACTGAGAACAAATCATTTGGAATTGGGGCCTTTGTCCCTTCTGTTTTATGTCTCTCTCTCTCTCTCTCTCATAATTCTGTAACATTTCCTTATATTTCCACTTATTTCTTTTTTTTCATTCTTCTCTCTACATACAAACATATTTTTTTATACTTCTGCTTATACATTATCCACTATTCTGTCCATTTTTTTATAAAATGGTCTTATTATCATATGATCTTTCCATAATATTTTTCTGTTATCATTTTGTCATCCCTTTTAAAATCTACAATTAATCTCTTAATCTCTTTTCTCTCCATTATTATTTCTTTGTCTCCCCCTGGCACATACTTCTCTATGATCTGAAAATTCTGCCATTTGTACTTTTCCATGTTATTTCTTGCATGCTTTTAGAGTAAACTATATAATCAATTTCAGCCTTAAATACCCCTTTTATGTATCCATTCTCTATTCTTTCCTATTTTTAAATCTCACCATTTTTAAATCTCTTAACATATTTATAGATTGTGTTACTTTTCATTTTTCTTTCCTTCGGTTATAGTCAAAAGCTGCTACCATCACTGCTGACAAATTCATAAACTCACAACTGTTTTCTGTCTGTCATATTAGTATATGCATAAATCATTATTACTCTTATACATTTGTCTCATTCTCATATTGTATATAACCATCTTTCCTATTGTTACATCTGAAATTTTTATGAATTAATTTTTATAAGAAATACTATTCCAGAGTGTCTCATTTCCTACTGACCTAAAAAGTTGACCCTCCCCCATACTGCCTGTATTCCTTTCTTTTGTTTTTCTCCTTTGTTACATGTGG
>NC_056746.1:876135345-876252845 GCF_019279795.1 Protopterus annectens | reverse complement strand
AGGTCAAGTTACTCAGGATGATAGTATTGTCATTATGCATGCCCTTGTTGACCTTCTTGAGGACATTGAACAGATTTAATAGACATGATGTAGCCTGAACAAATCACACGTGTTTGGTACACAGTGGGGATATTACTTGTGTCCTTTTAGAGAAGGTCCACGAGGAATTGTTGGTCTACCTCACTGATGAGGAGAGTCAGGATGGGTCTATACATGCATACATCAGGTGATGTCCCCCTCCCCAGTCAGAATCCTGCATGTTGATGTACACCCTTCTATGGGAGCATAGGCTGTGTTGAAGTATGTCTCCAACTGTGTCTGGTAGATTCATGTTTTGATTCACGCTATATGCAACCTGTGATGTTGTCAGGGCCAATTGATTTATTGTGTTATTGGCCATAGAGAGTGCACAGATGAGCTGCCTCCTTAGAATAACAACTGACTAATGTTTGCATGTATACTTTGGCTGATGCCCAGTGGCAACAGGGGGCTGATGTGGGAGACAAACCGTCAGCTAGTGGATTGTTTATTTCCTCCAGTTGGGTATGTCTGGTGGCATCCACATACATATCTGTGCTTAGTTGTGTATTCCCCTTAACATTCCACATTTATTGAAATAAATGATTTGTGAAAATACCTCCAAATACAACCTTCATCACATTCCACACATGGTAATATGCACACAGCCATACAACTGCACTGATGTGATGTACATACTTCAATTGGGCAACAAATACCTATATGCATTTCATGGGCAAGCTGTGTCTGAGTGGCCTGATGCCATATCAAGACACATTAGAGATCAGTTGTTTGTGGATCATGCAGAACATTTCCTGATCCTTGGGTATAGCAACACAACTGCACCACAATGAATTCCACAAGGTTGCAATTGAATCAAAACATATGATACACTGGTTGTGTATATCACAGCATAACAATAATGTGTATGAGATAAGACTTATGTGACCATGTAATTAATACGAATTTATATATTTTTTTCCAAATGTTTTATTGATTTTCCAATAACAATCATTTAAACAACAAATTATAATAAAACTATATACAAATTTTACAAAGGTCTCAAGCACTGTATAAAATGTTATAAATGTAAAGAAGGGTACAATATTCATTCAGTCATACTTTCAATACGACTAATTTGATGGAGACAAATCTAAATTTAATGACTGAATAAGGGATGAAACTTTTATCCAGGGGTTGTTAGTCCATTTTCTGGCATATATTCTTGCTTATTTAACTTTTATTTCCATCAACGCTACTTCAACCAGGAGGATCTTGAAATCTTGTAAGTTTGGAGTGGAGGATGACTTCCATCTTCTTGTAATACATTTTTTGGCTACTGCTAAAATTGTCCAAAGAAGATACTCATTTTTGTTGTTCAATACAATAGATGCATTTACATTAAGAAAAATTAATGATTTTGATAATATAAAGGAATCAGTAAAGACGGCTTGGAGAAAATTTTCAACATCATTCCAAACTTTCTTAATGCAAGAACAATCATAAAGGATATGAGACCAATTGGCCTTGCATTTTAAAGAACACCTCCAACACATCTCCTGCTCTGAGGAGCTAAATTTAGCAATCTTACTAGGCATGTAAAAACCTCTATGCAAAAATTTCCATGAGAAAATTTTCCATATTTGTAAGTTAGACGTTAGTTTAAGAGAATGTAAAATCTTTGATTTATTCGCAGAAGTTAGGGACAATGCGCAATCTTTAGTGATAGAATCCCAAAACCTCTTATTAGGAGTAGTCTTATAAGTAATAATAATTTTATAAGTTTTTGAAATTAAATTTTTCCGATGGAATTCACCATGAAGTATTTCATTCATAAGATTATGCATTTAGGTGGAGAACTAAACGAAGAACTCTGTATTGTTCTGTATAAGTCTTGAGCAAATGGAGCAGACTATTTAGAGCTAGCCAGCCTGATGATGGTAGATCATATTCTTTGATCAGAATTTGTGTATCTATGGTAACTAAATATTTTGTACAATGTAACCAGCGTGTATTTTTTTTCCTTTCCCAATAGCTGAGTGTATCTAAACTAATATTATCAAAAAAGTTTTTGTAGCTTTAAAGGGGAATAGAAGCTGGATCCATATTTTAATGTCAATATTGTTATTTACAAAGCTTCTAAAGGACTTATAAATACAATTTAAGTAATCTAGATTAGTGAATTTAATAGTATTATATTGTATATTAATACAAAGTACATACCAAAGCTTGTTACTTAATTCACTTAATTGTAATTTTTTTATTAGTTTATTTTCATTTAGGATGATACTTGTATGTAGCGTTTTCCAAGCCGAAGATCATTTGGGATCTATTCAATTTAATATTGTTTTTAGGTTAGAGGCTTTGATATAGGATTCTAATCTGGAAAATTTGTTCCTGCAAGCTCCCATGGTCTGATATGATTGGTTAGAGCTACTCTATTTTTGGGGGGTACCATAGAAATTTTAATAGAGTTTTGTTTATTTCTTTTAAAAGTTTATTACTGGGTAATACAGAAATAGAAAGAGCTATGTAATTTATTTTTGGCAATAAGATCATTTTAATTAATTGTAATCTATCTTCAAATTTTAGATGCAATTTATTCCATTTCTCTGTGAGAGTTTTTAGTGAGTTTCTAATGTTTTTATAGTTTGTGTTTAAAGTTAGGTCTATATTTTCATATAGGTCGATCTCTAGATACTTCAAAGAAGAAACCTGTTTCCCAATTATTTCATTATTGGTTGAATTAGTATTATCATGAGAATTTTCTTTATTCAAGAGCATACGATTAGATTTAGAACTACTAATTTTAAGGCCAGAAATATAGTACCATTTTTTGACTAGCATGTCTAATTCTTGTAAGGATTCTTTGGAATTTATTAAAGTAAGCAAGATATCATCTGCAAATAACATTATCTTGGAATTAAATTGATTATTTATATTTAGGCCTATAATTTTAGGATCTGACTGAATTGCCAAAGAAAGATGTTCTATTGTTAAAGCGAATAAAATCGGAGACATTGGGCATCCCTGTTTGGTACCTTTAGTAATTTTAATTGACTCTGATACAAATGGACCTAATTTTACATAAGCTAAATTATTATAATAAATATTTTTTTTATAAAAGTAATGAATTGAGTGGGGAATGTATATAATTCTACAATTTTAAAAAGATAATTCCAGTTTAATGAATCAACGGCTTTCTCAATATCAAGAATGATTATAAGAGCCTCTCGTTTGTCTCTATTTAGAATATCTATAGTAGTTATAATTCTTTGAATATTATCTTGGGTATGTCTGTTATAAATGAATCCCATTTGGTCCTCTGAAATGAGATGAGTTAATGATTTCTTAAATCTGTTAACTAATATAGACATTAATAGTTTATAATCATTGTTAATCAGAGAAATTGGTCTATATGATTTGCATAAATGAGTCTTTATTTTCTTTTAATATAGGAGTAATTAATGAGTATCTCCACAAGGGAGGAATTCTACCTTGTAAATAAGATTCATTTAGGGCTTTATGTAAGAGTGAAATAGCAGAAGATGGCAGAAGCTTGTATATTTCATTAATAATACCATCAATACCTGGTGATTTATTATTTTTGCCTTCCTGAATTTTCCCATTAATTTCCTTTAGAGAGATTTGTTTCTGAATCTCATTAATCAAAGTCTCTGTTAGATTCTTAAATACTGGGAAGTTCAAGCTGTTTTCTGAGAATTCATGTTGAATGTCTTTGTTTTTGTACTGTTCCGAGTAGTGATACTTCAAAGCATCCAAAATAGCACCAATATCATAAACTTTTTTATTATTTCTCCCTTCATGGAATATACTCACAATATTAATTTCAATAGAGTTTCTTTTCACTCTCAGTGTTAAATTACGCATGTATTTTGGAGATGCAGAGAAAGAATTTAATCTTAATTTTTCTAGGGCCAAGTTGGTTTTATGAGTTATATTTTTTGTTTAAGGATTCAATTTCTTTTTTCTTATGTGGATTGGTTCTAGTATTATCTTTATTAATTAATACAATTTGTGTTTGCATATTAGATAATTCCGACTCCCATTCCTTCATTTTATTATTAAACCATGCGATAATTTTGCCATACAAGTAGGCTTTCAATGAATCCCAAAGTATTACTACATTTACTTCACTGGTTAAATTTGTATCCAAGAATAATTCTATCTCTGTATCAAGCCAAGGATTGAACTGTTTCAATTTAGTAATATATGCTGGTATTCTTTTAGTGAAAGATATTTTTTTTAATCAGTTTGAAAATTAAAAATAAGTGCATTATGATCAGCCATAGGGCATGGGACTATTGTAAAGCATGATATTTTTGTTTTTAGATCTTGGGATAAAAATACTTTATCAATTCTGGTTTGAGTCCTATATCTAAAATCACAGTGGGAAAATTCTAATGAATTATCATTTCTAAGATAAAATAAAATCAAATAACTTTAAGTTATCTACCCATTTTTTAAGATTTTTCCCTATAGGAGTAATACGAAAATGTATCTTATTAGTAGTTTCTGAGTCATTCAGTAAACAATTAAAATCTCCTCCTACAATCAAACTACCCTTAGAATTGTTAGTGATGAGTTCTAAGTGCTTTTTAATTGTTGTTACCCCAATTCCCAGAAACCAATAGACATTGACCAGTGTCCAAATTTTATTTCTAAACTTTATTATTATAATTGATGAGTCCCTCCTTATCTTCATAATTATACAAAATTTGAGGAGAGATAACATTTTTCCTCCATAGTGTTAAAACACCTCTGGTCTTTTTGGTAAATGAGGAGTTGGATAGTTTTAAGTATTCATTCAGGTTTCAGCTAAAACTATCATTTATTTTGAAATGGGTTTCTTGTAAGAATATTACTTGTGCTTTATTTAATTTCAAATATTTTAATAGGTTGAGTCTTTTCCCTGGATTATTTAATCCATTAACATTTAAGGAAAGAAAAATCAAATCCATCTTATTTATTTAATGTTTTAAAGTATAATAAATGTGATATCAAAGTAATCATAATATTTAAGATTTGCACACCCTTCTTGGAAGAATTATATTTAAACAATAAGGTGTTGTTTTCCAATTTAAAATACAATTTAATATCAGACCGAGGCCTAAAAAAAAAGAAATATTTAAAGCTAAACTTTTAACAATCAGTAAATCCATTAACTGACATGGAATGTAAAACATTCCTAATCTGACAGGAAAAAAAAAACAGTCAGATTAACCATCACTTCCAATTTTTGGGAATAAATTTGCCCAGCTTGAGGCTCCAGAGTATACATTTTATGAAGTTCTATAGATTAATTGACATGAGTGAACATCAATATATTGATGTAATATATAGTTTGATTGTATCTAGTACAATTAAATCTCACTAATAAGCCTTTGTTTGATTAAGAAATACATATCCTCATTTCTGTATGAATTATTATACAAGTGAAGAATTAACAATTTGATAATAAGCATGTATAGATAATATTTATCAATTAAAGTCTCAAGAGCATCTGGATACATAAAATGTTCAGTAATTTAAAGATAGATAAACATAACAGTATTAATCAAGATAAATCAATACAGTATTAGATCAGCATTTAAAGTATTTATAGTA
This sequence comes from Protopterus annectens, assembly GCF_019279795.1. NCBI lineage: Eukaryota > Metazoa > Chordata > Ceratodontiformes > Protopteridae > Protopterus > Protopterus annectens. Next base: position 876,247,199 of record NC_056746.1, on the reverse strand, counting down.
ATAAAAATTACAAGTAACTAATTGCGAAAGCATTTCTCTTACCATGAGGTATTATGTGATTGTCACTCCTCTATATAGTAATTTCACATATTTCCTTATTGCTTCTAGATAGTAATAATATTACCATAATATAAACATGAGCAGGACACATGGAAATGGAATGTATATTTACAAATGGTGATGGTAGACAGAGGAAATACTAACCAAGCAGTTTCTATCTATCACAAACTCAAAAAGTTCATATAGCCGTGGAAAGATTCCAACAATAACTAATAAGTATAAATTTACTTTCTAACAAATTATGCAAAGTTTTATATAAAGAAGCATGTCTTAATAATACATCAACAATCGAGTAGTTTTTACTATTGTGAGGTTAAATTTGACAGAGTTAACAATATCAAACACATTTAAATGCAAAATTCATTACTTATTCAAGCAAAACCCTTCTTTTTTTTCTTTTTTCTTTTCTTCACCTTTTTCCCTCTTTTTGTACATACATATTTATTTCTTTCCTCTTTATTTATTTCCTATTTCTATTCCCCTTTCAGTTTCCTTTTAATGAAAAGAAACATTCGCTATATGATCCTTAACATTGTCATTACATTTCTTATATATTGATTTGAACATTTGAGCACTGTATAGCGAGTCTTTTGCTATAACATACTTGGACTTCAACCTTTTACCCAGGTCAGCCTTAGTGACCTAGTTAATTACAATAATACTGTGTTTGTGTATAAACTTTGTTCTTGTCATAGTAGTTGTTTCCTTATATATATATATATATATATATATATATATATATATATATATATATATACATGTTCGTAATCCTCTAGGGCTTTAACATTTTGAAAATAGCTTAACTTCTTTATATACCAACTGCAGGATAGAGATTAATAGTAGCATCACTGAACATGGTTAAGCAGAAATTTATTAATAGCTTAAATATTTGTGCCTCATGGGCCTGCCCTTATAACAGTTGTAATGTATATTTCAACAATGGCTCCTTTGTAAAGTACAGCATAGTTATACCAAATGAAGTAAATATCACAAATTAAAACTGAGAGAGCCTGAGTCCAAATGTGAAGTGATGATACTAGCAAATGATTTTATACGCTGTCTATGACTGTCCTTTCCATTTAACCCACTGAGAGATTTTAAGCATGGGTAGTTTAGATGTGTTAGAGCCATTTGTAACTAAATATTTATGTTATATTCTACTAATTTGTCACCAAATTATTTTCTCGATGTCCAGGACTGATGACAGATGTGTATACTTAGCATGTTTAGTTGAGAACAAAACATTATACTTTGCTGCAAAATGTATAGCTTTATCAGACTACTACTTTAATTAAAATAAATTGTGCACACATTATAAACAGTCTTTACTACTGACTGCCATTTACATAACGAGCAGACACTGCTACCTTATAATGGTCAATATTAACTTGCAAATGAAAAAAAAACATTTCAAATAATTCACATCTGACTTAGGATATTGTAACTTCTGAAATCTTGCTTTGCATTTTTTTTCTTTATAAATTTCACTAATGCCAATTAGTCTAGATCAACTACTGTAACACATCTAAGTTACCTTTTAAGATATGTTTTTTTTTTCTTTTTTTCCCCTTTTGATGATGATGATAATACAATGGTCACAGTAAGGTGGGAAAGCCTTTAGTGCAAATATTCTCACAGGGGCATTAGTAAGCAGCCAGTTTACTAAAACATGATCTTTGGTAAGTGGATTGGATTTAGTAATATAATGTGACTTTCTGGAAGAAATGAGATCTTGTTTAGGTGAGTGTCTAGGGATCTCATATAGTGTATGTCAGAATAGACATTAAATCACCTATTGGGGTGCTGTTATGCCAATTCAAGGAATAAAATTTTATACATAATGTCTTGGCTTATTTGAGAGTCATTGTTCGCTATTATTTCAGGTGGTGAACGAATGTCCAGTTGTCAATATGCACAGATTTATTTCTGATATTGTTAGTACTAAATAAGTAATTTTGATACTCCTACAGTAATATTTACATAAAAGGGATAAGCTTGAACTTTGTATCCTGTACTAGAATGATACTGATAAGGAGCAGTTCCATCACTGTTGAATAAATTAGTCTATCAATTAGCATAGGACATTAAAGCTAGGAGCTGTTGATGAACTGTTTTTTTTTTTGTAGTCCAAAGTTTCTCTTTCCTTCTACTGAAAGCAGATAATCAACTTAATATTCATATAAATTACAAAGTATTCTGAAATACGATTGTTAGGGAAATATTTAACTGGTATTTCTGTTGGTATTATAGGTATGTGAAGCCAACATTTTGAAAGCTGACTGTGGATTTTATAATACTGTATGTGTAATTTCAGCCTGTCAGAATACTTCCCAAGCACTTGAGGAGATTTATAATGTAGCAGTGATGTCATCGCCATTTACATAGTCCCGCCTTGATAACTATGGAAGTCATTTTCTAGTTTATTTTACTTGAATCAAGTTAATAATTATCATAGTTTCTAACATTTAGTTTAATGATTTATTGGTGGTATGTTCAAGTAACTACGGGCTGTTAATCAGCAAGACAGACAAAGAAAATCCCCGTTTCACATCAGCAACACTCGTATAGCTGACCACGGATTTTTGACACAGTATGCAAAGGCTATTCAGACAAGCTTCATAATGTTAAACAAAGCTCAGTTTCCATACAGACATGAGAGTGCTTGAGTGAAAAAAAGAGGGTAGAAACAACTTTTGAATTCAGTGCAATGTTTGTGATTACTTTTCTCATGAAAGAGAGAAAAGACAGTTTAGAATGTTAAAATGCTAAGCTGTAAATGGGATCGAGAAAAAAAATACAATAATATGCTGAAGTCTTATAATGACAGAATGCTTGAAACATTTTCAAAAAAAAAAAAAAAAACAAATGAATAAAATACACCAAGAGTTCCTTGCGTTGCGTACCCAAAACCAAACACTGAAATTTTCCACCTCAGACTACCAAACAAGCAGACAGCTACAAAATTACCTGTTTCAAATATCCTCCTACCCCTCTTCCCTCTTCCTTCCTTAACAAGTCAAAAAAAAAGGAAAGACAATTCAGTAAGCAAATGAATATGTGTGCAGAATTCATCTAGTCATATATCTTGGGCATCACTAGCAATTGTATCTAATAGGAATATAGCATTATTCATTTTAAATTGCAAGTTTTATAAAGACATATGTAAGGTAAGTAAAGTAATGATACATACTTATTTAGGTCTAGGTATCCATAAACATTTTATGACTTAGCTTGATCTTTGAGAGAATTAGGAAGTCCAGTGACTTTGACTCCAGTTTTCATTTTCTTCTTTCTCAAATCTGTCCAGTTGTTTTTCTCAGATGATCTTTTAAGGGTCATAGATGGTGTCCAGTCCATACCTTCTGGGATTGTGATGATGTTATTGTTTTGAATAAAAGATGCAGCTTCTCCTATATTGTTGAAAGATCTCATCTCATTCTGATGATAGATTTTGATTTTGGCTGGATAGACTAATTTTGCTTTAATTGTATTTTGCTTTAAAAGCTTTACCAATGGCCAAGAGCTTTTTTTCTCATTTCCAGGACTCTTGTGGAATAATCATTGTCTAGCCTTATTTGGTTCCCTTTGAAGGACAAGGGACTTTTCCTCCAAGCTGTTCTCAGAATAAGTTCTTTATCTAAAAAGGATAGAAACTTCACTACAATAGATCTTGGAGAAGCATTAGGGGAAGAAGAAATAGGTTTCCCTATGGCTCTATGTGCTCTCTCGATCCCATAGGACATACCTTCTTTTTAGACCAAGAATTCAAGTAGCCAGGAATTTAGGAAGGAAATAATATCTTCTCCATCTGTTTTTTTCAGGGAGACCAAAAATTCTAATATTTGTTCTCCTCTCTCTGTTTTTAATGTCGTCTACTTTATTTATCAGCCAGTTATTCTGTTGCAGTATGGTCTCACAGTGTGATTCATCTTCTTTAAGCCTTTTGTCTATGTCATTCAGTGAAGTTTCAGTGTTCAGAATTTTGGATTGTTGCTACTGGAGTATTTCCTTCAGAACATCAGTTTGTTGTTGACAGTTCATCTTTAAAGTTTCAAGGTTATCAGTAAATCTATCCATTTTTAGAGACAATTCCTGGATAATGGTAGAGATAGACTGGATCTCCTTCCTTAATGTGAAATCAGCATGTGAAGATTTTGAGTTGCTCATCTCTGTTCAGTTGTATAATCATTAGTTTTGACAGGAATCTTTTTAAGAAAAGACTCCAAGGTTGAGAATCTAGTAGATTGTATATTCCCAAATAGATTGTATAACTTTAAGGAGCTAGTGACAGAATTTTAAAGTAATAATTTTCCTGTTTCTTATTAGCTGATGTGGAGCTCAAGAAAAAAATTGTTACCAGTTGGCCATCTAGGGTCTGCCCCCAATATGAATTTATATTGATGTCTGTCACAGAACATTTAATGATGGTATATAGACACGTGCACACCTGTGCCATACAGCAAGTGTCACTGTGATGGCGGCATGTGAACTGTGTAGCAGGTTGATCTGTTCCACTACAACATGTTCTAATATGACAACAATATACATACAAGTGTATCATACCATGTCAACAGTTATCAGGAGACATATTACTACAGCTATTATAGAAGGAGCATGTAATGCAAGGGCAGCAATAGCCAACAATCCAGTAGATCACATCATAGTCTCCCACATCAGCCCCAATGACAGCAACTTTGCCATGTCAAATGGTCATAGGGTCATAGGACATTATTAGGCTAATGGCCAACATCACATGAAATCCTAGCCATTATTATAGCATGTAAAAACAAATACCTATGTCTATATTATAGAAGATAGCAAGATTATTGTGCATATGTGTATATTTGTTGGATTGCATTACAGCTGGCCACTGTCTATATGGAACATGTGCACCATACCATGACAGGATTAGCAATCAGACAGGCAATTGTCTGGAGATGACTTGCAGAGGCTCTTGGAAAGACTCTGCTTCATGATGTTTGTATGCATATTTGAAATGAGGACATCCTGCACTCCTCTGCAGAAAGGATGTCATGTGGCCAGAGAAAAAAGTAGGATGATGGATGCATGGGGTTACTTGAAAGGTTCCCCAAGTGGTAGTGAAATGAAGAGCAATTCCAAAGATCATACAATGACCATAATGTACCATCAAACACACACACGCACACACACACACACACACACACACACACACACACACACACACACACACACACACACACACACACACACACACACGTAGACTGGGCCTGATTTGAACATTACACCCGTGTAGGTATAGAATATGAATGCCATGCAATGTCACAGGAACAACACCACATTAGTCTGACTGTAACACTGTCACACTGCACTTTATGTAGTATGACAGTATCATTGTATGCTGAGGAGAACATGTTGTAAGCAGTGTAGGACATGGATGTAGAGTCACATCCCTGTGTAAAATTATCTCAAAAGTGATAGTTGTATTTATAGACACGCAAGTTGTGAACAGTCAGAATAGAACCCCTATATGTGTAGGTAAAGTAGCTTGCAAACACAGTAATTAACATTACTGCCACAGCACAGCTTTATCTTGAATACTGTCAGAATGCATGTTGTACAGGATGACATTATCATTGTATGCTACATCAACATGTCCAGAGGAGGATTTGACATCGCTGTGGATTCACATATTGTTCTAAAATTTTTACCATAGTGATTGTTGAATGCACACACAGTTGACTGCAGTGAGAATAGAACCCCTACTTACCTATATACAAAGTGCAATCACCACAGCACAAATCTGGATTTTATAGTGTCAGACAACACTTTATAACTGATGACATCAGCAGTGTCTGAAGAGAAGTGAATGGTAATAGCAGTGCAACTCTGTATTTAATGCAAGCACTACAGCAAAAGTCTGACTTTTATAATGCTGCTGGACAATTTATAGTTTATGACATATTTATTGGATGTTTGAGAGAAAATGTTGAGAGGCCTGAATGAAATGGATGTGTAGTCATGTACAGCTGTAAAAACATTTGTACTCCATGGGACTGTATGATGCACAGTTATGGTTTCTGACTAAACACACACTCACCAGTTCACCCCTTCCTAAGTATACCACCTAGAGGCCTAAGTATTTAACATAAGCACCACTGTACAAGTCTGGCTTTTCCAGTGCTGCTGGACAACTTGCAGTGGATGGTATCATCATTGGGTGTTTGAGAGAAATGTTGGGAGGCTTGAATGAATTGAAAGTGTAGTCATGTACAATTAACAAAATATTTGTTCTCCATGCAATTGTATGATACACAGTTATGCCCTTCTGACTAGATACCCATGGCAAGTCAGCTGCGGTGAAATTAGAACTCCTACCTCACTAGCTCCACCAGCTACAGAATTCAGTAATTAATGCAAGTGCCACAAAACAACTCTGGCTTTTGCAATGCTACAGTGCAATTTATAGTGGATGAGATCATCATTGGATGTTTGAGAGAAGATGTTGGAAGGCCTGAATGAAATTAATGTTTAGTGATGTACAACTGTCACAATATTTTTACTCCATGGGATTGTAATGACTGTAGGATGCACAGTTATACTTTTCTGAATAGATACACACACACACACACACACACACACACACACACACACACACACACACACACACACACACACAAGTTGATCACACTGAGATTAGAACCCCTACCTAACTAGGTAACCCAGCTACAGAACTCAGTACTCAACACAAGAACCACAGCACAAGTCTGACATTTGCAATGCTGTCGGACAATTTATAGTGGATGACATCAATCATTGGATGTTGGGAGGCCTGTATGAAATTGATAGGTAGCCACGTATGGCAGTCAAGATAATAAAAAGTTCTACATGTTACCAGATTTATGAGTGTGCAAAGTGTAGTATTTGCTGTTGTATTTCCAATGTGCAGGTATACTTTAAGAGATAGCTTTGCAAACTATATAGAAACAGCTGTCCACATTACTAAAATTATTAGACAATCTGAATGTGTATTGTCAGTATAAGGATGTACATGGTATGTAACAAAGCATTTTTTTATTTCTGTAGTGTAGTTGATATATTTGGGAGCAACTACTGAGAGATCAAGATTCAAGTGCATGGGTGCAGGTAACACATAACTACAGTCTAAATATGTGTTTAGTCATTAAACAGCGCCTTCCCTTTGAGTGCATTTTTTTATGGACTTTAATGGGATGAAGACTTAAGTATGCAGTAAATATAAGTAATGCATGCTAATCAACACTTTCCATGTAGCACCGCCAAGCAGCTGGTTTAAGCAGTCAATGGCAAAGTGTTTGCACATGTGAGATACATATTTAAGGGCTCCTACTTGAATTTGAGAAGTACTTTTCCATACGGGCTATGGTAGACACATCTAACAGATACTATGCTGTTCATAAATAGCTAATATTGGAAATGTGTCAAAAATTGTCTGACCTTAAAAAGTATTTATACTGCTTTCCCTGGTTGTGCATAGTTAAGTAATGAGCAAATACAGGCCTCTGCTTCACTGATAAAATTATGAGAGTTATATTGGGTTGCTTACTTCCAGCAAGCACATTAAGTGGTATGTGGTAGTCAGCACTTTGGGTAGTACTGAGTGTAACAAACTGTGGCATCAGGAGTAAATGCTGAGATGTTTATTTTGAGTCCAGATGATACAGAGTTTAAATTCCTCTGTATCTAATAATTATAATATGTATGTGATGACCCACTGATAGACCAGTAATCAAGCAGCCTCAATCCTCACCACTGGCACCAGTGGGGGACATTCACTGAGAGGTTAAACAGGTACACACACAGCATTTCCAGATGCAGCTCTTTGCATCAAGTGCAATTTACCCTAAGAGCACACAGAGACCTTAGTCAGTCTGGGGTTGGTTTCTCTCTCTTCCTCCAGATCCCAGTAAGACTGCTCACTGGCACAGCTATAGAGTTGAGATCTCAGCTGGGTGACCAAGTCAAGACCTCCAGCACCCTCTCTGTCCAACCAGTGCTTCGTGTCACCATCCACATAGCTCACACACACACACACACACACACACACACACACACACACACACACACACACACACACACACACACACACACACACACTTTAAAGTTTGATTTATACACACACACATACCTGGAAAAGGCTGGCACAGGTTTACTAGCTGTACCACCTTCTGCCCAGACTATAAGGTAGTTACCACTGCCATCAGTCACTCCTTATCAGCTACTTTAAGGTCCTTAACAAAGGGAGTCCAATTTTACTGGGTAGTATTACTACTAATTCAATGACCAAGAACAAGGCTACTAGGAGTGGCTCACACAGTGTCACCAAATAAATATGCAAGTACTCTTGAAATGTAAATATAACTACCAAAGATCAGCCACAATGAAAGGTTTAAATATATTTAATAATAAATAATAAAAGAACAAGACAGTACTAAGTATATATTCACAGTGACATCAGAGTTCAAAACACAGGAAATATTTAAAATAACATTTCAGGACAGGCTCAGATAAATAAATAAAAATTATATATAAACTAAGCTTCACTAAATTCCTGACTGTATCTAAAAGAATTACTATACCCTAGTTATCTTAATTAGAACAAGTCAGATGATCTGGTAAATGGTTCTCTGTTGTTGTCAGGTCCAAGACAGAATACAGAACACTCTGTCTCACTAAGAGACTTCTCAAAATAATATCCAAAATATTACTGCTGGGATAGCTTGCAGGATGATATCATTTCTTGTCATCTGACTTCTAATTCCCAGGCAGAACAACCATTGATGGCAGCAGGTAGCATTTAGCATCTACCTCTAAAATACATATATGAGGGCTTTTGCTCAGATCTTTGGCAGATTCTGGAAGTCATAAAACAATTACATTCCTTCATGCTTTCAGAGGTAGTAATTAGTTCAACCAAAAGACAATACAGAAAGCTTCCTAGTACAGACTTTGTGTTTCTAGCTGCTGTGAAACCTGTCAGATAGCACTTTATGACCTAGGGTATAATGTAATTTAATTTCAGATATTTTCTGAAGTTTGCTGGACTGAAGTTAACCCTCCAGTTTCCTCTGTTAAACAAATACATTTAAACAGTTACAATAGTGCATGCACATTTCCCTTCCAGTATGGCACACTGTGGTTACATTTCAAACAAAAGCATTTTACAAATACCTTTTCAATACAAACATCTGTTCCAAGCAGTTTGATATACACATGGCATACAGTTCTAATGCTTTTGTAACACAAGCATCCTAAGTGACATACAGTTCTAATTTGTTAGATCAACTTCTTGTATAAATGAGTCTGATATTCACAAATGACATATAATCATTCACAAAATTCCAACAAGCCATGCTGTCAATGCCTCCTTTTGTGACAATGTATTCATAATATAATTAAATAATCCTTTAATCTACTTCAACTGTTTGTTTCCTGGTAACCACACTAAGTCATAGGAAGTGAAGAGCCATTCAGTGTCACTAGTCATTGGTGCCTGATGCCAAACTTTGCTCAATTGCAGAGGAAAAAAATTGAGGGGCTTCACTAGGGGATTTTTTATTTGAATGTGTGGTATGTGATTCTATTTTTTTACCAGATTAAAGGTGTTAAAATGGGGTAGATAAAGTGGAGAAATGGGGGGCAAGCAGGGGAAGAACAAAGGGGAAAGCAATATAGGAATGTGCAAGAGGGAGGTAGGAAAAAAACATGGCCATCTGCTTCTTCAACAGTTTAAAATGAAAATATATATAGAATATTGGCTGAATTTTGGCTGTCACCTAAACAAAGAGAGGTGACAACAATGCAATAATGTTGTATAGCCAATTGGACTGAATCAAGTGTGTCAAAAAGAGACATGTGCAAAGTAGAGAGCTATTTACAAGATGATTTTTTTTTGTTAGGACGGGCACCCATTTATAATTTTTTATTTACATAACAGAGGAATGTTGGGTAAGGGACATAGGTATTTCTGGGTCAGGTAAGTAGTGTAGGTGAGGAAGTGGGTGCAGACAACCGGACAAGAAAGACAAGAGACAGGGATGGTGAGGGAGACAATGGGTCCGGGTCACCATAACTGGGGATAGGGTGGGGACATCAGATGCCCATGCCTGTCAAACACAGGGACAGTGAGAATCTAGTCCTCACGCACATAACTCTCATCACTGTCCCCTTACTCTACTGGCTGTTGGAGTGCTTGATGTCTTTGTTTATGCACCATAATAGACAGGATCATCTCCATCCAGCAGAGGCATGCACCCATGGTGCTATCCACCCTCACACACTGTTTGGCATCTCCTGGCAGGAGATATAATCCCCACCTCTGCCAATTCTCCCAGAGGGTACCACAGCATCAGCTACTGGGGTAGTGCTACCTAATGTAGAGGGCCCAGGTAGTGTAGGGGCAGCAGAGGCAGTACTGCCAGGTTGGGTCCGGGATGTGCTAGGGGTTGGTGCAGGAGCCGGTGGAGTGGGGGCAAGCTGAGCCAGAGTGGTTGGCTTACCTCCCTGTGCTGCAAAGCATTTTGTGGGTTGTCATAAATTGATGACATCAAAATGCTCTGATCACACATATAAAAAAAGGGAGAGATAAGGGTTAAGGTAAGAGAAAAAAAAGAGATAATTAGTACCATCATATGTGACATACAATAAATTAGTACAATATAAACAATTTATTTCTACTTTTACATTTAAGTTTACTTTTTAACAGCTGCAAAATATAACTGATGATTTCTCCAAGTAATCCTTACAATATGCATATGTAGCACATATACTTGATCAAATAATACCGATTAGGTTACAGCATGGCATATATGCCACTCCTGTTGAAATTATTATGTAATATTTTTACATGATTTTTACTATGTATTTGTTACTTGTGGTATATGAACTCACAATGTCTGACTACAGTATTACAATTGACTCCTACATTTGGGTTGTGCTGCAGACTGAGGCATGCATGCTTGACTTTATAGTTAAAACATGCATGCTTAATTTGATACTACTGTATAGAAGAGCAATACTTTAGATAAAATAATAGTTATGTTGTGCTGCATACATACCCCTTGTTTCCCTCAGTCTTGTCTTGGTAGGTTGTTGAATGAAAAGGAGAGAACAAGAAAATAGCATTATGCATACCAGTCTTGCCTATATACAGCTATCTATCTAATTTAAATTACCTTATCTGTATACTTACATGACTGTGGGATGTCAGCAGTCCTATACTCATCCAGCTACTGGATGAGTGTATCCCATGCCTTTTCAGGTCATTAAAGTGGGGCTTGCACTGCTCTCCAGCGCATGGAATGCCAGTTGCACTGGAGACAGTCTTAGATTATTCCAACCACAGATTTGTACTGAGACCCAGTATAATCCCCCTGCAGTATTCTTTGGCTGTGGTTCTTTACAAGGAGTCCAATAAAAATTCTGGACTCCTCCACACCACACCTTTGAACCCTAAATTGGTCACCTTTCCTTCTACCTTCAGACATGTCTACTCAGGGCAAACAGCAACAGTTAATATTGTTTTCCTCCCAATTTGCATTATCATGTTTAATGCTAATGTGAAACCCGAACAACCATGCCAACCAAGTTTGCCCAACATTAAGCAGAGAGGAACGGTGCTAAACAGAAAGGAAAGCAGTTTATGAACTAAGATGGGTAATGTGACAATTGGCATAAGTTTTTGGTTTGAATGCTGCTCTACCTGTTATTTTAACTTTGCAGACATGCATTGAGGGTATACATTATTTGACCTGACACATTTTTGTGTGGCTTTATACACAGATAAAATTCACTTGTACAATGTGGGATTCAAACCTGTGCAACATAGACAAAACATATACTTTACATGGGTGATTTTTCATCTCTCCCTGAGAAGAAGCACTTATAAGACTTCCTCATTAATTATATATAAATACACAAGACAGAGTGTAGAGTTAGCCATATATGTGTGTGACCTGACAAGGTCTGGTTTACATATTCATGTGTGTATGAGTATCATTGAAGTCTGAAGTCCATAAAAGGCCAGAAAAGACAATTATAATTACAGAAACATAATTGTCAGTATACCCTCAGTCACGCATTAAGTCATATGAGCTCCAGTGCTATACATACCTAATGTTATTTTTAATTATGTTTACATTGTTTTATATTTTATAAAAGTGAGTGGACAAGCATTACTCTAACTCTGTAACTGTGTAATTGTATAGACATAATTGTACTGCTACCCACAATTAACAGCCATAATTGTATTGATACCCACAGTTACCCATGTAATATATCTCTGATATCCTGTGTATGCTCAAGACAAATGCTATAGACATTTATTCCTATGTGTAAGTATTTTTGTACTGTTAATTTTTACAGAAAGTAAAGTGGACAATCAGTAAGAAAAGTAGGGCTTAGCTGGATTAGAACCCAGGCTCACCTATACTATAACTCTTAACTTAGGACTGCTGCCACAGGAAGAACTAGGTGGCAGTTGCATATTTTTGCATTCATTACTCTGTGTGCTGACCACCACGCAACACCACTTAGCATGTTTGCATGGTGGCAAACCATACAGGATACAATGTATCTATTTTGAAATTGTCTACTGTCTTTCTATCTGCAGCTGTTCTAGAAGATTGCTGACATAGCCATAATGCTTCTTAATGACTTTGCATGATGGCAAACAAAAAAATGCAACAATGTATCCATTCTAAAATTGACTACTATCTGCTTCTTGTGTGAGTTATTAAACCATGTTTGTGCAAAGGAAAAAGATGCACAAATGTGACAGGCAAAGCTCACTTTCTTTTATCCTTCTAAGCAGTGTTTATTATGTTTTATCCTTAAAAGACAAATGCAGAGCTTAAACCATGATCTAGAGAGAATAAACACTGTGTGTTTCATCATGTTTACCTATGTGTTTTACACACACACTTTATTCACAGCTATAATTTATGCAGTCTTATTATACAAGTAACTTACCAATAAATTTAATGTATTTATCCATTTCACCGTGTTTGTGCTGTCACACGTCTCACAAATATTAATATTTAAAAACAAATAAATAAATAAACATAAACAACATTACAAAACAAATTTTAGCACACATTATAAATTTTTATACACGTACAGATATGAACTGTCACACCAATGAACCTACAAAACACGGTATGGGTGTCTTACCTTTCATTGCCACAGAAACAGCTTTGCAGCAGGAATGCAAATCATTGTACATATAAGCAAGTCCCATTTCATCTACAGTATTAAGAAGACATATAACAATTGTGCACTCTCAGTTGTATGTGTATTAATTATATATTTAGTGCAATGATTGATTGCACAGCCATTTATTAGTACTGTTTGCAGCACTGCAGCTCTGTTTTCTCTTTGTATTCTGTTCATTCTTCTCTTATCTGAGCAGTAATCTCAGATATGCAGTCTGTAAGGCATTTTGTATCATTGTCCTTAAAATGCATGAGAATATTTTATGACAATTATATACAGTTTTCAACAAAGGCAGGAGAGTTTGGATATTAGTGAACAGAAACGGATACATGTGTGCTGCTCACTTCCATTTAAAAGCTTGATACAAACAGTCTTACCTTATTCAAAACCTCACTGCACTCTCATCTTACTTCTGAGTGGAAATGCTCTTGCTCTCATCCAACCTAAATTCAGACTATCCTGACCTCTTAATTCTTCCAAACTCATTTCTTGCCAATCACTACCTACTATGGTACTCCATCCTTTGTGATGTTATTTACCTACAACTGAAAGACCCCCCACCACAATTTCCAAAAAAAAATGTATTTCCAACTGAATGTTACTTGTTGAATATTTTTTTTGAATGTACATCTTTTTCTTTTTTCTGTATTATGTAACATTTACTTGAAAATGGATATGTATATACATGATATGTATTTGTACTTGGCTGTACTATGTACTACTATGGAGTTTATACTTCCTTTCTACGTACTTGTTTTTTTTTTTTAATGGGCTCCTTGTAGCCCAATGGACTATCATGGAAAACAAACTGTAAATAAATAAATAAAAATAAAATTACTTCTACACTTTGTAAGTGTATCCTGATTGACACAACTGCTGCAGGTAAGGGAGTCTTAATTGCTGTTGTGTCTTCCTTCTTCCATCTCCCTCACACCCATCATTCACAGTTGCAATCCATTAGCAACTAACACTGAGGTAGTGCCTCACTATGTTTATATCTGGATGCACTGAACCAAACATTTGGGATTCAGCAATTTTAATGAGTTCACACCTCATTATAATTTTATAAAAAATGAATATGGTGGGATGGAAATATTTGTGGAGGTTCTTAATGCAAGATGTATAGAAAGTATCTAGATGAAGGGGATCTGTATAATAGTAGTTAGTTTATTTGAAAAAAAAAAACAAGAAGGAAGTGAGAGCATGGAAAACTGGAGCTCATAGGTCTATGTAACAGAGACTTCAAAATAATAAAAGTATTCAAGAAAGATTAGGTAAATGATACTGGATATTGTTAGTAAAGCATTTATAGAATTTATGGCAGAGAAGAAAGGGTATTACTTATATTGATGAGTAATTTATAGATAACATAATCAGGGAAACAAAGGACCCTAGAGTGGTAACCTATAGCATTCCTAAGACCTATAATGATGTCTGTCATGAACAGACATGGAAGATTATGGAGTGTTATAGAACAGAGTATAAAATAAAAAAAATCACTAAGAACTTATAACTCTGAGGTTCAGGTTTTAATTACTGGAGAGTTGGAAAATTAAATTCACATATGAAGAGGTTTGAGGCAAGGCTGTACAGCCTGGCTTTATAAATACTGTAGTAGAGAAAATTAAGCAAAGAATAGAGGATGGCAGATGAATAGCAGTACAGGCAGATAAATTGCCATTCATGATTTCTACAGATGGTATGATGGCAGTAGGAAAAAATAACGGATATATTAGAATAATAATAATAATAGGAATAAAAGGATATTTGAAAAAAGATGGGACTATAGCTTAATACAAGCAAAAATGAAAATTGTGGGGAACAGGTAAATGTTTGTAGAATCTATTTTAATGAAGCAGACAGTAAAGTGCTGGAAGTAGTGCATGATAAAAGACAGTCCCTGGGATTCGAAAAACTCCCCGTAGCCTTCACACAAAGTCTGCATGGAGTTTACATGTTTGTGCGGTGAGCAGCAGTGCTAATGACATATCCGTGCCACACACCACGTTTAAATGTAAACAAGCACAGTTTCGTGGCTGGCAATGGTGATACCAGCCAGGAAACTATGTAAAGCAACACGGATAGGAAACTGGGCTACAGCAGAGCAAAGTAGGTTAGTGGGACTGCATGAAATGCCATAATGATTACCAGGGTTTAACATATACTTATGTATATAGTCCAAACACTGTACAGGACAGTGTATACAGTGCAGAGTATTGTGAAATACCATTGCAGACATTCTGTACAAAAGTTGTGTAAGGGTACATGGACTGCACTATAAAATAAACAGTCAGGGGAAGTCTGTATATTGAATACAGATGCTCAGACAAATTGTTGGAATGAACACAGGGAAGACAGGTGACACACTCTAATGTACAGCAGTTGAGGGTATGTCAATGAAAGACAGTTGTAGCAGAAGTACCAGTCTTGTATCAATATGGAACAGTATGGACAGCACAGTGAAAATGTGTATCATTTGACTGTCACACAAGGTGATGTAACAATGGAGAAGATGTCTTTGTGAGATAAGCATTCCAATGTGAACAATGCAGAGGACATAATTTGGGTAGGGTGCATATTGTGAAACTGAGCAAACTGATTTGCCTGAATATGAGTGTAATCTCAGCAGAGGTCTCCAAAAAGTGGGACACAGTTACAGACTCATGGAAAACAATAAAAGAAGTATGCACGTCTTTGTGAGATAAGCATCCTTACATGAACAATGCAGAGGACATCACAGGTGTTATATACAATTTGGGTAGGGTGCATATTGTGAAGCTGAGAAAACTGATTTGCCTGAATATGAGTGTAATCTCAGCAGAGGTCTCCAAAAAGTGGGACACAATTACAGACTCATGGACAACAATAAAATAAGTATGCACCAGCATGGGCAATATCAGATTAATACCACCAATACTCCCACATCTCTGACAAAATATATATGATTTTGAGTGATCAGAGATGATTCTGCACAAACACACTTGGACAACTATTATAACATGTCAGCAATCTACAAGGGTAATCAAGCACACCATCCTGACACTAACGTCTGCCTGATATATTAGGAGGGACACTGCTGTATCTGTATGTGACATTATGACTGATACTGGCTAGCTGACTGGTGATCATGGCAGATATATATGGCACAATCTAGACTATCATAAATGTAGCCAATGCCATCAATGTTGTCAAACAGCTGTGTATTCATTGTGTGCATCACTGGAACAGGTATAACACATACATCTGGTGTAACACCTTGATGGGGGTTCTGCACCATCAGACAGTAATGTTTATGCAACAAAAAGAATAGCTAGGCATGGCCAATAAGATGTGTGTCAGCACACTGTGGCAAAGGTGGCACACTTCAGTTACACATCACTGAAAAATGTGTAGGGAGGTACATGAAGAAGAGTCCATTGCACTCAATTATTGGTGTGATGAAGGCTGTGAACAATGGAGGCATTATGGCCTTTGATGTGGATGTCCTTCATGTACTCAGTAGCTGTATTACATACAAGGCAGTAGTCAGCACTGTGGCCACATGCTGGTGGACGTTCCACATACCATCCAACCAAGGACACAGGTCACATGCCACTTAATATGCTTATAGGGCATGATGTCTGCATTATCCTTGGGTTGTGCATTTGTTTTCATGATGCAACACATCCCCCCATGTTTTTGTTTCATCTCATGTGTTGTCATGTCTGTAGCAGTTATCTTTGGTGTGTGTTGATACTGTCTGTATTATACTAATCTCACAGCTGGAGTCAATGTTTTCCCAAAATCTGTACTCTTTCAGACAGCTGCTTGGACTCAGTATATGTATGTCATTTGTGACATCTGTGACTTAAATAATGGACAGGAAAGGGCCTAGCAGATAGCCCTGATGTATGGAACTGAGTGTCACTTCACACATTTCAACATATTTAGATGCCACGTATGTGATCCACTGGTCTACCCACTTGGTGATACAGCTGTTTATGGCCACATTTGACAGTGTTGAGTGAATACCTCAGTGTGTGTTGTTTGTCTCATGTATTCAAAAGAGACAATGAAATGGTATATAGATTCAAGATATTTATTGTACATAATCATTTTTTTCATTTTGCTCATCTTCTGAGTGGTTGGCTGCTGAGATTCACCTGCATAAATCAACTGACAAAAGCTGATGGAAGGACTCTCCGATCTTGTAGCCCAGGCAGGTATGACCCTAGCCCTGAGTAGCATCCTGTCATCGCCCAGAATGATACTGCAGTACAAGGACAAGATGATTGACTTCAACAATTGTCTAAGCTTCTGGTGTCATTCTAAGGGGATCTAGTATCTGTCTGCCTGGGACAACATGGTCGACAGACCACGATGGTTTGCCAGAGATGGCTTGCACCTATCACCCCTGGGATTCCGCATACTGGCAAAGGCTCTTGCCGCCCCTATAGTGACTTTTTTTAGGCAAGGTTCAAATGACAAATTCACCACCATAACAGGAACAGGCAAGCAAAAACTAAGGGTAATGCTACTCAATGCTAGAAGTCTAAATTTCAAAATGCACTCACTCGAGGCACTCCTTAAAATGGAGAACATCAATGTCTGTGCAGTGACTGAGACCTGGTTCAAGGCTCCAGAGAGCACCCCTGCATTACCAGGCTATAAATCATACCACACATGTTTTGGCCATCTAACCTGGACTGGAACACCAAAGGTGGAGATGTGTCCATATTCATTAAGGATATCCACACCTCCAGGCTAGTTGCTCAACATAATGCAGCCGAGGTTATCCAATGCAACTAACTCTGGGCAAAACTGCAATCCAAATTGTAGCTTGCTACAGATCCCCCACCATGCCCCAGGATTTCCACTCCTCTTTTCTTGATATACTGGAAAATATTAGGGTTCAAGCAAACACCCTAATATTGGGCAATTTCAACTACCCCACCATTAACTGGGAAAACTACTCATGTACCAACTCCTTCACTCAGCGCTTTCTGGAATTCATAAATTCCAATGCCCTGGATCATCTTATCCACACCCCCACCAGGGGCAACAATATCCTAGACCTAGTCATTACCAACATGAGTGACCGGTGCTCCACACCTGAAGTCAACTCCTCGTTGGTCAGATCCAACCCTAAACTAATCGCCCTAGATATCCACATCCAGCCCCCACCCCCCATTAAGGAAACCATGGTAAAAAATTTCCCCAAAGCCTACTTCATGCTTCTTAAGACAGAAATGGTGAACTTCATGACACCCATGCAGATGGACAATACAGTTACGACTGCTGAATCCTACACAAATGCACTCTATAAGAAATTACACGAGTGCATGGATCGTGCTATCCCAAAGAGAACCAAGACGCTATTCTCCAAAAAAAGGAAGCCAATCTGGTTAAACAAACTCTACAACAGAAGGAAGAAATTGTTGCAAAAGAGGGTAAAATCCCATGAGTGGAGGAGCTCCCTGGTCAACCTCAGCAAGAAGCTGAGATCCCTTATAAGATCCTCCAAAGATAGCTATGAAAACAAGATTGCCACTGATTCTAAGGACAACCACAAAACATTCTATAGCTATGTCAAGAATCCCATTGGCAACACCCAGATCTGCTCTGAGTTACAGCACAATGGTACAAAAATTACAGACCAACTGATATTGCCAACATCCTGGCAGATAGGTTTAGTGCTAACTTTACCCCCCTCTCACCCCCTAAAGGGCCCATATCTATACAGGAAGAATGCAGAGTCCCTGTAATCACAACTTCACATGTAAAAGCAGCACTCTCTAAAGCCAAAAACACAGCATCCATGGGACCGAACAACATCCCAGGCTGCATTTTACATGAACTACAGAATGTCATCCCTTTTGGTAAAAACTCTGTACCCATGAACTACCACATAGGCAGTAGTCTACTTAACACCGAAAGTGTGATAAGAGACCTTGGGACACAGGTGGGCAGTAGTCTCTCCTTTGATAATCACATCGCCACAGTAGTCAGGAAATCCTTCTACGTGGCACACCTTATCACAAAAGGTTTCTCATCCAGGAAAAAAGAGGTCATTGTTCCCCTCTACTCATCACTCATTAGACCAATTATAAAGTACAATGCCCCTTATGGTATGTACCTCACAAGACATCTACAACAACTGGAAAGGCCACAGAAATACCTCACAAAGAGGATTACTGGCCTCAAACAGATGCCCTACGCAGATTGTCTCAAAAAACTGCAGCTTCACTCCGCTGCATATCGCCTACTCAGACGCGATCTCTGCCTAACATACAAGCTATGACAAACCCAGAGCTTTTGGACATGCTCCACTTAAAGAAATCCTAATCCCTCTGAGCTACACGCTCTAGGGACCTAAACTTTGTCACCACAATAAACAGAACATGCTGGAGGGATAGATTCCTGTCCCACAGACTTCCCATACTCTGGAACAAACTACCTATCTATATCAAACAAAGTTCCTCATTAGCACTCTTCAAGAAAAATCTTGATTGGATAGGAAATAGGAAATTCACCTCGGGAATCACTTCTGTGGCTCTGCTCGACAGTGGCACAGGAAAATAATTTTCTTGGGTGGCGAGAGCCAGGGTACCTTTTGGCTAGACTTATATAGGCCCTAGGGCCAATAGCCTAGTACCTACCTATGAACCTATGTCAGGAAAGTGTATGCAGTGAGCCACACCATAGGTGATCTGTGATGTTGTCACAGCCCATTGATTCTGTGTGATAGGCCTAGATGAAGGTAAGACTGTGCATTATACCTATCTTGATCTGGCCTAGGGTTTTGACACAATCCCCCACTCAGGTATCATTGAGAAACTCTCCCATCTGGGGATTAACGTTTACATCACTAGATGGATAAAGAATTGGTTCACTGACAGAACACATACTGTGAAAGTTAGTGAATTAACCTCTACCATTAGAGCTGTCATCACTTGGCATACACCAGGGATCTGTGCTTGGCCCTTTACTGTTTGGAATCTATTTCTTGACAGTTCAGGCTAAAGTATATGATCTTTGGCTTACCAAGTTTGCTGATTCTTGCATACTGGGTACAATCATTGAGTACACCAATGATGATCACATACTGCAGGAGGGGCTAACACAGACAAATGTTTGGTGACAAAGCCACACAGTCTACAAATAAATGCAAAAATTTGTCTTTATTTTGGCCTTCTGTAAAGCAGAATTCCCTGTTAATTACAGCAATGGCAACACTCCCCCGTGCAGAAACCCAGTTGTGCAAGACCTGGGAACACACACATGCAGCAATTTGAACTTTGATCACCAAGTGTCCACAGTTGTATGAAAAGGCTACGATGTGCACATCATAAGTCATCCCATCGTATTCAAATCTGAGAATTATATAACAGCACTGGACTCAAATCTCATCAGAACAGTAATCGAGTATAATGTCCCCTTTTGCATTTAGCTCACCAGACATCTGCAGCAGCTGGAGAGACCACAGGGGTTTCTCACCAAGAAAATGCAGGGCCTACAAACCATGCATGATGTATGTGGACATGTCATTGTAATCTGCATCACACAGGATGAGGTGACTTATGCCTGACCTCAAGGCCAGTCCCTGTCCCTGCCCACATGGGAACAGTGCATATAAGATACAGTTGATGACATCAGCAGTGTCTGCTGAGGAGACTGTGGTAATAGCAGTGTCCCACATGCTGGTGTAAAAGGCTCTCTCTCTAATGCCAAGCAAGTGTGCACGTGCACACACACACACACACACACACACACACACACACACACACACACACACACACACACACACACACACACACACACACACACATACACAGATAAACACTGACACATGCTCATACACACACACACACACACACACACACACACACACACACACACACACACACACACACACACACACACACACACACACACACACTCTTTGCAGTGAGAACAAAACCCTTACCTATCTAAGTGCACAGCCTACAGAACTCAGTAATTTATGCTAGCATGCTAGAGCACAAGTCACATTTTTATGAGGCTGCAGATCAACCTATAGTGCATAACATGAGCAGTGGATGTAGGAAAGAAGATGATGGGAGACCTGTATAGGTTTATAACCTCAGAGGTTCCTAGGAGGTTACTAGGCTAATGGCCCTATGGCCTATACAAGCCTAGCCATATAAAAACCCAGGTACCCTTATTGAGCATAGTTAGATGTCTGTTGTTAGCAGAGCGATTGTGTGATCAGCACCAACTGTCCCTGTCCAAGAGGGATATAGGTGCCACCCCTGGGGTGAATTTATAATCAGTTGTCAAATTTGCACTTGAATAGGGTCATTGAGGAGCAGTGCTTCACATGCAGTGGGAGCCTAATACAGAGTAGCGGCAATCACTGGGAGATATAGCTCTCCAGCATGTTCTGTTTATGTCACACCCTAGGCTAAGATCCCTGGAGCAAGTGATTCTTGTCCCATTTGATTTGTCGATGTCCAGCATTTACATTAGGGCAGGGTCTGAGACTACTCTGTAGGCCATGTCCAAGTCACTTCTCAGCAACCTGTATTATACTGAGTACAATGACAGGAATTTCAGTCTTTCCATGCATGTCATGTTTTGGAGGCCCTGGATTCACTTGGTCAGAAACCTCTGTGGTCTCTCCAGTTGCTGCAGGTGTCTGGTGAGGTACATTGAGAAAGGAGTATTGTACTCAATTAGTCGTCTGATAAGGGTCAACTACAGTGGAGCTATGACCTTCCTGTGTTAGACGTGATTCCCTTAGTTATGAGGTGGGCAATGTAGAATGTGTGTCTTACCACTATGGACACACAGTTATTGCAGTTTAGATTGCTGTCAAACTGGTTCCCAAGTCTCACAACACTGAGTTTGAGCTTAGAGGGGTACTATGTATAACATAATTAGTAGGGCTACTCTTTTTGCTGAAGGGGGCAATGAGGCATTTTCTTGCGTTAAGTTTCAGTTTGTGTGTTTGGCACCAATCTTTTGTCTGTGCCGGCCCTTTCTGTAATATTTAACATCTTTGGGTTCTCTATATGATTGTGCACAGTTGGCAGTCCTCTGCAAACTTGGTAAGCCACAAGCCATCTACCTTTACCTGCACTTCAGAGAAATAGTTTCCAAACAGTAGAAAGCCCGGCACAGATCCTTGTGGTACTCCACTGCTAACAGGTCTACTGGTGGATGTGGACTCCCGTAATTTGACATTGTGCATTCTGTCGGTGAGCCAGTTGGTTACCCATCTAGTAATTTATGGGCTAAGCCCCAGCTAGGAGAGTTTCTCTATGATACTTGAATGGGGAATTGTGTCAAAGGGCTTGGCTAAATCATCATAGGCAGTATATCCTGTTTTCCCTCATTCAGGCCTTTGGGGACATCATCAAAGAGGTCACACCCTAGGCCTAATAAGCAATATTTACCATTGACAAAACCAATACGGGTTGGGTCAAGAGTGCTGAAGGTCACCTATGTCCCTGTGGATAAGGTCCATGATGAATCTTTTCATAGCCTTGCAGATAAGGCTGATAGGCTTATGGGTCAGTAGTTCCAAGGGTCAGTTAATGGATGTGTAGGCATATTCAATTGTGAAGACAATTCTAGTTCTGCATGTCACCAGATCCAGGTGCACTGCATATCACGCAACATGTGATATTAATTTATGCAGGTAGTTGATATATTTGTGAAAAATATGTGAAGTTGTGGTGTGTGGATGAAAACACTGATCTAGTTAATCCATTAATAAAGCGTGTTTTAAAGTTTTCTCTCCATTTTTATTATTTTACAAGTATTTAATGGTTTTGTGGTTCATTATTACTGTTTCCTAGTGCCTTTTGTGTGTGTTTTTGGTGTACAGATTATCAGGCACTTGTACTCTTCTTAACATATTGGTTTTAATTTGTGAAAAAATACTGGAGACACCAGGGTTGCAGTGCATTGGGGGAGACAATATATGGCGGTAGTGTAAATACGGGACCTAATGTTCAGTCTGTTACATTTCCACATGTAGTATCATGACATAAAGAGAAAATGGACAGTAAACAGCACTAATACCTACTAAATTTAACTTTGCACATAAGAGATACACATTTCCATTATTTTTCCTGTTTGCACATAGTTAAGCATTGCACAGATGTGAGCCACGTTGCTAAAAGTCTGACAGTTAGTACTGGGTATATGAAACACCTGCTGCTTAGCTGACTCTCTGGCAGCAGGTGTAAATACATTGACACATTTTTTTTTTGAAACAGATGATACATGGTTTGAATCCATGTGTATCTAATAGTTTTAAATAAATATTGATAATGCATGGTCATATTATTCTTTATAGTACATTTAACATTTGTTACTTTGTGTTGATCTAACACAACAGGGTTAAATGGCATTGCACAAAGGTAACCTCAGCATTTTGGACCCACTAACCATCACTTGGCATTGATACACAATGCCAAACTCTGTGTAAACATAGAGGCCAAAAAGTGAAGGGATCCATTGCTTTTTCTAGTACTTGTGTGTTGTGTGTGATTCTATTTTTGACCAGATTATAGGTATTAAAATGGGGTAGATAGGAAAGTGGTGAAATGGGGAGCAAGCAGGGGGAAGAACAAAGGGAAAGCAGTGCAGAAATGTGCAGGAGGGAGGTAAGAAAGAACCATAGCTATCCATTTCTTCAACATTAAAATGGATAATATATGCAGAATATTAGCTGAATTTGGACTGTCACCTCCAGAGAGAGGTGTGACAACAACTTAATCATGTTGAATAGCAATTGGACCAAATCAAGTATGTCAAGAAGACACGTTTGAAATGGAGAGCTATGTATGAGATATTTGTTTTGTGGGAGGAATGTTGGGTAAAAGACGTATGTATGTCTGGATCAGGTAAGTTGGGTAGGTGAGGAAGCAAATGGAAACAAAACAAGAGACAGGGACAGTGAGGGACACAAAAGGTTGGGGGACACCATGATTGGGGTGAGGGAGGGGACAACTCAGGTTTATGCCCATCAAGCTTGGAGACATTGAGAATTGAGTCCACAA
Organism: Protopterus annectens; assembly: GCF_019279795.1. Classification (NCBI taxonomy): domain Eukaryota; kingdom Metazoa; phylum Chordata; order Ceratodontiformes; family Protopteridae; genus Protopterus; species Protopterus annectens. The sequence goes on along the minus strand of NC_056746.1, from coordinate 876,222,879 downwards.
CCACGGGACTGTCATCACTGTCCCCTTACATTGATGGAAGCTGGAGTGCTAGATGTCTTCTCCTCTTCCTATGGACTATGAGGGAGAGCAGCCTCTCCACCTGGCATAGGCATATACCAGTGGTGCTGTGCATGAACCTACACACCAACCCTGGAATCTCTTGGTGGGTGATGAAATCCCCACCTCCACCACTGATCCCGGAGGATACCACTGCACCAGCTGCCAGGGAAATACTACCTGAGAGTACAGGTAGTGCAGGGGCAGCAGAGGCAGTGCTGCCAGGTTGGGTGCCAGATGTGCTGGGCATCATTGCCGGAACCAGTGGAATGGGGGCAGGCTTATCCACTCGGGGTGGCCTACCTTGCTGTGCTGTGGAGGAGTTAGTGAAGCCATACAGATGGATGACATGGAGACATTTTAATGACACATAATAGAAAATAAAAAATAGAGGTAAGGGTTAGGGTGACAGAAAATAAAGAGATTAAATTAATACCATCATATGTGAAGTACAATGGGTTAACACAATTACACAACTATTTTATCTGAAGTATGATATTTAACTATATGTCCTAACAAATACAAACTATAACTACAGATTTCTAATAGTAATCCTTGACATGTGCATATATTGCAGGTATGCATGTTCCAGTTATACAAATTATAGTTAACAGCAGGGCATTTGTGCCACTTGTACAGAGTTTAATTTAATGTAACTATTATTAAAGAAATACAGCATTGTATAGCTGTGATTCACATCCTCTCAGTACAGTCTAATATTGGACTCCTAAAGTTGGTTTGTGCTACAGAGTAATGCATACATACTTGCTTTTACAGTTAGGATATGCATGGTCAAGTTGATACAACTGTATAAAAAAACCCAAAACACTATCTTTAACTTTTAAAGCTATAATAACACGTCTCTTGTGCTGCATACATACCACTTGCTTCCTTCAGTCTTTCCATTCAAGCAATACAAGCCTGGATATTGAACTCACATCCGTCATTAGCTAGGGAAAGAACAGAGAAGAACAGAAGAGTGTTATGCATACCAGTCTTGCCTATATTTAGCTTTCTAACTATTACAAGTACTCTCTTATGATAATACTTACACAGCTGTGGGATGTCCGCAGTCTCAAATTCATTCAACCAATGGCTGAGGGTAGCAATGGATACAGCCTGAGCCAAACTATTCCATGCCTCAGACTTGTACTGGGAGCTAGACTAGTCTTCTGCAGAAGCCTTTGGCTGTGGTGCTTTACCAGCAGTCCAATTAATATCCTGGACTTCTGGACCCCCCACCTCTGAGCACTAAAATGGGCACCTTCCCCTCTAATACTGGACATGTCTAATATCCAAACTAGAGCAATGGCAACTGATGCTTTCCTACCATTTCCAGTTATCGCATTTACTTGTAGTGCAGAGCACAGCAGTCCCAAGCATGGAGGAAATAAATACTTGAAGTTGAAAGGTTCATCTTACACTTGGCCTTTGTCTGAGAGGTGTCTGGTAATGTGACTTGGAAATATATATTGGAAATTGGGACGTAACTGCTAGGCAAGTTAAGTTTGCAGACATGCACTGGGGGCATAAATGTCATGACCCGACACATTTGTTTTTGCCTTTATACACTGCTAAAATTGATTTTTACAGTATGGGATTCAAACATAGGCATGAGGGAGAAATAATTTTCTTCCACAGTGCTGATTGCTGCTCAGACATAGTCAGAAATCATTCATACATGCAAGTCACAGTTTGAGGTGTTACACGTGTATGTGTGTGACCTGTCAAGGTTCTTGTATATAGAGCCAGTTGTGTATGTGTGTTATGTAATTGTGAAGGCCATGCAAGTCAAGGTAGCAGAATTATACTTCCAGAAATACAGCAGACAGTATACCCTCATTCATGCATCTGAAAACACAATAAGGATGTCTTATTCCTCATACATATAATTCATATCAGCTCCACTATCTAAACTGTTATAAGTGAGAGTAAATATAATGGGAAGTGGAACAACAGTAAAAATGTATGGAATATCCTGTATTAGAACCCAGGACCATGTTTGTGGCAGTCCTACGCTTACAACTCTTGCTGCAGGAATGCTGAAATGGCACTTCTCTATTTTTCAGTTCATTGCTATAAAATCCACTGTCACAACAGCAAGAATAGGTTGTACACCCTTTACTAGAACCCAGGACCATCTGTACTCCAGCCCTACACTTAGACATGCTGTCACAGGACTAGTTACATGACATTTCCATAATTTCCTACTCATTAAGTTCTCTGTGCTAATCCTTGTGCAGTGCCGCTTAGCTCATTTGAGCAGTGCCCAAGAGAATTTGTTGAATGCATTCAATTTTAATTATTGGCTGTCTGAGTCTGGTCTGCAGGTGTTCTATCTGCTTCCTGTGTGGGCCACTGGTCCAAGTTTGCACACTGCTAAGATTTGTGCAAATAGATAAGCACAGTGAAATCAGACATTCATGTTTTCCGTTTCCCTTGTTTGCGTTAAGCTGCACACTGCACAAACACTGGCCCAAAAAATACAGGAAACTAAGGAAAAGAATTTATGACACTATACAAAGTTAGTACACATGAAATATTTGTACATAGGTCTGGATTTGAATTGTCACCCCAATGAACCCTCAGAACACAGTAAGGGTGCCTTATCCCTCTTTGCTACACAAACACCTTTGCAGCAGTTGCTCATTCTTGTCTTATCTGACCAGTAAACTCAGACATGCAGTCTGTAAGCCACTCTATATACTTGTTCTTAAAATGTGTGAGGATATTAAATGACAATAATATAATATACAGTTGCCAACAAATGAATGGGAGGTTGGGTGTTAATGAACAGAACCTGTGTATTGTGTGCTGTTTACTTACATTTCCAACCTTGACAAAATTACTTCTAACACTCTGTAAGTCTAACCTGACACATCCAATAGATACAGGGCCATTTGCATTGCTGATTTTCCCTTCTTCCTACCAGTAATCATTCACAGTTGCAATCCATTAGCAACAAACACTGAGGGAGTTCCTGCACTATGTTTACATTATCTACATGGAGCCAAGTATTTGGATTCAGCAATTCTAATGAGTTCACACCTCATTTGCATGTTTACCGTACTGACAGCCCTGAATCTACACCATAAAAGGAAACCATGTAGCTAGGGAACCTGAAGGTGAGGAGACTTGTTTATGTGGAGAACACAGAAAAGAGGCTATTACGTTGGGATATAGCTGCACTACTGTGCAAAGCAGCAGCATATTTTATAGCTTTCCATGCAAGGTATTTATAGTAGCTACCTGGTAAGGCATGCTGTACTGTATAGTAGCTACCTGGTAAGGCATGCTATACTGTACTTTGCTGCCTTACAATGTAGTGTTATATGTAGAAGGCTCAAATAACTGTGATTCATGACTTAATGAATGATAAACATTATATAGGCCTGAAGTGCTGATTTCATTACCATATTATGAGAGTCAGAGCTCCTTATTACCATAATATGGTAATGACTATATTATGGTAATGAGGGGATCTGACTGTTTATGTGCTCTGCCGCATCACTGGAGAAAGAAATGGTAATATGTGTTAACAAGTTTGTCTACACATTGCACAGGACTTTGTAGATAACAGAGATTTCCCTACCATGTAACAGAGACGTAGGGGAGATTTTCCAGTGTGTCTATGCTCATCTTTTGCTCAGTATTGTTTGGTTAGCAATATACTTGTAGGGGAGGGGAAAAAGTCGCAGTTACAGTTGATAGCACACTGTTGGAATCATCTAGCTTATGTTATGTGATCCAGACTGTACAACATTTTTGAGGCTTTTCTGAATAGGATTTGATCAGGGTTTGGGCTTATTGGCAAAGAGGGTTAGTGGCTGGAGTGTCATGGAGCAGGGTCATGCAATTGTTCTTCTGCTATACTGCTTGGTGGCATTGCTGGGATTTATCAATCAGACAGGGATTTGAGAACACTACAACTGTGCACTAAGATCTGTGTGGTAGAAGTTAGGGTTGATGAATATGGATCACTTATGGAATTGAAAAATCTATTTAATAAATGGCACTTTTTGAGTGTATTGAGTTACTCTGGGGCCTATATGGTTTGTCTGAACAAAACAAAAATTATTTGAGATTTATTTCATTTTTTCGAGGATCCATTTAAAATCCAATCAAGAGGGAGTGCTTTATAATGATAAGTGAAAATGATGACTTGGACTGTTGAAACCTTTTTTTCTTTTTTATCATTTCTAAATATTTTGTTATTTTAACAAAAGTGCATAAGGAAACAGAGGGTTTGTTGGAGAGAACAACTAAGAAGAAATACAAAGAAGTATGAGACAGTACTGAAAAAAAGGAAATGAAAAAAACAAAAAAAATGGAGAAGATTGTGAGATGAAATTATATCAGAAAAATGTAAAATGGTCAGTAAATGTTATACGGAGAAATGACAAATAAAATGTGCAGAACATATGAACACATGAATAATACTAGGCAAGCAAACGCTGAGACCATAAGATGCCCAGCTATATATACCTTTAAGTAGACAAACTTAAAAGTTTCATTACCCTTATCAAGCACATATTACATATCTCTTAAATCAAGCAAGACCTTATGTGATAAGGTGATTTGAAAGAACAATGAAAGTTTTTTGAGATAAATGTATTGGTGGAATCTGAAAGAAAACAAGAAACTGCATTACTATAAGAAAAAGATTTACAGAAGTGTGTGGGCAGACAAATGATTTACAGAGGTGTGGGCGGACAAATGTTTTACAGAAGCTGTCTATAGATAAATTGTTGATAGAAGAGTAAAACGATATATAAAGATTACACAAATTATTACATATAGAGGAAGATTGTTATGTCAAAAAACAGGTACTCATGTATTTAGAGAGTGCAAAACAGTGAGAAATTCCTGAGTGAATATTGCACATGCATGTAAAATGGAATAATTAAAAGAGGTGATCATGGACATAATATTGTATAGATAGTATGGGGATGAAGTTAATAAAGAAAACATGGACATATTATTTATGACCGCAAAATATTTTTTTATGGAAAAAATATAATGTTTATTGTAAAATAAACAGTGGATATTGAATGAGATAATAAAAAAGTACTGCATATGGCAAACAGGTTAAGGGTTAAAGTGAAAATGAATATGTTATCATACATATGTAAATAAGAGTGTTTTAATAATGCTGAACTGAGTTCAGCTAACTCAGGCAGATCATCTGAAAGATGATGCATACAGGAGTGCAACAGTCCACTTAACCCTGCACTGTAATATAGGTATTTGAAAATGAATCCACATACCTGATACAGGAACAGAACCCACAGTTTTTTGCTCTTCCAACATAAAAAACAAACACACTACCTGTTCAGTCAGTGACTCTGTGCAGTCTCTATACATCTTGACACCACGTGCCATATGTACACATAGATGAGCACCATAATGTCTTTGACCTCACAAGTGCCCTATAAGTTTACACATTAGCTGATACATGATATGCATATATCCAGAAAGTTAAATGTGTTCACTGACTGTAGTGATCTCACAGGAGGATATTGAAAAGCTGTCACTTTCATAAGCCCATGATTTCTCCCTTTACTGTGGCTTATTCAGTCCACCTATGGCTGACTCACTTACATTCTAAGCATGCCCTATGTCTATCAGTTACACTCAACAATGGTGATGTATAACATGAGAGTGGTTGCAGATCATGGCTATAACATGCCACTGCCATTGTGAACTGCTGTTTGCTATACAAGCAGTTACATATCTTTTTCTCCAATCTCACATACATAAAATAGCACTAAACATCTCATTGTGTCTCTGGTGAAGTGGAATTAATTCTATTTTCAAGTCAGCAATGAAAAACATTGAACATTTCTGTACCCTGGTCTTAACACTGAGCCACCTAACAAGTCACTGCCTTATAATTGCATCTGCTTCTATCCACACACAGTATAACTTACTATTCTATGCTATAATTAGTCTAGTCCATAGCTGTGATGCATTACATTACATAACATTAAATTACATAGCACTTACTTGAGGAAAGGATAGGAAAAATATGTGATAGGTTCATAGAAAATACAAGGCAACCGGGCCATGTGACCATTTAAATTTGAGATCTTAACTTGCTTTTTCAAGGAGGGATAGGCCATTCATGCCAGGTGTGAATTTGTCAATACTCGTCCAATTGTCTATCTGCTTTTTAAAAGAAGAAAGTGAGTCACATTGCTTGATCTGGAGTGAAGTTTGCTCCAGAGAAGGGATACTCACTGTGTGATGAATCTGTGTGATGAATCTATCTCTCCACTGTGATTTATCTAGTGAAGCAGGTTTGGATTTCTAGTCCTTGTGTTCACTGCTGTTTGATTTATGGTAATACAAAGGGTCTAGGACTGCTGTACCCCTAATGGTCGAAGACATGGATTGTCCCAAAGGAGTCTACAGGACACTGAATACAGGGACAGAGCCTACAGCCACTCCTGGTAGCTCAGGTCTTTTAGGCCCTTGATTTTCTTTGTTAGGAATCTCTGGATACCTTCAATTGCCTAATATATTATCTAGTAAGATGCATTGCAAAGCGGCATTGTATTCTATGATGGGTGTGATCCGTGTAGAATATACAGGGGTAAGGACTTACTTGGATAGAGGGATATCCTTTGCAATCATCTGTGCCAGAAAGAAATATTTCCTAGCTACTGTTGCAGCATGATGATCAAAGAAGAGGGGATTATCTACCCTTGTTCCAAGGTCTCTCTCAACATCTTCATTTTGGAGTTGGGTATTTTCTGTACTGTAAGCTGGGTGGAAGGTTTGTTTACCATATGCAACAACATTGCACTTTTTTTGCATTTTTGTCTTAGTCCATCTTCTGTACAGCAGTTATTAATGTGCATCTTCTAGTTATTTTTTCATTTATCACTTCTGATTACAGGAACGTCAGACTGGGCACAGCTCCCATTTTCACCAGAGGTCCTGGAAGAAATGCTCCAAATGCAAGTGTATGTAGACAACAAGGTTACAATGTGTACATAAAAAGAATAGAAAGTATATAGACTGTATTACAAGGTATTAACATAACACAATGCTTGGTGAACATACAGAGGGTAATAAGTTGTCGCTTCTGCATGTCAACAGGGGATTTGAGGATAACATCCAGTTTGCAATTATTCACAAACATGGTTAACCACAGATCCTTTTTTTTTTTTTTTTTTTTTTTCCTTTTGGACATCAGAGACGTGTATGTGAATAGTATAGGACCTAGTACAGATCCCTGAGGGACTCCACTAGTTAACTTCATGGTCTCTGAGAATGAACTTGTTGATCTCACTGTGCAAGTTCTGATCCTCATCCAGTTTGCTAGCCACCTAACTACACAGGGATTAGTTTAGATCATATTTAGCTTGTTAATTATATTAGTATGTGGTCTGTTATCAAATGCTTTGGTGAGGCCAATATATGCTGTACAGACAGTATGGCTACTGTCCATGCCATATATTACAGAACCATGGACAAAGGAGCTTGATTGTTGGGGTCAAGTCTCCCCTTTAAAGGCATTTAACATTCTACCTGCTTTCTATCCCTGACATCCTCTTTCTCTCTTTCTCCACATGGTCCATGCCCTCATGATTGTCTGTGTGTATTCCCTTACTACCACATACTCCCAGAGTCCAATCCATAGGTCCGCAACCCTCTCTATGAAGGGATGCTGTTAGAGGTCAAGGAGTAGTTAGTTTCTAGACTCTGAAATCTGAACTCCATCTTCCCCTGCTACCCTTCCTGTTCAGGATAACATCTGCATAAGCTCTTTGACAAAATCTTCTGCACCATATCTTATACTCCCTCTCATGTAATACATATGCCTGGTGTCATTCCTCATCTACCTGCTGTTTTTCCTCTACAGTCCGTTAGGAGCCTGATTTCCCTATTGGCTTATGGTTTGAAGAACTGAATACAGTACTCGAGGCTTGACCTGACCAGGCCCTAGTTTAGCTGAAGCAATACTATTTTGCTTCTGGTGTCTATCCCACCTGGGGATACACCCCCAGCATTCTGACATCTGCCACCATTGATAACACAATTTGCTCTTGATGTTGCATACCATGTATAATTTACACAACCAGACCCTAACCTTTCTTTATTGTCATCAGTTCCAGTCTACCAGATGCTACTTCATAACAGGTTTGCTGTCATCCAAATACAGTGTTATGTCTTTGTTTACAATGAATCTGAAGTACCATCTCACTGCTTACTTTGCCAGTCTTTTAAAATTCATTACTATAGTATCAGCCTCATCCCTCATGCTCTGTTTATCTTTGTATAATCAGCAAGGAGGAAAATCTGTTCTTTATCATCTCAGATATGTCTTAGACAAAGATACCGAAATACAGGATCTAAGTCTGACCCATGCAGTAATCCAACAAGCACATTCTATATATTTGGTGTCATCCCTCTCATTGACCACTACTGGATACTGTCCTGGAAATTGATGTCAACAAGGAAAATGACCAGCTCTCTCCCAGGACTGTCACCATGATTTTACCTTTTAGTGCAATTAGCTATCAGGCCTGTTGGTCCATGGAGATTTCCTTTTCACTTTTACGTACAAGGATATGATATAAAGTATATGCTGGTCCTTGGGCACTTTCATAATGGGCAGTGATTTGTTGAAGATCACTGGCATGTGAAGCAGTTGCACATTTCTGGATTCCTGTGGATTCTGGGATGCAGACTATCCACTTCTTGGGCTGTGTCCTCCCAAAGGGAAACTGTTTTGGTCTGTCTATCCTCCCTCCCTATCCTGGTATATCTCAACCACTTTCCATATTCTGCCCTCCTTCAGACACAGCATGGAACCCTTCACTAGTGTATCTCTTCTGAAGGTTGAAAGAAAACATCCATTTTGCCACTCTACTGTTTCACAGTCTTTAGTTACTCAAACTGGCTATATCCATCCTTCCCTTGGTCCTTAATGCTATATATCTGTATTCCTCTTCCTAATCACTTCTGCAACCTCCTTTTTGGTGTGTGCCCCCACCACTATGACAATGACTTATACCCACCTGCTCATATCCTTGTACCACATCTCCTCCTCCTTTACATACCTCCTTCCTTCTACCCTCTATTTTCACATCCGCATGCATTCACTTCCCTTTCTTTCTTTTGTTTTTTTGTCTCTTCCTCAAATTGTTGCCCATATCAGAGTTCTCTAACACTAACCAATTTCTGTAGCATGTCTAGTGCCTTCTTCTAGCCATCTATCATCCAACTCACCTTTTTTACCCTCTTTAAGAACTCATTATAACTTATCCCCTAAAATCCCACACCATCATCCTTGACCTATCCTCCATATCCTTCTCTAACATTCTAAAACACATACAGCATTGTTACTATTATCTTATACAAGCAAATGTCGGCTTACAGAGTAGTATATTAAAATAATATAAAATACAATCTTTCACACATAAAAGTGCTCTTTCAAGTAATGTCCATTAGCTTATGTCATCTTCATCTTTGCATCCATGATCCATTCACAGTTGGACAGGATCGCATCCAGAAGTGCAACATGAGAGAATTCTGCACCTTTCTGAGCTACCACTTTTGGTGCACAACCTCTGAGAACCAGGTGCCTTATTTTCCAGGAACCTCTTGTCAGTGTCTTGAGTTTTGTGATAGCTGCAATGTGCATCCTTCTCATATGCAACAATATTTCACCTACATGCCTTGCAATACAATTTCCTTTTAATGAGTAATGGAACACTTCCAGGGACTTGTTTAACATATGTGCTGCAGGCATTGTAATTTGTGCCCTTATGTCAAGCTTCTGTATCTATGACACCATTCATCCATCCATCCATCCATCCATCCATCCATCCATTCATCTATCCGTCCATACATACATACATCCATATATCCACCTATACAATCATTCCTCCCTCTCTATCTGCCTCCATCAATGTACTTGGGATATTAATAAAGTAAATCCATGTGAGATGTAAATGCGCCAAATGTCCATCCTTGATTAATTCTAGCACCAGGAAGACCAGTCTGACACTTATCAGCTCAAACATCCTGGATCAGCTGGTAAGCTCCCCCTACCAGAGGTGAAAACATATTGGACCTGGTCATCACCAACATAGGCTACAGGTGTTCCACACCGGAGGTCAACCCGTCACTGGTTAGATCAGACCATAAATTAATCACTCTGGATGTCCACACCCCACCACCACCCCCAACTAAGGAAACCACAGTAAAAAAAACTTTTCTAAAGCAAACTTCACCTTACTTAAGACAGAGGTGGTAAGTTTCACAGCCCCCACTCTAAAGGATAATGCTGCCTAAGATGCAGAAATCTTTACAAATGCACTCTATGAGCACCTACAAAGATGCATGGATCATGCCATCCCTAGCAAAACCAAGACTCACTCCTCTAAGAGAAGGAAACCAGTTTGGTGGACCCCTGCAATAAACAGGCTATACAATAGAAGGAGGAAACTAGTTCAGAAAAAAAGCAAATCCCAAGAAGGAAAGACATCCCTGATCAGCATCAGTAAGAAACTAAGGTCCCTCATGAAATCATCCAAGGCTAACTTTGAAAGAAAAACAGCCAAGGATTCAAATGATAACCATAAAGCCTTCTTTATCTATGTTAAGAATATAAGTGGCAACTCGCAAATATGCACTGAACTAGTGCAAAAAAGTACCAAATATACTGAACCTACTGATATTGCCAACATCCTGGCAGATAGATTCAGTACAAACTTCACCCCTTCTCACCTCCAAAAGGGCCCACAACAATACTGAAAAGTTTAGTGTCCCAAAAATCATAGGCACACAGGTGAAAACAGCCTTTTCAAAAGCCAAAAACACAGCATCAATGGGACCAGATGGTGTCCCAGGCTGCATCTTGCACGAACTACAGAAAGAACTAACCCCTCACCTAAACACGCTGCTCAACCTCAGCCACTACACATGCTACGTGCCCACAGAATGGCACACAGCAACAGTTATTCCTCTCCACAAAGGAGGAGCCACAACTGACCCTGGTAACTATCGCCCCATAAACCTGACTAGCCTGGTCTGCAAGGCTATGGAGCGTATCATCATGGAACTCATTAACAAAGACATTGGGAAACTCCAAACACCTGACCCGACCCAGTTCGGCTTTGTTAAGGGCAGATCATGCCTACTAAACCTGGTTGACTTCTTTGAGACAGTCACCAAGGCCATAGACTAGGGAAAGGTGGCTCACACAGACTACCTTGACCTCACCAAGGCTTTCGACACCATTCCCCACTCGGGTATTACAGAAAAACTCACCAGCCTGAACATAAACCCCTACGTCACGAGATGGGTTGCCAACTGGCTTACAGACAGAACTCACACGGTAAGAATAGCAGGCTCCAGGTCTGACTCTAAACCAGTCACAAGTGGTGTCCTGCAAGGCTTGGTCCTGGGACCTCTACTGTTTGGCATATACTTCTCAGAAGTGCAGGCAAACACAGGAGGACTATGGCTAACCAAGTTTGCTGATGACTGCAAACTGAGAGCCATAACTGACTCTCCAGCTGACATGGACATCCTCCAAAAGGGCCTTACTGAAACGGACACCTGGTGTCAAAGTCATGGCCTCAAGCTAAATGACAAAAAATGCATAGTCATCCCATTTGGGAAAAAACAAAACACCCACGAATTACCATATAGGTGGCAGCTCCCTTAATACAGAAGAGGTAATAAGAGATCTGGGGATCCAGGTAGATGGTATTCTCTCCTTTGACAATCATATTGCCAAAGTAGTTAGGAAATCCTTCTATGTGGCCCATCTAATTACTAAAGGGTTCACATCTAGAAATAAAGAGGTTATAGTGCCCCTCTACTCATCACTCATTAGACCCATCATAGAGTACAATGCCCCATTTGGGATGTACCTCACAAGACACTTCCAACAGCTGGAAAGACCACAAAAGTACCTCACCAAGAGGATTACTGGCCTCAAACACATGTCCTATGCAGCCCGACTGAAAAAACTCCAGCTGTACTCAGTGGCATATCACTTACTCAGAGGTGATCTCTGCCTGACTTACAAAGCCATGTCCAACTCAGAATTGATGGACATGCTCCACCTAAAGAAATCCAAGTCACTGCGCGCCATGTGCTCTAGTGAGCTAAACCCCACCACAACAATAAATAGAACATGCTGGAGGGATAGATTCCTGTCATAGAGACTCCCCATGCTTTGGAACAAAATTCCAAATTACATCAGGCAGAGCCCCTCACTAACACTCTTCAAGAGAAACCTTGACGAGTGGATGGGTAACAGAAACTACACCCCGGGATCACTTCATTGGCTCTGCTTGACAGAGGATCAGTTAATTAATCAATGGGGTGGCGAAAGCTGACAAACTCTGGCTAGGCTTATAAATGCCTTCAGGCAGATAGCCTAGTACATACCTATGAACCTATCATACAATTTTCTTAATTTCACTTTCTTCCCATGTTAGTACCTATGGCCACAAAACCACCTCTCACACAGTCATTATACCCTATAAACCAGTTGGGACTATGTATGTTGGCAGCTTATACAGTTCAAAGGTATTTCATTACCTCCCTCATTTACCTATACAAACTTGTCTATACAAAATATCTTGACTATTTGCAGCTGCATACACAGTCATGTCTCTTATTTAGATAGCTCTTCTATGATAACCCAGAAGTACCGCAGGTATAGATGCATGTTGATATTATATGGTACCACGTCAGTCACATGCATCAATATTTATGAAGCTGCATTCTGCTGTAGGATCACCAGAGATCACAAGGCTCACACATATGAACTGCATGGCCATGATATTTCATGTCCCTTGCATTTACCCCCCCCCCCCATTAAAAATAATCATTCTGCATATATAAACCAAAGTAAGTCTAATGTCTATATACATTTCAAAGATTAGATTGGGCCGGTTTAAGAAAGCAGTTCAGCTGAACATATGACAAGGACTACATGTTTTACAATGATTTCATCAAAAATCTTGTGTGAAGATTGGGTGAAGATAGGTGAAGGCTGGCAGCCTAGCCACATAGAATTTTGGAGATAAGTCTGTCATCTGTAATTATTAATGTGAACCACAGGCTTGTGTTTTAAATGGTAAAAATAGTGTTACATGTGGAACTGAAAAAAAAAAACAACAGTGCACTCTACTGACCAAGTAAAGCATGTTGTGACCCTTTGATGTTAAAACTTGGAGCCAGTAAGTCTAGAGTGAGGCATCCTGCCAATTGTTTTAAGGCCAGACTTAATGGCCAGAATTTCCATGCATAAATGTCTTTTATTGCTCTGGTTTCTGCCCAGAGGTGAAGAATGTAAATGTAGTTTCTGTTAGCCTGGGAACCCAGGGAAGTGTGAAGAATGAAGTAATGTGAACCAGGAATGTGATTTAAAAAACAGAGAGAATCAGAGAGCATTAAGCATTTTTGCTTTGACCATCCAACTCATCAGCACTGTCTTGCTCTATATGTAAATTTATCTTAGACCTGTGTTTTCTCTTAGAAATAGCTAGACACTAGAAAGATTAGACCAAGTGTTTTTCTGCAATGACAGAACTGTACTACTGAATTATTTTAAGTATTTCTCTGTGATCTCTGAACTCTTGACTAGCACTGTGTAGTAAAAAGTATTGTCTTGTGTTTTGACTATTAGTTATTACATACTTTTAAACCCTTTCAAACCCTTTCAGCTGTGGCTGTTTTGTAGACATAATTTAAGCTGTTTAGAGTACTTGCATGCCTTGGGTAAAATTGTACAAAGCCACTCCAATAGCTTTATCCCTGGGCTATACTACCAATTGGATAATAATATTGCACAGTAATAATTGGACACCCTTTTAAGGACCTTTGAGTAGCTGATAAGTATTAGTGGGAAGTGGCAGCTGGTACTACCATATAGTTTGGGAAAAGGGGGCACAGCTGGAGAACCTGTGCCAGTCTTCCCCAGGAGTGTCTGTGTGATTATATAAACTCTTCTCAAAGTGTGTGTGTGTGTGTGTGTGTGTGTGTGTGTGTGTGTGTGTGTGTGTGTGTGTGTGTGTGTGTGTGTGTGTGTGTGTGTGTGTGTGTGTGTGTGTGTGTGTCAGCTACTTGGGCAGGGACATGAAGCACTGGTTGGACAGAGAGGGTGCTGGAGGTTTTAGCTTGCCCACTAGGCTGAGATCTCGACCCTATAGCTGTGCCAGTAGGGAGTCTTATTAAGGACCTGGAGAGCAAGGGAGTGACCAGCCCCGGACTGACTGTAATCTCTGTGTGCTCTTAAGGGAAATTGCACTTTACTGTGTGTATTTGCTATCCTTTCCTCCTATATGAGACGCCCCTCACTGGTGTTAATGGTGAGGATTGAGGCCCCTTGATTGCCGGGCCAGGGCACGGGTGTCACATATTTATTTTTTGGCAGTGGTGGGATATCCACACCACATTAATTGGTTGGCAAATACTAATTGGCTTGTAGAGGTGCGGGTAGAGTGAATTCCTGTAGCTTGTGTACAGTGAGCTCTGAAGGTGTTTTGTACTCTATCAGCCATGCAGTGAATACTCAGAGTTCAGATCACAGTTGTTAGCTTATTTAGTCAGGGTGAGCAGGCAGCATGTCTTCAGAGGAGTATGGAAAGCTAACAAGGAGCCAGCTGGTAGAGATGTGCCAGGCTAGGGGACTGGTGCATGGAAACCTGACTAAGGCAGACCTGATTGCAGCCTTGGTTAGAGCTGCATCAGAAAGCAGCAACCAGGAGGACAATCAGACTGGCAGTGGAGATATAATACCCTCGGAAAATGGACAACTCAACCTTTCTGCAGAGGACTTAAAAATCCATCTGGAGCTAAAGAGACTTGAGTTGGAGGCCAGGCATGTGGAAAGAAACAACTGAGAGACTGAGGCATCTAGAGAGTGATGACAATGAAAAACTGCTACGTTTGCAGGCTGAGGAGAATGAGAAACTGCTACGCCTGGAAGCTGAGGAAAAGGAGAGGCAGAGGCAGCATGAAAATGAGATGCTGATTCTTCATCAGAGTCATGGAGGTAATGAGGAAGGGAGTAACTGGACTCCAGAAGCAAAGGACCCCAGGCAGTACCAGGTGGATACAGGACCCCAAAGGCCTATTAGGCAGGCTCCTTACAGAGTGCCTGAGAGAGTCAAACAGACTCTGAGGAAGGGGGTACAGGAGATGTTGGAACTAGGGGCGATTCAAGTGTCCAACAGTCCCTGGGCTTCCCCAGTGGTGCTGGTGAAAGAAGGATGACAGCACCAGGTTCTGTGTGGACTACAGGAAATTAAATAGTCACACAGAGTCAGATGCTTACCGCATGCCTAGGACAGATGAGGCCCTAGAGCAGCTGGGTGGGGCTAAGTATCTTACAACCACTGATCTTACCAAGGGTTACTGGCAGGTGCTCTTGACTCCCAGTGTTAGACAGAAGTCAGCCTTTGTGACTCCTTTTGGCTTGTATGAGTTCAGAAAGATCCCCTTTGGGATGAAGAATGCCCCAGTAACTTTCCAAAGGCTGGTAGATCATATTCTGGCAGGGGCAGGAGGGTTTGCCCTTGCTTACCTAGATGATATTGCCATCTACAGCCATTCCTGGCTAGAGCACCTTCAGCATGTCCAGGAGGTGCTGGGCAGACTACAGAGGGCAGGGTTGACCATTAAGCTGAGCAAATGTCAGGTGGGTATGGCAGAGGTCATCTACCTAGGACATAGAGTGGGAAGTGGTAAGATAAGGCCAGAACCTGCCAAAGTGGAAGCCATTCAGGCATGGCCTGCGCCTGTTACTAAAAAGCAGGTGAGGGTATTTTTATGGATAGCAGGGTACTACAGAAAGTTTGTCCCCAGTTATAGTACCATAGCTGCTCTCCTCACAGACCTGACAAGGAAGAGCAGGCCAGATAGGGTAGTGTGGACCCCAGCATGTGAGCAGGCATTCCAGAAGCTTAAAGAAGCTTTGGGAGGACCCCCTGTGTTATCCAGTCCAGTTTACAGCAAAGAATTTGTTGTGCAGGTGGATGCTTCGAACCATGGGTTGTGGGCTGTACTTAGCCAGATTTCTTCAGAGGAAGAAGAGCACCCAGTGGTTTATCTCAGTCATAGGCTCCAACCCAGGAAGGAATGCTATGCAGCTCCAGAAAAGGAATGTCTAGCCATAGTGTGAGCACTGCAGAAACTTCAGCCTTATCTGTATGGAAGGAAATTCATTGTTATGACAGATTACATCCCCCTAACATGGTTAAACAGAGCCTGCCAGCAAAATGCCAAGCTGCTAAGATGTAGCCTGGGGTTGCAAGCATAAGATATGTCCATGCAGCACCACAGTGGGATTAGCAATGCCAATGCAGATGGGCTCTCAAGACAGGGAATGGAGTAAGATATACTCAGATAGACCTCACTGCCTCAAGCAGTGTTTCTCAAGGGTTACTTGAAAAACTAACTTGAGTTCTTCGGGGGGGGGGGGGATTATGTAAAGACTGGGTGAAAATAGGTGAAGGCTGTCAGCCTAGCCAGATAGAATTTTGGAGATAATTCTGTCATCTGTAAATATTAATGTAAACCACAGGCGTGTGTCTTAAATGGTAAAAATAGTGTTACATGTGGAACTGAAAAAATGTAACAACAGTGCACTCTTCTAACCAAGTAAAGCATGTTGTGACCGTTTGATGTTAAAACTCGGAGCCAGTAAGTCTAGCGTGAGGCATCTTGCCTATTGTTTTAAGGCCAGAGTTAATGGCCAGAATTTGCATGCATAAATGTCCTTTATTGGTCTGGTTTCTGCCCAGAGGTGAAGAATGTAAATGTAGTTTCTGTTAGCTTGGGAACCCAGGGAAGTGCGAAGAATTATGTAATGTGAACCAGGAATGTGATTTTAAAAACAGAGATAATCAGAGAGCATTAAGCATTTTTGCCTTGACCATCCAACTCATCAGCACTGTCTTGCTCTATATGTAAGTTTATCTTAGACTTGTGTTTTCTCTTAGAAATAGCTAGAAACTAGAAAGATTAGACTGTTTTTCTGTGATGTCAGAACTATACTACTGAATTATTTTAAGTATTTATCTGTGATCTCCAAACTCTTGACTAGCACTGTGTAGTAAAAAGTATTGTCTTGTGTTTTGACTATTTGTTATTAAATATTTTTAAACCCTTTCAACTGTGGCTGTTTTTGTAGAGATAATGTAAGCTGGTTAGAGTACTTGCATGCCTTGGGTAAAATTGTACAAAGCCACTCCAAAAGCTTTAGCCCTGGGCTATACTACCTATTTGATAATAATATTGCACAGTAATAACTGGACACCCTTTTAAGGGCCTTTGAGTAGCTGATAAATATTAGTGGGTGGTGGCAGTTGGTACTACCGTATAGTCTGGGAAAAGGGGGCACAGCTGGAGAACCTGTGCCAGCCTTCCCCAGGAGCATCTGTGTAGTTATATAAACTCTTCTCAAAGTGTGTGTGTGTGTGTGTGTGTGTGTGTGTGTGTGTGTGTGTGTGTGTGTGTGTGTGTGTGTGTGTGTGTGTGTGTTAGCTACTTGGGCAGGGACACAAAGCACTGGTTGGACAGAGAGGGTGCTGGAGGTTTTAGCTTGCCCATTAGGCTGTGATCTGGACCCTATAGCTGTGCTGGTGGGGAGTCTTACTGGGGACCTGGAGAGGAAGGGAGCGACCAACCCCAGATTGAGTGTGACCTCTGTGTGCCCTTAAGGGAAATTGCACTTTACTGTGTGTATTTGTCATCCTTTCCTCCTACATGAGATGCCCCTCACTGGTGTTAGTGGTGAGGACTGAGGCACCTTGATTGCTGGGCCAGGGCATGGGCATCACATCTTGCTTAAGTAATCGCTCAAACAAAGTGACGTTGTTAACTTTTCTATTGCAAACATACTGCAGCATATCTTTTTGCCAGGAGAGACAACCGTGCTCTGCATATGTATACGTGGTCTTGTCTAACTAAATGCTGAGAGTGGTTATGTCTGCATTTTGTAAGCAAACTGCACATCCATATTCTGTGGCCCTATCTGGGATAATCATGAGACCTTGAAAATGATCTTCTTGTCAAGGTAAAAGGTCCACCTGTTCGCAAAGCTGAGAGAAACCTTTCATCACAAGATACATGGGAAGATCTGCTGTCTGGCTTCTATCAGTTATTAGGAATCACAGTGGTCAAGAGGTCTGTCATGCATGTAATGACTGCTCAGAAACCTGTAGTGGAGAACACATGACCTATAATAGATTGTAGACAAACCCCACCATGATTCAGTAAGACTATATATAATGCAAATGTATAATTCATACACACACACACACACACACACGCAAAACACACACACGTCTTGCTTTTACAAGGGCAAGTGAGTTTTAGCAATACATTTTGGAGGACTAGCATAATGTGAGGTACATTATTTATTTGTTTTTTTTGTTACTCAGAGAGGTCACAGGGCATGCAAGGTGATGTGCACATAGCTTTGTATATTTTAGTGTTCTATGCTTTGCCACCCAACATACTTTGAGGTATATGGAGATATTTAGGTCATTTTGAGGTATCTCAGCCAGTCTTATTAATGTGCTTTGAACTAGAAAACTACTCACATGTATACATTCCAATTACAATTTTGCATTTCTACTCTTTTTACTATAAAAGCTTTGATACAAGTGAGGCCTGTACTATGTGCTATCTGCAAGTATATGGTTATCTTAACAGTATACTGAGGTATTGATTACATCAAATATGTGCTGCGTGTTATGTGTTCAATACATAAATGCCAAGAATTTTAGCTTGAGAGTGAAGCAGTTGTAACCAAAGTACTGGGTGTACTTTAGCAGACAGGAAGCAACAATGGGAGACAAGTTGGCATAATGGTTAAGCTCTTTACTTCTCATGCTCAAGGTACAAGGTTTGACTCTGACCTCTGGCCAACACCTGTATGGAGTTTGCATGCTTTCACTTAATTTTGTGGGGTTCCTCCTATCTCACAAAAACGTGCTGAGTGTTTCCATCTCAAAGTCACCCAATAATAGAGTTGTGGGCAGCAGCACAGACTCTACACGGTTCCTGTGGGAGAAGAATTGTATAAACCAACCACAGTGGGCATTAGCTGCTGTGCTCAGTATACTGACAATAGGAAAACATGGATCACAGACTGCACCCCATGTCAAAGCTAGCCACTCAGTGGTGTAAACATTGGCTGTAGGTGATTCAGTCGTGTTGATTAATGTTGGCAAAATGGGCATAGGTATTTGCTAGTGATGAAGACCTGGTCTACTCTAATCTATGCCACAGACCCATGTTAACTGTGGGAGGAATGTATGTGCCCCTGTTGGCCAGTATGTGCTTGACATAAATGCCCAGTAGCACTGAGTCAGTGTTACTGGCTGGCAGGTATCTAGTTGCCCAGCTTGGGTTACATGGGATAGCTCTGTTGAGCAAAAGTTGTATGTAAAATCAACCTGCCAAACATAAACTAAGAATCGATGCACTTGGTATAGGTTCACTGATCAAACTGGAAGTGGATGACATGATGGTAAGGAGGAGACTGGACATTCTATATATATCCAGAAGACAAGATGGAAGGGCAGTCCAGCAGTCACTTGACCTGGGGTCTTAGGTCTACTACACAGGAGTAGGACAAAAAAAATGATGTTGGAATTTTGGTGAGGGAAAGACTACAGAAGACAATGAGGGATGTCATCAGAATTATGACAGACTAATGGCAATCAGACTCCAGTGTAAGGATCGGGCACTATTCATAATCTCAGCCAATGCCCCACAGCAGGGTTGTGATCATGAAGAAGAGAATGCATTCAGGCAGTAGGACCTGCCAGCCTGCTAGATAAAGCAGGATAATTGATAATGGGTGACCAGAATGCACATATCAGGACAGACAGACAGAACAAGATATGCCTTGGTCCAAACAGGTGTGGCAACCGGAATAAAGAAGGAGAAGCCATTCTTGACCTCTGCCTGACTGATGGATTGATGGTGGCTAACACATGGTTCAGCAAGAGAGATAGTCACAAGATCACTTACACGAGTGGCCAACATGCAACTCAGGTAGACTTACTCCTTGTATGGAAAGAGCACTGGGGTAGAATCAGTGATTGCAAAGTCATCCCCAGTGAAACAGTTGGCCCACAGCATAAACCACTGTTTGCCACACTCAGCTGCACCCAATGGTCAGAGAAGGCTCTAAGGTCAACAAAGACTAGATCGAGAACCAGGAAGTTGACTAAACAGGAAGCACAAAAGTTCAAGGAATTACTCAGTGTTCAAGAAGAAGGTCAGCGCCACAAAAAAAAAAAAGAAGCATGTGTGAGGACTACAGAACAGGTATGTGATTGAGCCAGGTATGAAAAAAAGGTACATAAGGAAAGCTGGAGGTGGAATCAGTAGTCCATGAAGTCATCAGAAGAAAGAAGGAATGCAGGAAAAAGTGAGAGGATAGAAAAGATGGAACAGGTTAAGAAGAAATACTGGTTGGCTAAGAAATAGCCTAAGAGAGGAGTTGCAACAGCAAAAAAAAAACAGGCATTTCCAGCTCCTGGAAAGCGACTCAGTAAATGGCACAAAGAAACTCTTATCAGGCTGCAATGGAAAGACATAAAGAAAAAGAAAATAGTCATACACCCTTCGTAAGGAATGCTAGCAACAACCTGCTCATTATCTCACAGGAAATCCCAGACACAGCCTACTACGAAGGGAGAGGAGGAGCCCACATTAAAAGAAGTAATGACAGCATTAAGGAAAATGAAGTAAGGGAAAGCAGCAGGATCAGATGAGGTCACAGCAGATAGGATGAAGATGTTGGGTGAGAGGGAAAAAATGGCTTCTGAGGGTAGTCATAGAGGTATGGAGAGAAAGGTGCATCCCAGATGACTGGTGAATAAGCATACTAGTGGCCATGTACAAAAACAAAGGGGACATTCATGACTGTGGGCAGTATAGAGGTAACCCCCTGTCACACTGAATGAAAGTTATAGAAAGGGTGATTGATAAACAAATATGCAGAGAAGCAGAAAATAAGATGGGAGATGAGCAGTTTGGATTCAGATCAGGATGCAGTACGACTGAGCCAATGTTTTCAATAAGACAGATACTTAAAAAGAAGATAGAAATGAGGAAGGAGTCAACAGTGCATTCCAAGACTTAGAGATGGCATATGACAAGGTCCCAAGAAAGCTGATTTGGGCAGTCTTGAGGTGGTTCAAAGTCCCAGAGACATTGGTGGAATTAGTGCAAGCTATGTACAAGGACCCAATGACTCAAGCGTGAACAGTGTTCAGACTCACAAAGGGGTCGCCAGTGGGAGTTGCTGTGCATCAGTGTTCAGTTCTGAGCCCACAGATGTTCATGTTGGTGATGGACTGCATCAGCAAACAGTCTGGAGGGCACAGATTAACAAAGTCGCTGTATGCAGACAATGTGGCATTACAGGCAGACTCTGAGCCAGTAAAGGCTAGAAGAATGGAATGCAAAACTAAAGGCACATGGGGTGAAACTGAGCACAGATAAAAGACAGTTGTAATGCAGCAAATGGGGAAATCAGAAGGAACTGAGAATTGAAATAGAAGGGAAAGTAGTGAAACAGGTTAACATGTTCAAGTATCTGGGAGGGGCGGCTGAGGAGAAAGGAAGTCGTCAAAGCTAGAATCAGGGGGACTGCAGCCAAATGGCACAGAGTTTCAGGTGTAGTGTATGACAGAAGAATATCAAAGAAGCTGAAAAGTAAGGTGTACAAAACAGTGGCATGACCAGTACTACTGCTTGTTTGTTTCTTTCGGCTTTTCCTGGTTAGGGGTCACCACAGCGGAACTCCGGTCTGCTAATGATTGGCAGTTGATTTTTACATACCAGCTTGCCAGGCCTGAGGCACAACCTTGGTACAGAAATCTGAGGAGTAATGGCAGAGCAGATGAGAAGCTAGAGGGGATGGAGATGAAGTTCTTGAGAAAGGTGATAGAATGCATACCGTGGGACAGAAGAAATGAGGACATCAGAGCAAATACCAAGTAGCGCCAGTTGCAGAAAAGGCCAAAGTGAACAAATTACGGTGGTTGAGGTACAAGTGCAGAAAAACAGAAGACAATATGCTGATGATTTGGGAAAGACAGGAAGAAGAAAGGAGAAAATGAGGGCATCCAGCAAAGAGATGGATGGATTGTGTGAAGGAAATTTGCGACAGCCAGGCATGACTGTTGAAAAAAGTAGGAGAGTGGCATTAACTTGACAAAGATGGCGACAGATGACATGACACCCTGAACCCATGCAGAAAATGGGAAAAAGGAGGTAGATGATGCTGATAATGAAGATGCAGAAATGTGAGTTGATGCTAAGCTGTTTCATGCCATGCTGGTGCTGTTTTCTGGTCAGCACTGTCTGCTTTTAGTGCAGACCTGACCTTAACAGTGCCTAAGGGGTGCTAAACAATCCTCTAAGTGTTGTTAAGGTTGTGTCTCTTGGTATAGTTGCACTTAACCAGGATATTATTTAACAACTGTTTGAGTGTAACCATGGTACTTTATGCACTTCAATGAAGTTAGTGCTATACATGTACCTGTCTTTACATAGCTTTTATCTGTGTTTCAGTGTCCTCAACACAATTCTACCCCAACAAAGACCGGCTGCAAACATTATAGTCTGGCACTTGGAAGACATGGTCAGTGTGGCAAAAGCGAGTGACTTTGCCATAACATAGTTCATCAGCTGAATATCCTGAAGGGGAATGTTTAAACATTGAAAGCCTTTCATCACTTTGTAATGGACATGGATGAGAGCTTAGGACAACAGTCCCATGACACTGAGGCTGCAGATCATGGCACAAGGTGGGGAGACAACCTCCAATCCCCTAACAGACAAAGAAGGAATTCTTGATGTCAGTGAGCTGCCATGATCCAGAACATGGGATTCAAGGAAGTGGAACAGATATTGATGCTCTTTTACCAAAATCAGATGTCTGTCAGTAACAGAGGGATAAAGTATGTGCTCCACACATGTATCAATGTTACATGCATGATTCAGTAGTGACACTTGTTTTGTAGATGACACACAGTGTGGAATTGTCTAAATTGTCCTGATCAGGCAAATGTTGGGGTTATTGCAAGAATGCACCATGTACATCACAAGTAATTAATTATATTATACAATATACATCTGCTACACAGATAGACGATTGGACACCATTTTTGCTCATTATTATTAAGTCTTCAGTGATTTCACGTCTGTTTGTGTACCAGAGACATTGGAGGGAGTGTACATAATATATTTGCTGCACAAAATGTCGACTGTGATTGTATGTGACAATACATTTACTGTGGAGATCACAGAGTGAGTATTGTATTTTATATATTTTTTCTGTTGTTTCTCATACCAGGTTCAAGAGGCACTACATCTGTTGCCAGTGATGCTGACCACATGTCAAGCTCCACAGTAGGCCTTGAAGCATTTAGTCTAGCACTCACCTGTCCACTGGTGCAGATCATGAGTGATACAGTATATATATATATATATATATATATATATATATATATATATATATATATATATATATATATATACAGGGCACAACAACTGACACAAGGAATGCACTAGTTGTGGGCACCTTTGTGATGTCCACTGATGTCCAGACATTTCTTACATTCTTGAGTGATGCACTGAGGCATATGTTACATCTATGCAACAATGTGCACTTCTGAAGTGAGTGGTTGTCAGCAGCAGGTAGGGAGGAATGGACAGAGGACATTTATACACCTGAGGAGCAGGGAATTCCAGGAATATATGACCTGTATTTGCATGTACTATCTATATACAGTCATATAGTCTAACAAATATCTGTTTAGGAAGAACATGGGCTCATATGGAATAATATTTGGTGTATTGTATGGTATGTCAGGCATTCTTGCAGCCATGCATAGAGAGACGAAGAAATGCCATATCAAGATTGTAGAGTGTTGCAGCACCTTTTTTTTAAGACCATGCCTGAAATATTATGATTCCAAAGTGTCAGGTACCAACTTCGTAGCATGTTATTTGTTACTTGACTCATGCAAACCATGCACAAAGCAGGCGTGCATTAGCAGAACATGGTCATGACCATGGAGTTGCAAGGCATACTTTTATTGCTTAGTGAGAGACAATGGGCCAGCCCATGTTTTTTTAGTAGCTGGTCTCATATTGCCATGTGCATCACTGTGTGGTTGGCCACCAGGATTGTGATTTGTGTCATACAGTCATATTTTCCCCAGAGATGCATCCCTAGTCTTGCTCTAACCAGATGTGCACTGCAGGGGATGTAATGTTGTGAAAATGTGGTTTCTGTCACTGGTGGAGACTTTGTTGTGGTTGACCACATTGCAAGGTTCAAGCTTCAGACTATACCTTGTGGTGGCAGTTTATAGGCCCAACATTTGCATCCTGCCATCTGAACAGACAATGATGACAGCTGTGCCATATGACACCAATGTAATGTGGTGCAATTACTGGTTATGTCTGATGCCACCTTTCTTTTGGTAAGTATATGTTAGCATGCCCTCCATTGTTCACATAACAGCAAAAGTCACAGTGTGGATGCCATGTCTATGTCAGTGTACATGCTAGTAGCATATACTAGATGACATAGTACATAGTTTTCTACCAGTCATGGTCTAATCACAAGTATATAGGCATCTCTTGCATGTTGTCCCCCTTCTGATGTTGATCTTCCTCCACTTCTTCATGATACCTTCTTCATTGTCCCATGAATATTCCTGATCAGATATCTGGAGATGAGGTGTTAGATCTTACATATCCTGGAATGGGTGGGTGGGGGGCATTGTGCTTAAATGTTATTATGTTGTACAGTACTGTGTACATTGAGCTCTTCTGAGATGTTTTCATGGATGTACACTGATGAACATTCTTGGATGTATGCAGACATCTCAATTTCCTGATAGTATAAAACATACATATTTCAGTATGATACATAACTTGTATACCCATAGTCCCCCACAAGATGCCTTTTTGGTATTTTGGCACTTAGAAACCTATGTCATAAGGCACTGGGTTTCCAGAAAAAAGAATCACTACAACAGCCAGAGTATTCTACTTAGACCTGAAGAATTGTCTTATCTGCTGTGCACATGAATTAGCATTCAGTTAATTCAAACCTTTCTTGTTGATATATGTTTACCTGTCTTCACTGGGGAATGCTTTATGGCTATATGGGTGCAGTCAGTTGCACAAAAGACTTAAGGTAGATGAGCTGCCATAAAGAACAGTTCCATGGCTGCATGGTGCTCACCTGAGATTTTTGTGAACTTGATATGGATCCTAGCCTTGCAATCTGAGACACTCTCTGCTGCATCCTGCTTGTGGTACTAGAAAGTTTCAGGTACAAGTAGGACAGGTAACATGCATATTTTTTTTCAATGAAGCTGAATTACACTACTAGCTGTGCAGAATCAAATGTAGAGCACACATATCATGTACAAAATGCAATACTTCCTTGTTTAGATGGTACCTGCCAATAAATTCCTGGTCAGAGAGATGGTTTTACACAAACTACTGGAAATGCCTTGCCGGCTGCCTTCTTACTGCAGGCATGCAGTAGCTTGTAGAAACATAAGCCATCACAACATTCACCTGCACTGCAATACTAGCTAGAAATGGTAACATATTTCACATTTTCCTCAGGTTACAGCTGAAATATTGTGTGCTCTGCTAGATTTACTTTTTGTCTTATATGTACACAGTGTCACCGCATGGCTTTATTTCAGAATACTGACAAACCAAAAGACTGAAAATTCAAAATACTGAATGATGGAATTTGCCCCTTCTCCACTGTTGTGCAATCTAAGAGTTGGTATATATATAATTAGCAGGGGATGTGGGGAGCACAGCCCCCATATGAGGGGTCCAGGGGGGGCGCTTGCCACCTGCATTAAAAATGTGTTTAGTATTTTGAATTTTCAGGCTTTTTATTTGTCAGTCTTTTGAAGTAGACCCGCAAGGACCCATAAACTCTTGTTGTGGTCTGCTCCATGGCATACATGGATAAATACCTGAGATCCCAATCCAGATGAACCATGTTTGACTAGAAGTCAGGGTGAATGGTGAGGTTTACTCTGATTCCCCCTATTTGACAGAAGGTTTGGGGAGCATGCTAAGGACAGTCTTATCAAACACCTTAGGGGCAGATTGAGAACCATGACCAGATTCAGCCAGTAGGATGGAGAGTGAGACATACTGAAGTATACAAAAGATGGTGGCAGCTGTAGCTACCTCCCAATGTCCACTGCATGCTTCCATCAATTACTGTCACTCAGCACATCAAGGAGTCAGGGTGTAAAACACCTCAAACAAGCTAGCACCTTCTGCAGTGCTACAGTAATGTCAAACAGGTTCCCTGTCATCATCACATACCTAGCTCACATGTCAACCATCTATAAACAAGGGAATTTGGTAGTCCCATATTCTGAGGGTAACAGGCAGTGGAAAACATTGATGTGAGAAGCTGGCAGGGCTTATGAAATGTTGCACTGCCAGGAAATGGAAACCAAGACACCATAGGTAAGTGAGCAAAAATGGAAAAATGTTTCTTTAAAAAAATAATAAATTTAATTTCACCTAGATCTTGTGTATGGTAATAAATAAATACAGTTGCAATAATCTTTAATATTTTTTATGAATTATTCTAATAGCCCAATATTGTATAGTGAATAGATTTCCACTTTAGCGATCATAATCTGCAGAGCATTTCTTATGGGTGCATATATTATAGCTAAATATGCAGAAAACATTTCACAGTCAATAAATGGAAGTTGCCCCTCTAACTGCTCACATTTCTTTTAACATATGTTATATGTTTTGGGAGTTGGCCATGTTACAGACTATCTACATTTGTCCAGACTCTGAGGTAGATATGAAACTATTCACACATGGCTAAATTTTAGAGGTCCGAAAGAAAGGGGATTCACACTTTTGAGTTATCTGTCAAAGCCAAATACAGCTTCAAACTTTGCAAATACCAGTGCTTTCTCATTTTCATAGAAATGACAGTCATCTCTTCAACATCAGTCTGAGTTAATGTGCAGGATCTGAATTGGAATGTGCATGTGTGTATGCAGAGGTGCATGTATACGTGTGTGTGTGTGTGTGTGTGTGTGTGTGTGTGTGTGTGTGTGTGTGTGTGCGGGTATGTGTGTGCACACACAAATATATATATATATATATATATATATATATATATATATATATATATATATAAAATTAAATATAAATATATATATATGTGCATACATATATAGAATTGTGACAGCTGATCGATGGCAAAATTGCTGATTATCAGTTATGACATATGTTTTGCTGAAGAACACTTTCAGAGAGCCAGACTTCCTCAGTCACCTATTTCCTGTCTGCAGAAATTTTTTGTGTTCTAGATTTTCTGAAAATGGTTTCCAGTAAATTGTGATTCAGTGATTTACAGTCCATGAGTTGACATATGAGTTCATGAAAAGTAGTATCAAAAACACACTCACACACACACACACACACACACACACACACACACACACACACACACACACACACACACACACACACACAAAGTATGGTTCCACTTTGGATGATGGAGTCTTCAGAAAGTCAAACTTAATATGGTCAAGACCATATGTTCAACTTTCTGAAAAGTCAAAGCTTTTGTATGGAGATCGTGGTACAACACAGATCAGGGAATTTACCCTTTTCCCCACTGTAGTGTGATTATGGAATTGATATATATATTGTACAGGTGCTGGGGAAGTGCAGGGGGCTTGACCCAATGTAAAAATGTAGATTTTTGCTGTTTTGTTGTTTTCGACTTTTCAGAAAGCCTCTAACTAGTCTTGCACACAATAGATGATTCCAACTGCAGGAAATCTACTTTTCATGTCTTTCTGTGCAACTGGCATCCATCTTTCCTTAAAAAAAAAAAAAGAATGAAAAAAAAATAGAAAATGTAATACGATGACACATTTCTGTATCACAGCCAAAATCAGGTTGCTGACCTACATAAGATCAACAAAAAAGCAGCCACAGAGTCAAGCCTTTGGGGGAAACAAACTAAACAGTTGCCTGATTAATCTGCCATAAAGGCAGTTTTGATTGTAATGGCTACATAAATGTTATAAATATACATCAAGCTGCACAGGCATCTGTGATACATTCACCAAAAACAATGATAAGAATAAGCTAGAGTATGTGCATGTGCATGTGTACACATGTCCTTTTAATTAATGACCAAAAGCCTGGTCCTGTAGTGAAAAGTATATATATATATATATATATATATATATATATATATATGTATATATATATATATATATATATATATATATATATATATATATATATATATATATCTATCTACACATGGCTCTACTTGACAATGTTGACTTACCAGAACGTCGATGTTCACAACAGCGAGACCACACTGTTGAAACCTCAGAAAGCCGAACTCCCGGAACGTTGCAAGTTAACTTCGGGAAAATAACCACTGGAGCACCAACTAAAATACGAATGGAAGCAATCAGAACCTACCAACGTGGGGGGCTTCAAACACCAGAGCCCCACAAACTAAACTCCGACATCGCATTACAGTGGAGAATAGGGCAAAGATCACCATGGTGGCCCAGTGGTTATTTTCTCGGAGTTAAATTATGACGTTCTGAGATTTTGGCTTTCAGAAGTTTCAACGTTGTGGTCTCGCTGTTGTAAACATCGACGTTTTCAAGGGGATCCCTACAAAACATGCATATATATATATATATATATATATATGTATGTGTCTACTGCTTAACATCGAAAACACACTTCTCCAAAATTAAGCAGTAGACCCTACACTTCAGCGAAAGTCCACTTACACGAAAGTGCACTTTTGCTGAAGTCTAGTACCCAAAATAAAAATAAAAACACCAAAACATGTTTTTGCAGGGGGGGCAAGCCCCCCTGCACCCCCACACCCCCCCTACTTAAATATACCAACTCAGAGATCGCACTACAGCCGGGAAAAGAGAATATTCACATTCTGAGCTGTAGTGTGACTGCCAAAGTCAATGTTTGAAGTTTCACAACTTCGAACAAGTGGACTTGGTGAAGTGGCGTTCAAAGTAGTGAAACTTTGAACATTGACTTCGGCAGTCACACTACAGTGCAGAACATATTGACGGAACCCATATACACACACACACACACACATTTTATATATATATATATATATATATATATATATATATATATATATATATATACACACACACACACACATATATATATATATATATATATATATACATATATATATATATATATATATATATATATATATATATATAGATATATATATATATATAGATACATATAGATATTGATGTATGTATATATCTAATTTCATATATATATATATATATATATATATATATATATATATATATATATATATATCTAGGTTTGCCTATACCCACTTCAGTCGAAATCAGGAGGCCGAACAGCGACAATGTCAAACCCGACATTGTCGAAGTACGAATCTTGCCACCATCTTGACCCATGTTAAAGCCCATTCTGAGACTTACGGTGAGTCGTATTTCAACAATGTAGAAATTCGACGTTGTCGTTTTAGCGGAAGTGGGTCAGTAATTCCATCATTTGATGGGGTCTGGTTCGACCTTCTCATGGTAAAACCATATGGTTTACCATTAAAATCTCGATGTCAGAATGTATACATATGAACAATTCAAACTACAATGTTAGAATAGTTCATATGAGTACATTCTGAATGTTGGAATGTTTATATAAGCAAATGTCCTGCACATTCGCTAATATAAATTTGAAGGGATGTACAGAGATTGCGGTACAGTGCAGTCAGGGAAATACATCCCTTTACTCACTGAGGTGCGATCTCAGAGTTGGAATATATACTTGGGGTGGGGGGTGCAGGGGGGCTTGCCCCCTCCCTGCAAAAACTGGATGTTATTTGTAGGAGTTAGGGATTTATGGCAACAGTGGCATTGTCTTTAATTGCCGTAAAATGTTGAATTCAACTTTTTCTGCAATTACTGCAGATTTCCAACTTTCTGAACAGTTGAAAATCTGCAGATTCGACCATACATCCCGACATTAAATTACAAAATTTTTTAAAATTTCGTAATTTTAATAGTAATCCTATATATATAAATATAAATATATATATGTGTATCTATACATATATATATATATATATAAAAATATATAAATATATATATATATATACATATATATATATATATATATATATATATACATATATATATATATATATATATATATATATATATATATATATATATATATATATATATATATATATATATATATATATATATATATATATACATATATATATATATATATATATATATATATATATATATATATATGTTTATGTTTATCAAGAAAAGCAGCTGGGTCTAACAACATCCTAGGGCGTGTGCTTAGGGACTGCTCAGTGCAACTAACAAATGTCCTCACAGATATCTTCAACAACTCTCTGAGTCAGCAAATAGTTCTGAAATGCTTCAAGGATACAACAATCATTCCATACCAATGAAGTCTCCACCACCTTGCCTAAATGACTACCGCCCTGTAGCCCTCACCTCCACAGTGATGAAGTGTTTTGAAAGGCTGGTGAAGGACGCCATAACATCTGAGCTGCCTGATGATCTTGACCCTCTGCAGTTTGCTTACTGAGTAAACCGTTCGATGGCAGATGTCATCTCTCTAGCACTCCATCTATTGCTGGAACATCTTGAGAATAATAACACTTACACAAGGGTGCTATTCATTTATTTCAGCTCTGCTTTTAACACGGTCATCCCTCTTCATCTGGTAATGAAGCTACTCCAACTAGGCATCAACACTCCACACTGTAACTGGTTTCTGGACTTTCTCACAGAAAGACCTCAGAAAGTGTGTGTAGGAAATAACTCCTCAGATAGCATTACTTTTAACTCTGGAGTTCCACAAGGATGTGCATTAAGTTCCTTGCTGTTCGCCCTGTTAACACATGATTGTACCAGCCAGGTACAATACAGATCATATCATTAAGTTTGCTGATGACACAATGGTGGTGGGCCTCATCAGTAATGATGATGAAACAGTGTATAGAGATGAGGTGGAACAACTGATAAACTGGTGTGGAAATAACAACTTAGCACTAAGTGTGAACAAGATAAAAGAGATAATTGTGGACTACAGGAAAAATTGCAAGAAACATTCTCCCCTCACAGTCAGTGGGGAAACAGTTGAAAAAGTGAGAAGCACAAAGTTTCTGGGAGATCACATCAATCAGGACTTGTCTTGGAACACAAATACAAATGCCATAGTCAAGAAAGTGCATCAGAGAGTGCACTTTTTAAGAAGGCTGAGGAGAGCAAATCTCCCATAGACAGTTCTCACTACCTTCTACAAGAGGTACAATAGAAAGCATCTTTACAAACAACCTCGTAGTATTGTATGGAAGTTGCTTTACCTCTGAGCGCAAATTCCTCTAGAGATTAGTGAAGACAGCCGAGATGATCATTAAGACTACCTTTCCATCTATCCATGACTTGTACTTATCCAGATGTCTCAGCAGGGCCAGAGCAATAATTAAAGACTGCACTCACCCTGCTTACAGACTGTTCCTGCATCTATCATCCAGAAAGTGCTTCCGAAGCATACGTTGCAGAACTACGAGATTCAGGAACAGCTTCTTCCCTAATGTCATCAGGCTGCTGAACTCTGGTAACCACTACACTCCATAATGTCCAACTGGGTCAGTAGAAACTGTCTCAAATTTTGCATTAACCTGGTTACCAGTCTCACCTAATACTTAGTGCAATATTCGCCACGACTGTAACTTATAGGCCATCTAGGGCAGTAGCAATGCAGTAAAATATCTCTTCTTTCAGTGCAATACATGCAAATTAGTAAATTAACCATCCATAGAGCAATACTCTAATGTTCACAGTGCAATATTCAGATGTCTCTTTCTATGCAAGGATCAATGCAACTAAGTAACTGTGGAATACTAAAGATGCATGCAAGTGCTCAGTTCGAAAAGTGTTAAAATGTGTTTCTAATTATGTGCAATATTAGTCCATCTACCTGTATGTCTGTGATGTAATAGCTATGTGTATATGTGTAAATGTCTGTGAAAATAGTCTATATGTTGCCTGCACATTGAGTCTGGAGGCACAGAATTTTTTTCAGTTTTTGCAATTGTGTGATTTCTGAATGACAATAAAGTTTACTTTGACTTTTAAAATGTTGAAGTTCACATCTATGACGGTCAGATGTATGAAAGGGTGTTTGCAAAAGTTTGTATTAATGGACTATGAATTGCTGAAGTCACAAAAGAGTGAATGCTAGTGTGCATTCGCTCATGTGAATTTGATATTCTGAATGGAGATCGCACTACAGTGGTGATTGGAACATGTAACCCTTCCCTCACTGTAGTACGAACTCAGAATTAGTATATAAAATTAGCAGGGGGTGTGAGGGGCGTAGCTCCCCCCACATGGAAGCACAGGGGGGCTTGCCCACCTGCATAATGGTCTTAGGAGACATCTGGAAATGACAGGTATTTCAAAGAAATTTGACATTCCCAGAGTGTCGAATTTGTTTGGGTAGCACATTCTGAGTTTTACGGATTTGAAAGTGCAGTTTCTGACGTTATGAGTCAGGTATATGAAGAGTCACGCACGTGTGTTGTAACATTTTTATATATATCTATATATATATATATATATATATATATATATATATATATATATATATATATATATATATATATATATATGACTGTACTTCTGTTTATCGAAATTACACATTACCGAAAGTGAACCAAGATGATAACAAGGAATATCCACTACAATGAAATCTTAGAATACTGAAACTTACTACATCAAAAAAGGAACTACATAGATTAAACTCAATTCAACTGAAAAAATTACATGTTTTTACATTCTTGCAGGGGGGCAAGCCCCCCTGCACCCTTCACACCCCCTGCAAATTATATATACCAACTCTAAGATAACACTACAGTGGGAAAAAGGGAAAATTCCATGATCTTCACTGTTCTGCAATCTCTTTTCAGAAGCTCTGAGTGCTACATTACATCCGCTGTTGGTTTTTCATTGTAGTAAGTTTCAGCATTCTAAGGTTTCACTGTAGTGGATATTCGGTGTTATTGTTGCAGAGATTTCACACACACACACACACACACACATATATATATATATATATATATATATATATATATATATATATATATATGTGTGCGTGTGTGTGTGTATGTATATATATATATATATATATATATATATATATATATATATATACATATATATATATATATATATATATATAAATATAAATATATGGGTCTCCTACTGTTTGTCAAAAACACAGTTTATTGACAAACAGAAGGTTGAGCCCACTTAAGCGAAAGTGCATTACATCAGAAGTGCCCTTTCACAAAAGACGATTCACCGAAGCACATTACAGTGGGGATAAGGAAATATATCCTTTTCCCCACTGAAGTGCGATCTCAGAGTTAGTATATTTAAGTGGGGGGTGTAGGGGGTTCAGTGGAGCTTGCCCCCCTGCAAAACAGTGTTTACAGTAGGTTTTTATTTTTTTTCCGATTTGGTGAATCGGCTTTCGCAAAATTCCACTTTCGATGTAGTGCATTTTTGAGGAAGTGGTGTTTCACTTTTTTTTTTGAGATTATGAAATTTTGATAAAAGAAAAGTAGACCCATATATATATATATATGTATATATATATATATATATATATATATATATATATATATATATATTTCTCCTATGTAACTGGGTTTCTTGGATATTGGCTTCCAAGGGGAATTAAACCCTCAGAGAGTACACCATAAAGAAATGGCTGTGGGTGATGAAACAGAAAAGCATATGAAACCATAGCTGGTGTTAGGCACCAACGAAACCTGTGGCCCCAGGAAGCCCCTGATTATCTCCCCGTGAATGACAGACCCCATCCAGCAGCCGCGGTTTGCTTTGACCATTACTATTCCTTGACTCCTCATGGATGTCCGCATAGTTCCCTGATGTCACCATGAAAATTGGAACTGTTTCCATTTTTTTTTGATTTGCTGACAAGCTGCACTCAATGAGGTTCACTCACTGAAACAAAGGATCTGATTGGATGCAGCAGCCTGCGAACTAAGTTCTTGTTTTTTTTTTCATTTTTTAAAGTAGGAAGTGATGAAGCAAGGACCTGATTGGTCCTTATAAATCACTTCCTGCACAAACTACCTTTAAAAAGGCACCTGTAGCTAATAAGGATCACTTCTCTTGTTTTTAAACAGAGGAGTGTTCCTTAGCAGCACATTGTGGAAATCGAGCCAGGTTTGGACCAGCGTGAGGATGGACTACATCGGAGAATGGATCAGCAGTGGATTCAAGCCTTTGGAGCGGACGTGGTCATTGGATAATACCCCTTTCAACTGTCCTTATAAGGGCATTTTCTCAAAAGGTCTGAAAAGCTGTCCTTTTAAGGGCAATTTGAAAAAGACTGAGTGGTCTGAGGAAGGCAAGCAGAGCAAGTGAACCTTCAGTCGTGAAGAGGGAGAGTATTGGAAGCAGCCTTCTGCAGAAAGCATAAAAGGTAAGTTTTTGGGTTTAGTTTAAACTTTATTTTTTGTGGGGGTGATGTTTTTTTTTTTTTTGTGCATATTTCTTGTGCTAGCAGGTTTGGGGGTGAGGGCTGTAGTTGTGCTAGTTTTATTTTGGTTTTGTGTAGAGTTTTTGCGCTAAGAGGTTTGGGGGGGTGAGGGTTGTGGTTGTACCAGTTTTATTTTGTGGCTGTGGTTGTACCAGTTTTATTTTGGTTTTGTGTACAGTTTTTGTGCTAAGAGGATGGGGAGGGTTGTGGTTGTACCAGTTTTATTTTGGTTTTGTGTAGCGTTTTTGTGCTAAGAGGGCGGGGGTGAGGTTGAGGTTGTACCAGCTTTATTTTATGTTTACGTAGTGCTCTGGTGGTAAGAGGATGGGGGGTGAGGGGCTGTGGTTTTACCAGTTTTATTTCACTTGTGTGGTGTTCTTGTGCTATGAGGATTGGGGAGGTAAGGACTGGTTTTACCAGTTTTAATTTGCTTTTATGTAGAGTTCTTGTGCTAAGAGGATGGGAGGGAGAGGGGCTGTGGTTGTACCAGTTTTATTTTACTTTTGTGTAGCGATGTGTTGTGCTAAGAGGATTTGTGGGTGAGGGGCTGTGGGTGCACCAGTTTTACTTTACTTATTTTACATTTGTTTACTGGATAGTCTGACTGGGATAGAACCCATTTTCAGTGGAGGCCCAGGGAGAAATGCTGATCTTAATACACAGGGAATGTGAAACATAATATACATTTAATTTTGATTGCCCATTGGTTAGGAGAGTGTGCAAGTTAGCTATTGGGGCAAGAGGTAGAGTTGGCTCATTATTTTTTTTTGGTAGTATCAATGCTGTATGCTAAACTTGTGGGGAAAGAATTGCTCTGGGCCTGTATATCTAAAAGGTAGAGAGAATGGGATAGGGGTGACGAAAAGGAGGGGAGATAAATAATGAGACAGAGAAGGGTATTGTAGTGGGCTAGAGCAGGGATAGGTGGGCAGTCTTGTGAGATGCTAAGTCAATAGTCATAGGTGTATGGGGTAAGTGGTGAAGATTACCTTATTTCAGCCTGGGTTGGGACATGACCTGTTGCATGGTAGATGTGACACAAGTGTATCGGTGTCAGCATATTGGATTGTGAGTGGTAAGGATGTGGCGGTATTGAGGTTGATAATAAATCCACTAAACTGAAGTGGACCAAGGATGGAGCCTTATGAGACTCCTAATGTGAGTGGGAGTAGAGGGGTAGACCTGGAGATATTTTATGGCTGTTTATGACCTGTTGGTTAGGTTTGGAGCCAGTGGAGGACTAGGGGGATGCAGTTAAGGTTGGTGAGAGTAGTTAGTAGTTTGGTGAGAGACTCTGACAAAGGGCTTAACAAACTGAGAAAGACAGATTCTATTTTACTATTTTACCTTCATTTGTAAATTGATGGTGTTGGTATAACTGAGGAGGGCAGTTGCAGCATGAAGCCTGAAGCCGTGTTGGGATTTGGCAAGTAAGTTATTGGTTGAGAATGAATGCACTCCTCTAGGAGTTCAGTTAGTGGGGAAAGAATTGCGCTGGGCCTATAATTTGTAATTTGTGTCAAGTTTGCACTTTTTGTGCAAGGGTATAATATATGATATTTTCCAGATGGTTGGGACGTATTGCTCAGTAATGGATCTTTTAGGTATTCAGGATAAGAACTGGCTTGAGCTGCTAGTTTTTGAAATTCTGCTGGTAGACTGTCAGCTGAATTTGCAGTAGGTTTTGAGTTTTTTACAAGTTTTTCAAACACTGTTCTGTTATCTAGGTTTATAGTACTGTTTTACACTATCCCTGATGCTACACTTTGTTCTGCAGTTTTTTGGCTGTTTGAATTATGCTGAGAGGTTAGGAGGTTGATGGGGCCTATACGTTGCTTAACATGCCTAATGTTGGGAGGGTAGTTAGCAGCTGTAAGAATGTTGCTGAAGGCATAGATGTTTTGAATGTATACTAATGCAAACCCTGTTATGCTACTATTGTGTAGATCTGTCATGTTCTACTCACTGATGCAATGACTGCAATTTTTTCGTTGTCTGTAGTTAATGTGTTGAATGTTTGGGAGTGTGGATTGGGCCTGTGAAAATGCTGCAGTGTCCATTGTTTGCTTGGAGTTTTTTAACGAGGGGTCACGGACTGTATAAACACATTGTTAATGCTACACCTTTTTTTTTTTCACTTCATCCACAACTATTGAGCCAAGACTTTGGGGGGGGGTGAGAATTCTGCAAAATGTATATCTTAATGCATGCTAACGCAAACACTGTTCCACTGTCTAGGTTTATAATACTGTTTAACTATCCCTGATGTTACAGCTTGTTCTGCAGTTATATTTAGCTGTTTGAATTATGCTATTTGGAGGTTGATGGGGCCTGTACATTGTTTAAAATGCCTAATGTTAGGAGGGTGGTTAGCAGCTGTGCGAATGTTCAGTGTTCAGTGTTTGCCTGGAGTTTTTTTAATGTGGGGCCACATACTGTATACGCACCTTGTTAATGCTACACTTGTTTTCACTTCATCCAAAATTGTGCAGAGACTGGGGGGTGAGAATTCCACAGAATGTACTGATATCTTAATGCATAGTAATGCAAACACTGCTCTGCTATCTAAGTTAATGTTTCAAACTATCCATGATGTTACGCCTTCTGCAGTTATTTTTGGCTGTCTGAATTATGTTGACAGTTTAGGAGGGTGATGGGGCCTGCGAGAATATGTGTCCAGATGATTTTAGTTTTTGGCCTGTTCTCTCTCACAAAATGATTGCATAGCACAATGCGGAGGGCTGAGGCGACTAGCAGAACTGGACTTCATGTTTCATACCCTCTGCATAATGCATGGTACATTCCCTGACTTTATGCTTTTGTACACAGATCCTGTGCTAAGGGGGGTTATGGGAATGTCTCCCACTGTGTATGCCACTTTTACATCCTTCACAAATGAGGTTATCTAGCAAATCCATGATTTCACTCCTTTGTTCAACCAATGATTTTGGTTTGTTCAAGTGTGCTAAGAGATTGAGAGGTAGTGGGCATGTGTAGTCTTTTTTGTACCATAAAATTTGTCTTGCCTCATAGTTTGGTGTTCCCCTTCAAACTTGTGCCTCTCCTAATCATTAGTTCTTTCAGACTTTAGTCTGTTCCAGAGAGCTTGAATATCAATCTTTTGTGTCATTTGGGGCATCTTCACATGTTTGGGGGGATGAAAGGGGAAGAATTGTGTAGAAAAAGCTCAAGTTCACCTCTAGTGTTAGGTATTTAACATAAAACTGTAACTTGGGCCTTTTTCATTACTTTTTTGTGCCTACTGGTTAGTCATCCTTCAGTCTTTTTGCCTGAGGTGCAATAGTGACTGATGTCAATGCAAGTCATCATGCATTTTTACTAACAATATGACAAGAGGACTCTGTCTGCATGTATAATAATTCTGCTTTACCTCCATTCCCAGTTAGAGATAAAGTGTACATATTTGTCAGGAGCAGCAAAAAGAAAGCTTCAGCAGCAGAGGAATGAGGATGCAAAGAGACCAGGTTCCATTATGAAAATTTTCTGTGGGTCATCGTAGAGAGGAGATTCAGGAAAACGTCTGCCTTCAGGGCATCACAATCATTCTGCATTCCAGTCTGACCACTGTGAGGCCAGCATCCTTCCAATAGAAAGTGACCACTCTCTTGCGGCTACACCACAGGCTACCTCATGTGGACCTACAGCTATTACCATGGGTGAAAGCATGTCAGCAAATGCAGATTCAACTGTAGAGGTGTTGCCTGGATCACCACACTTTGATACAGAAGGAGCCCATACTTCCATAGTGACAGATGTGGCCTATGACTTGCAGGGAGTGTCAGGCACATCTTTTGAGGATCTAGGAACTTGGCCAGACTTGATAAGGGATGTGTTTAGGGTAGCTGCCATTCAGCATGGACCTGTGCAAGGGGTGTTGCCACAGTTCCCAGTCAATGAGCAGAAAAGGCGATTTTCGCTGAAGAACTATTTCCATGTGCTGCATAATGGAGAGACAGCAAAACGCACTTGGCTTACATATTTAGTCTCAAAGGATAAAGTGTTTTGCTTTGCGTGCAAATTGTTTGGACATTCTAACCATTGTCTCAGGTCAGGTGGTTACAGAGCATGGAGAGAGATGTCCAAAGCTTTACACAGCCATGACCGAGCACCAGAGCATACGGCATGCATGTTGAAGTGGAAGGAACTGGACAATAGAATAAAGAGTAGGCAGACTATGGACAATAAGACAAGCAGTGGTTGAAAAGGAGATAGAATGCATTATTGCTGTTGTCCAATACTTGGCGGAATGGAACATGGCATTCTGTGGTACAAGTGATGCCCTGGACACCTATGGAAATGGCAATTTCTTAGGCCAAGTGCAACTTTTGTCGCGGTTTGATTCTGTCATGGCTGAACATTTGCGTCATACTCTGAATAAAGATGTAATGGATCACTCTCTTGGGAAGGACATACAGAATGGTTATCCAGCTGATTGCAAATGCTACTTTAAGGACCATTGTAGGGAAGGTGAAGGATGCTAGGTATGTTACCGTGATTCTTGACTGCACGCAAGACATCAGCAATCAAGAGCAAATGACTGTAGTAGTTAGGTATGTGGATATTTCATGGACTGCAGCCACAGTTGAGGAACTTTTTCTGGGATTTGTGCCTGTGAATGATACAACTGGGGCAGGACTTACAGAAGCTCTTTTTCAGACTCTTCAAAATCATCAACTGGACATTAACGACTGTAGAGGACAAGGATATGACAATGGCAGCAACATGAAGGGAAAATGAGCTGGAATGCAGGCCCAGATAAAACAGATAAATTCAAGGGCTTTTTGTGTGCCGTGTGCCTGCCATAATTTAAATCTTACAGTTAGTGATGGAGCACATTCATCACTACAGGCAGTATCATTCTTTGGATGTCTGCAGAACATTTATGTACTCTGTTCAGCATCAACAAGCCGATGGCAGATCTTGAAGCGGCACACAAATGTCACTGTGAAGCCACTGTCGGAGACTCGCTGGGAATGCAGGATAGACTATGTCAAGGCAGTAAGATTTCAGTTGAAGGGACTCATTGAGGCATTACAGGAGACAGGTCAAGCAGTACGTACAAATGATGCTGCAACATATCAATAAGCAAGGGGACTGTGCTCAGAACTTATGTCATACCAGTTCATTGTTATGTTTAGTGGTTTGGTATAATGTGCTGACAGAGGTAAATCATGCAAGCAAAGTTCTGCAGTCCATCTGTTAATATTTTGACATGTGTCAAAGTGCTGGCATCCACTATTGACCTGCTGAAGAATTAAAGAGACAGGATTTCAACATGCCATGGGTGAAGCCTACAAGAAAGTGGAAGAACTAGATACTGGCACCACATTTCAAGAAAAGAGGCAGAGGAAAGTAAAGTGGTTCTTTGACTATGAAGGAGAAAATGAGACTGTACAGGATCCAGTGGTAAAACTACATGTAGAGTTCTTCAATGTGCTGCTGGACACAACAATCCAATCATTTACTGACTGGTTTGAGCAGCTTTCAGAGTTTGATAAGGCCTTTGGATTTTTATCAAATATTAAAGCCTTGAGTGACATTCCAGTAGCCACATTTCTCCAACATTGCAAGGCTCTGAAAGAACAACTGACTAACAGGATAAGTGGCCACTGTGACATTGATGACTCTGACCTTGGACACGAACTTAAAATCCTTTCTTGAATGATCGATAATGAATCATTACCACTGACTGCGTTAAATTTCCTCATTCGCAACCACTTGCAAGAACATATATATAAATACATATGTTTCACTGCACATTTATTTGACTGCACCCATTACAGTGGCTACTGCAGAACACAGCGTTTCTAAGCTGAAACTCATAAAGACATACCTGTGTTTGTCAATGAGTCAGAAGAGACTTTCAAGCTTAGCTGTGCTCTCAATTGAGCATGAAGTGGGACAAAGTGTATCACAATGCAGCCTCATTCAACGAAAGTACGATCAACCAAATTTCACTTACCTGATCACAATCCACTGAAACTCCACTTAAATGAAACAACGGACTGCCGAAATCCTTTCCCAGGGAAAAAAAAACTTGACCACCACACAAACAAAACAATACGGAAAGCAACCTAGCCCACCAAAGTGGGGGGCATTACCCCCCACACCCCCTACTTAAATATACCAACTCTGACATTGCAATACATGGGGAGAGGGCACAGTTCACCATGGTGGTCAAGTGGATCCTTTCCCTGGGAAAGGATTTCAGCAGTTTGTTGTTCCATTTTCAGTGGAGGCCCAGGGAGAAAAGCTCTAACATTATACGAGATAATATAAATTTGTCAAACAAGAGTTTCCAAAGTGTAATTGAGTTACAAAAAAAGAGTACTAATCAGGTGAATCAATTGGGACATTGTACAATTATATGGCTAGACGTTATGAAATCAACTTTGATTCATGGCAGAGGTATCCAATGTATAAAGAGTTTAACAGAGAGGACACATAAGCCATACACATATACAATTATACAGTACATTTTAGACAGATAGACTAAGCAGATTAGCTTATGTAGTATGCATAAAACAAGTATGGGTAACTACACTATTGTTCATAAACCTTGTGAGGCAAATAGGGCAGATTTTCAAGGGTTACACTTAAGAAGGGAGAAAGTGATGACAATAGGTTTAGAAGGGGTCAAATAGGAGAATCAGGTTATCGAGGAATTGGAGGTGGTACATGGGCAGAGCCATTCAGAAGAGATATTGATGTAAGAACATTTTGAATAAGGGGGCAATATTAATGGTCCGGAGAGGAGGTGGAAGAGTGTTCCAGAGTTTGGCTACAGTGAAAGAGTAGAGATACTGACCTGCAGGGAGTTTTGGTCTATTTACTTGAATAAGAGATTGATTTTCAGATCTGATATATCCATTTGGTTGCTAGAGAGTTAGAAGGGAGCCAAGGGCTGGACATTTGAGAGGTTTGTATATAATGTTGTGTGCTGTAGATAGTTGTATGTGTGTGAGCTGTTGTGGGAGTTCAAGCCAGTTCAGGGATTGCAGTGATGGGAAGAATATTTTACAGTTGTCACAAACTTAGCAATTTTGTTATAGCAGGAGTCCATCTTAGTTTTTAAGCAGGACTGGATGTTTGTAAGAATGAGAGCACCATAGAGGTTAGAGGGTAGGAGAAAGGTTCAGGCAAGTGTTTTTTTCTAGTAGAGTAGTTTAAGAAGTGTTTATGTCTATAAAGGGTACCAAGTTTTTAGTGTGTTTTTTTGATGTTGTTGTGGATGTGTTGGTCGAATGTTAAGATCGTCTACAGTAACGCTGAATAATTTGGTATGGGGGACTACCTCTATAGCAGTTTTGTTAGATGCATAGATGATAAAGTTTGATTTATTAAGAGTGGTGGTTTTTGGGTGTAAAGATCAGGAGGTTGGTTTTGTTGGGGTTAAGGGCAAGGTGGTTATTGGTCATCCAAGATTCAGTAGTGGAAAAAGCGTTTTGGGACATGGTCAGAAGTTCTGTTTCTGAGGTGCAGGCGGAGATAATAGTAGAATCATCTGCATATTGTACTACAGATCCATGAGTGATAAAGTGAAAGTTGTTAATGAAGATACTGAAAAGAAGGAGTCCCAAGATTGATCCTTGGGGAACTCCTGTGGCAGTAGTGAGAAAAGGTGAAAGGGTGTGTAGCCATTTGGTAGATTGTTGTCTGTAAGATAGTTGGAAAACCAGTCAAGAGCAGAAGTAAACATGCCTAGGTGTGAGAGCTTAGAAAGGAGGAGAGAATGGGAGATGGTGTCAAAGACCTTAGAGAGATCAAGGAAAAGTGCAGAGACAAGTTTGCCATCACTGGGATTGTGATTAACAGTGTTCAAGAAGGAAAGGAGAGCAGTTATAGTGCTGTGTGCAGGTCAAAAGCCATGCTGAGTGGTGTAAAGGAGTTGGTTTTGGAGTAGATAATTCATAAGTTGAGTTTGAATACATTTTTCCATTATTTTAGAGATGGGGGATAGTATGGCAATAGGGCAGAAATTAGAGATTTCTGTGCTGTTGCCGCCTGTATGTAGGGGAATAATGTAGGCTTTTTTCCAGCTGGAGGGTACATAGGATTCTTGGATAGATCTGTTTATGAGAAGGCTGATGGGGTAGCTGATATATTTGGCTGACATTTGTAGGTACTCAGGGGGTAAGTTGTCTGGGGTG
This sequence comes from Protopterus annectens, assembly GCF_019279795.1. Lineage (NCBI taxonomy): Eukaryota > Metazoa > Chordata > Ceratodontiformes > Protopteridae > Protopterus > Protopterus annectens. The sequence continues at coordinate 876,179,932 of NC_056746.1, read as the reverse complement.
GTACTACCGGGTCTGGGTTTTAGCAAGAGCTTAGTTATGGTGGTAGTAGGAACAGGAGAGAAAGCAAAAGGCTGGGGAGAAGAATTTTTTTGATGAGAAATGAGTTATTGGGTTGTTGTTGTGACTAGTTTGAGGAAAGATGGTAGCTAGTTCGGCTATAGTCTCTATAAAATAGGAATTGAAAAGTGAAGTGAGTTTGGCAGGGGTTTTGTCAGGATTTAGGTAAGGGGTGCTTTTGGTGCCGGGATTTAAAGTAGAGACTGAGTTCCAAAATCTTTTTGGGTTATGGTTACAATCATTTTGGAGACAGAGGTAGTATTGATTTTATCCTTAATGACTGACATTTTACTTGGTTTGGCTGTTTGAAGAGTTGGAGTTCAATGGGGTTTTTACTTTTCTGCCATTTTTCCATGTTCTGTCTCTTGTACTCATAAGTTGTTTGGTTTTTCTCGAAAGCCAGATGCATGATTTGTTTTTATTTTCTTGTTTTGAAGGTGTGGGGGGGGGGGGGCATATTGAGGATGTTTAGGAATGTTGCATTGAATAATTCAATAGGTTCACCCAGGGGTAGGGATTTTAGAGTACTCCAGTTAATTTTACTCAGTGTTTCCTTGAAATTTGTTTGGTCAAAGTTAACTAACTTTCTAGTGGGTTTGTATTGCTGATGGTTTAGGGTTGTGGAGGTATTGCATGTTATGTAGGCAGGCTAATGGTCACTAATATTGCAGGGGAGAGTTCCTTCTGAAGAAATTTTATTAGGGTCAGAAACTAAAATCCAGTCAAGGATGGAACCACTGTTGTTGTTATTTCTAGGCTGTTATGCTAGTAATGAGCTTAGTGAAGTTATAGAGATTGATGGATACATTGGAAGAGGTAGTTGTATGATCTAGCCAGTTTATGTTAATATCACCTAAAATTATTGTTTCATTGTGGATATTATTTGAGATCCAGGCTATGATTTCTTCTAATATAGGGATATTATTACCTGGTGGAATGTATAAGACTACCAAGCAGAAACTTTTGAATTTGTTCATTTTTAGATGCATTATGATGAGTTCAGCTGTAGAGAATTGTAGAATAGAGTTTGAGTAGGGGACAATGGCAAGGGAGTTGGGGTAGAGAAGTGCTACTACTCCCTCTTTCTTGTGAGGTCTGTCTGATCTTAGATAGGAGAAACCTGGAGGGAGAAATTTGGTGTCTTTTATATATGACTGTAGCCATGAAGCAGTTACAGCGAGTATATCAGGTTTGAAGTGGGATATCCAGGTATGGAATTATGGGATTTTGTTTCTAATACTTTGTATGTTAATGGTGGTGAGTTTTAAGAGATTTGTGAGATTTTAGGGGGGAAGAGGCAGATGGAACAGGTCCGGGGATGGGGTGATGTCCTCACATTGGGATAGGGTAGTGATACTATCTGAATGTAGTGTTGATAGCAGTTTGCACTTGGAGTTGTACTGAGTTGTGAGGAATGTTGTAAGTACGGTGTTATAAAGCACGCTTTACAGATTACGCAGTGGCTAAATTAGCAGCAGTGCTTACGATTTAGCGCGGAGCTGCCACTGTTGCACACTAGGGCAGCGCGGTTAAGCAGGTTTAAACTATTCGGGCTACCTAAAGTCCACTCTTCAAATTTTCCCTTAAAACTACCTTCCTCGAACTATACTACTGATCTAATCAGCGTATCCTATAACTAAAAAGATCATCTCTACTTGACTCCAAGTAGACTATTCTCTATCTGTTAAACCTAGCACTTGCTCCTACAGTACTTATTACCTTGATACGGCACTCTTGTCATAGATAGTACCCCAAAAAGGCAACCCCCCATTTCTCGGTCACCCACGTCCCCCGGAATCTTTTTTAAAGTTTTTTTTTGTCTATCCTTCTAGCATGTCGAGGGATCAGTTGCTAGTGTCCTCTCCTGCTCAGCTGGTGAACCTGGGAATATTGAGGCAATGCTACAATTGCCTCATGTACACAGACAACCCTCTCCTCCTCCCACAAAACACAAATACATGCGAGAGATGCAACTATACGGCCAAACTGGAGGCTGAGCTCTCTCAACATAGGACTGGCAAGACCAGTCAGGAGGAGAAGGTTACCACACACACTATAGACCCAGTCTCACATAGTACCATTACAACCTCAAATCATACACATAAACACACAAAGACATACTCGGAGGCTCTGATCAAAAATCTACCAAAACAGCAGAGGCCACCAAAGCAGACACCCAAACAACCACCACCTCAGAACACAACACCTGCAACACATAGACCTCACAGTCAGAGTGTCAAACAGTCACAGCCCTTAAGGCCAAACACAATGCCAGACACACTAGTCATTGGTGACTCCATAGTCAGACACACTGACGTCCCGCTCACCAGACTGAGTAAGGAGAAGGTCACAGTAAGCTGCCTGTGGGCGCTAGAATCCGCCACATAACGCAAGCACTCAGGTCTCTCAACAGCAGGTACAAATATGACTCAGTCATTGTCCACGCTGGTGTAAACGACCGGAGTCGTACCTCCTTGGACTACATGAAAAGAGACATTGAGGAGCTCTCTGATTATATAGCCCAGGCAGGTATGACCCTGACCTTGAGCAGTATCCTACCTTCACCAAGAATGATGCCACAATACAGAGATAAGATGATCAGCTTTAACAATTGGCTTAAACACTGGTGTCATTCAAAGGGGATCCAGTGTCTGTCTGCCTGGGATGACATGCTGGACAAGCCACGCTGCTTCATAAGGATGGCTTGCACCTGTCACCCCTGGGATTCGGATATTGGCAAAGGCTCTTGCCACCCCATAGTGCCTTTTAGGCAAGGCTCAAATTCTAAACCTACCACCTAGAACACAAAAAGGAAAAAAACTAAGGGTAATGCTGCTCAATGCCAGAAGTCTAAATCTCAAAATGCACTTTCGAGGCCCTTCTCAGTATGGAGAACATCGATGCTGTGCTGTGACAGAAACCTGGTTCAAGGCTCCTGAGAGCACCCCAGCGCCATCAGGTTTTACCTCATATCATGCGTTCCGGCCCCAAAATCCGGACAATACCAAGAAAGGAGGGTATCCATATTCATCAAGGACACCCACACCTCAAGACTGGTGGCAACGCATACGATGCATCGGAGACCATCCAGGTGCAATTAACCATAGGCAAGACTGCTCTGCAAATTGTGGCATGTTACAGGCCACCCTCACAAACTCAGGAACCTCACATGGCCTTCCTGAAAACACTAGAGGATAAATGTATCACCAAACACCATCATACTAGGTGACTTCAATTACCTAATATAGACTGGGAACACTACTCAAGCCCAAACACCCTAGCCCAAAAGTTCCTGGAATTCATAAACTCAAATGCCATGGAACAACTAGTCTCCATCCCCACAAGAGGAGATAACATACTTGATCTCATCATCACGAACATGGGGCACAATGTTCAACACTGGAAGTATACCCCTCACTGGTGAGATCAGATCACAAACTAATCTAAGCTGGAGGTCCTCATCCCACCCCACCTGAAATAAAAGACCACAGTAAAGAACTTCTCAAAGCCGACTTCACACTTCTAAAGACTAGTGTGGTCTCCTTTAAAGCCCGAGCGTGGGAAAACAGTACTCAAGCAGCTGAATCACTTACAAATGCCTTCTACCAGCACCTGCAGGACTGCATGGATAAGGCAATCCCAAGCAAAACAAAGACTCTTTGTACCAAAGGCAAGCGTCCAGTCTGGTGGACCCCAGCCATAAACAAACTCTACAACAAAAGGAGGAAGCTACTACAAGATAGAGCAAAATCCTTAAAAGGTGAACAACCTTGATCACTATAAGTAAAAAACTAAGAGCTCTCATAAAATCATCCAAAGCAAATTTCGAGAGAAAATAGCTAAAGACTCAAAAGACAATCATAAGGCCTTCTTTAGCTATAAAGTTAGGAAACCTGGGAGGAAACTCCCAGATATGCTCAGAACTAGTTCAAAATGATGTGAAGATTACTGATCCTACAGACATTGCCAACATACTGGCTGACAGGTTCAGTGCAAAGTTCTCCCCTCCCCAAAAGGAGATATCTATACCAAACGATTGCAGACCACCAAACATCTCCAGCGCCCAAGTGAGAACCGCCCTCTCCAAAGCAAAAACACAGCATCCATGGGACCTGATGGTGTCCCCGGCTGTGTGCTCCACGAACTCAATGAGGAATTAAACCCACAGCTAGGACAGCTGTTTAATCAAAGTCTTACCTCTGGATGCATCCCAGGAGTGGCGCACTGCAACTGTGGTCCCACTTCACAAAGGCGGTGCCTCCACCGACCCTGGAAAGTACCGCGGCATAAGCTTGACAAGCCTTATCTGCAAAGCCATGGAGAGGATCATAATGGACCTCATAAATAAAGACATAGGGAATTTGCAGACTTTGGATCCAACCCAGTTTGGCTTTGTCAAAGGCAGATCATGCCTTTTAAACTTGGTTGACTTTTTTTGAAACAGTCACCAAAGCCATTGATGAGGGAAAGGCAGTCCATACAGCCTACCTCGATCTGGCTAAGGCCTTCGATACAATACCCCACTCGGGTATCATTGAAAAACTCATCAGCAAATGTTAACCCATACATCACAAGATGGGTTGCAAACTGGCTGAGTGAAAGCCCAGAACCCACAGGGTCAGAGTTGCTGGCGCCATGTCAGACTCAAAGCCTGTCACAAGTGGTGTCCCACAGGGCTCAGTCCTGGGCCCACTCTTGTTTGGCATCTACTTTTCAGATCAAGAAAGAGGTTGTTTGAGAGTTGCATTATTGAGGATGTTTAGGAATGTTGCATTGAATAATTCAACAGAGTTCCACCCAGGGGTAGGGATTTTGTGAGTACTCCAGTTAATTTTACTCCAGTGTTTCCTTATGAAATTTGTTTGGTCAAAGTTAACTAACTTTCTGATTGGGTTTGTATTGCTGATGGTTTAGGGTTGTGGAGGGGATTGCATGGTGTTATGTAGGCAGAAGCTAATGGTCACCGCTAATATTGCAGAGGAGAGTTCATATGAAGAAATTTTATTAGGGGTCAGGAAACTAAAATCCAGTCAAGGATGGAACCACTGTTGTTGTTATTTCTAGGCTGTTATGCTTTAGTAATGAGCTTAGTTGAAGTTATAGAGATTGATGGATACATTGGAAGAGGTAGTTGTATGATCTAGGCCAGTTTATGTTAATATCACCTAAAATTATTGTTTCATTGTGGATATTATTTGAGGTCCAGGCTATGATTTCTTCTAATATAGGGATATTATTACCTGGTGGAATGTATAAGACTACCAAGCAGAAACTTTTGAATTGTTCATTTTAGATGCATTATGATGAGTTCAGCTGTAGAGAATTGTAGAATAGAGTTTGGAAAGTGTAGGGGACAATGGCAAGGGAGTTGGGGTAGAGAAAGTGCTACTACTCCTCTTTCTTCATGAGGTCTGTCTGATCTTGGATAGGAGAAACCTGGAGGGAGAAATTTGGTGTCTTTTATATATGACTGTATGCATGAAGCTTGTTACAGCCCAGTATATCGTGGTTTGAAGTGGGATATCAGGTATGGAATTATGGGATTTTGTTTCTAATACTTTGTGTATTGTTAATGGTGGTGAGTTTTAAGAGATTTGTGAGATTTTAGGGGGGAAGAGGCAGATGGAACAGGTCCGGGGATGGGGTGATGTCCTCACATTGGGATAGGGTAGTGATACTATCTGAATGTAGTGTTGATAGCAGTTTGCACTTGGAGTTGTACTGAGTTGTGAGGAATGTTGTAAGTAGGGTGTTATGTGTCTGTGAAAGGATTTTGGGTTTGAGGAACAGCATTAGTGGAGTAGAGACTAGAAGATATATTGGAGTAAGATTTGTGAGGTGAAGAAGGATTGAGAGAGTTAGAGACAGCGGAAGGAATAGTATGGCTATAGTTAGTAGTGTCATTGTAGATATAGGATAAATACAGCGGTACCGGAGGAGGAGGTAGTGAGGAGGGGGAGAAATTGCTATTGTAGAAAGTATGAGTAGTTAGTAAACGAGGATGGGAGGGAGGCTTGTTAGGGGATTAGTTAAATTGGATTTATTGAATGGCTGGGGTAGAGTTTATTGATTGGAGTGTGTTGATTGGTTGAGTGGGAAGGCCAAATCGACTTGTACAGCACTTAAGAGATGAAAGAAAGAAAAACAATCAGTAAGGTAAGTATTGTTAGAGATTGAAACATTTAGTGATAGAGAAGAGTGGAGTATTTAGTATTTGTTTTACCTTTTAGTGGTAGATTTGATTTATTGTGAGTGTTAGCAGGTAGGAAGCATATGGGGCAAGTAGAATAGGTATAGAAGCAGAGAGATGAACTGTTTACTGACTAAGGTGCCCTGTATGGGGGAAATAAAGTATTAAGTCAGGCTAGAGCAGCAAGAAGTGGGAGAACAGTATAGTCAGGGATGGTACAACTTTGTGCAAAGTAAACAGTTACGAAGAGTGGGAGGTGTTGGGATAAGGGCCATGGAAAGTAAGCAGCGTAGACGAGAGGGTGCTAGCGAGACAGGAGACAGACAGGAAGGGTGATGTATGAAGGGGAACCAAAATGAGAGACCGAGTTAGAGAAACAATTACTCTAGGCCAAATATTATACACATACATTCACTGTTGGAGGTCAGGCAGCAGACCAAGAGGTCCAGTCTTCCACCGAATGACTAGGGGTTCTCAGGGATCAGACTTTTCTTGGGAGTTCTTTGTATCTGCTGGAGTGAAGGAAGAGCACAGTTATAGCAGTTATTGTCTAATAGGAGTAGAGAGAGTTAACCTTAATAAAGAAGAGAAGGAAAAATGAAGCACTGATACTGATATTAAATTCTGACAGCACTGATACTGATATTAAATTCTGATAATACTGATACTGATATTAAATTCTGACAACACTGATACTGATATTAAATTATGACAATACTGATACTGATATTAAATTATGCCAACACTGATACTGATATTAAATTCTGACAACACTGATACTGATATTAAATTCTGACAACACTGATACTGATATTAAATGATAACAACACTGATACTGATATTAAATTCTGACAACACTGATACTGATATTAAATGATGACAACACTGATACTGATATTAAATTCTGACAACACTGATACTGGTATTAAATTCTGACAACACTGATACTGATATTAAATGATGACAACACTGATACTGATATTACATTCTGACAACACTGATACTGATATTAAATGATGACAACACTGATACTGATATTAAATGATGACAATACTGATACTGATATTAAATTCTGACAACACTGATACTGATATTAAATTCTGACAACACTGATACTGATATTAAAATGAAGACAATACTGATATTAAATTCTGACAACACTGATACTGATATTTAATTATGACAATACTGATATTAAATTATGACAACACTGATACTGATATTAAATTATGACAATACTGATACTGATATTAAATGATGACAATACTGATACTGATATTAAATGATGACAACACTGATACTGATATTAAAATATGACAATACTGATACTGATATTAAATTATGACAACACTGATACTGATATTAAATTCTGACAACACTGATACTGATATTAAATGATGACAACACTGATACTGATATTAAATTCTGACAACACTGAAACTGATATTAAATGATGACAACACTGATACTGATATTAAATTTTGACAATACTGAAAATAGATAATAATTAGCTAAATAATGTTTAAAATAGGGTCGGACTGGACAAGTGAAAAGACTAGGGAGTAGCAGGACAGCTATAAAATATTAACAAGGCTAATGCATGCACTACTTAAGTGGCTCCCTGCAATATACAATGCAAACTGCCAATAGCTCACTATGGAGCAGAGACCAGAAAACATGCTTGTTAAATTTGTTAGGACATGAACAGTGAGGGAGCTTAGATACCACACCAAAAGAGCAACTGTCTTACAATTTGGGTTTAAATATTTAGTAATAAGACATTGACACTGTTAAGTAAGGCACCAGGCATAAGCACCTTGTACCTGTGGATGTGTGGCTACTTTGAGGCTGAGGGACATTTAACTGAGTCGTTAGCGAGTAAAAGTGAGGAGGTGTACAGTAGTTAGAAACTAGTGTATGGGGTTAGTGTTAGATATGGAGATAGGGAGGACATTGTAGGGTAATAGCACTATCTAGTGGCTACAGCTGGTATTAGGCATAGTGTGAATCATGAAGGAAAAAGTGGCTATGGAAAGCAGGCTGGGAGATTTATAAGAGCAGTCCAAATAATATTATGGAAACTATTTCTACAGTAGAGTCTGCGTATAGGTATAACAGAAGAGCATATGGGAAGGATATATATTGTACAACTAGCTAGGACGTACGTGGTAAGCCATTGCAGTATAGGAGGCAGCACAGGTAAAAAGAAAGTGCATTGGGTCCAAAGTGGAGTATGTTACTGGAGGTCTAATGCAGCAACTATGCTTATTATAGGCTAGAGAAAAGTGAGCTGCTTGGTCTGGCCGAATCACTCCATGAGTATTAACTCCATAAACAAAGCAACTATTGTGTACATTAAGTACTCACACTTTCCATTATGAACATTATGTCAGTGTGCAGTAGAAGGCATTAAAACAAGGTACAACTATTTCGCAAGTTAAGCAGAGGCAGTAAAATGCACGAAAAAGCAATCGCATTAAAAAGGCAGTAAAACATGCTACAAATATGTCGCAATTAAACAGAGGTAGTGCAAATGCATGAAAAACACATCAACATTCAATCGCCTTTAAGAAGAGACAATTTTAAATTAAAAGCATTACAGTGAGCAACAAGTAATGCGAGCACACAATAACTGAACAGAGTACAGTTACCAATAGTTCGTGAATGCTACAACAAACTGCCGTATATCCTAAATGTCTAGGTTGAGCTACTACTGCACAATAAAGAAAACTGAAATACAAATGACAGCGTACTTAGCCTGAAACACATGGAACACATGCTTAAAGCAGCTTAGAACATTTTGCCAGCAATAGCAGTTCGGCTGAAGGACTAATTATGCATGTAGTAGACGCTGACAAACTTTTAGTAAACAAGTAAATGAAGCAATTGGTAATGGCAGCTTGTCTAGGCATCAGATAAACAGCTTTAGCACATAAGGAAAATAAAGCTTACTTTAGCGCTAGTAGGTCTCAGTGTCCAGAATGGCAATCGTACATCACCCTGGAGCAATCAAGCTGGCTAGAGGAAGGGGACAGTGGAAGAGGGAAGGCGCCACTGGAAAATGTTATTTAAATGTCATAAGGAATCATGGAGCAGTTAAGTGGGGATAAGTGTAGGACGGGATGTAAGTCGGTATGCGAGATGTAATTCTATTGTTTACATTAACAATGTAAAATCCCACAGTTCAAAAATATCTTTAGCAAGTTCTAAGAACAACAGCAACTTAAAATCTATATACATAAAATGTTACATCTACTGGCAGCCATCCACAACAATCTTTGAAAAATCTGACAAAAATTGTAAAACCTTATAGACACAGATTCGAACTGCCAGGTAGGAAAATATAAGAGGAAAGCATTTGATGACAATTGTATCTTTCGGCTTTTCCCTGTTAGGGGTCGCCACAGCGGAACTCCGGTCCGCTAATGATTGGCAGCAGATTTTTACATACTGAGTTGCCAGCCCTGACGTACAACCTTCAACGAAGGTACTCCCATTCACGCATGTCTCCACACAGAAGACGCTTTAGCTGAGAATCGAACGGGAAAATGTCTTGCTGTGAGGCGACAACGCTACATGATGTCATAAAATGCTATGAATTCTTAGACACACATCTAGGAGCGAGGTAAGGACAAGTTAATGGCCTAACGGTTGCAGGTATAATGTTGCTCCAATTAACCACTGCACTGAATGTGGAAGATGTGCACTTCGGACCTAACTTGATGGATGGTACCTTTACCATACTCAGAAAAAATATGTAAGCAACTGTACTCTGTGCATGGCTGTATAGGTGCAAGGAATAACCATATAATATCGACATTTGTATGCAAAGTCAGGCTGCTGCACCTGCCATATGTTTTGATGAGCACAAAGGCCTGCCATGAATAAGACCTGTAATGTTACATGACCTAATGGAGGAACGTAAGATCAGACTACAACGTGTCTACATCCTGACTGAGTTTGTAAAGGTGGCAGTAAAAAGTATGCAGATAGCCTTCCCTAATCCAACCCTTGTGATCTGCCCCTCTCTCCTGAGATTAGTTGTTTCTCCTCTAAAACATATGGACTATGGTGTGTCTGATGAAGTATGTACATAGAGTGTACTTGTAAACAGTCTCTACAATGGATCCGTGCATATAGTGAAAATAATCTACCTTTGTTGCAGGCTGGTATGAGCTTACTGATTCCCCCTTGTAGCTGTTGTCAAGATATTATGGCACCATATAAAGAAGTAACATCTTTCCATACAGTTATGGAACTGACCCCACATTTGTCATGTTTTTGAAAGAGCTCCTGGTACAAAGTCTCATTCTCATAAATGGTATTCCACATGCCTTTGACCACCTGTGAGCCAGAATCCCACCACTATTTAAGTATGTGACCAGCAACTATGTACATGTGTGACCACATTGTGTGGAGCAAGAGGCAGGCAAATGAATATACTGCTACCATAGTACAAGCAGACAAATTGGAAGATATATAAATTATTTAAATTATTATGATCAGGGTTCCCCTAAGACAGACATCTCAAATGTATGTGATTTTACAGAATGTCCTAGATTTTTGCTTCATATTTATGCCATACCCCTTGTACAATTTTTGATGTTTTTGTTAAATCAATGAGGATTATGGTACAACCATAATGTCAGATCGTATTGCTTACTGATTTGAAAATGCATTTTGTTTTTCTGTAAACTTTTTAAGGGAATTGGAGTAATATTTATTTTATTTTAATTGTTTATGCTTTGTTGATTGGGTTAGTCCCACTGGGCTACTGGCCTCTTTTCAGGGGAGACCTGAGGTGGTATTTCTGCTACTAAAGGACATTTGGTCAGGGCATCAGGAAACTACCTCTGCTCTTTTTGTTAGGTGCCATGGGATTTTTTGCATCCACCTGAGCTGCCATCAAATCTTGCATTGTCTCTGTGTTTGGATTTGTCCACAGTTCTTGAGCAAAGATGTTGAGAGATATGTCTCAAGACTCAAAACAGTGTGCTGTCTTGGGACAGAAGGCTGCAGTCTCTGTTTAGATAGAGGAATGTATTTATAATGACCTTGTTACACACATTGCAAGAGGAATAGAAAAGGGAGAATGACATATGTCAGGTGATCAAAAAGGGTGATCCACAATCATCACAATGAAAGAAGTATGCACAACAAGAATGGCGACAGATCCTATTACAAAACTACCCACCAATAGGCTGGACACATACTTACAGACTGCTGCACAAGCACTGTCCATGTGACTGTCTGAAATACCACCTCACCATGTCTATGCTGTGTGGATGCCTGTCTGTCAGTGCTAACCACAGTGAGGGAAAAAATACATGGACAGGAACAGCCAGACCTGTACACAACTGTTTAACCTCACAGATCTTATTTCCTGAGACTGGCTGTGTGTCTCCTGAAATATATGGACTATGAGATATCTGATGGGGAGCATACATAATGTGTACTTGAAAACAGTTTCTATTGTGGATTAATCCATATAATGAACATAATAGTACCTGTGTTGCAGACTGGTGTGTGCTTCTTGGCTTCCACATGTAGCTGTTGTCAAGAATGTAGCTGTCACACTGTGCCTGTCGGAGCACCATCCTGACGTGGCTAGGACATGCAGTGGTTCTCCTTGGAATGGCATGAATGCATCTATCTTAGGTGTGTGATTGCTTATCACATTCAATAGCTCTTCACAATTCACACAACTCCTCTGGTCCACAGCGGATAAAACTCAGGGGTGCATGTCACACAGCAAGTGTAGTTATATAGTGGGTACAGCATGGTTGGCATAGGATGTACAAGGGAGGTAACTGCCCTCGCATACCAGAGTAAAGGATCCACCAGTGTGCCTCACACAAGTATCCATGCAATGGGGGGTGTCACTGCAGCAGACAAAGTCATAGGTGTCAATCTCTTAGCACAAGATTCAGGGACTGAGTAAAAATATTTGGGAGTCAGATGCCTAATATGAGAGACAGATTTCAACTAAAGCCCTTACAGACCTTGAAAGTTGATAGACTAATACAAGCATTATTCTTCCGAAGGATATTATGGATGACCCTTAAATGCCTGGTATTATTTTCTGGATGTTTGTATCAATTAATGTTTAGAAAGCCACAAAATGGATAAAGTATGTCACACATCCATGGCAACATCATGCACATTCTATGACAGTCCTTACAGTTGAGAGGTAAGGTAGTATAACTGATTTTGCAGTACCATGCATTTTCAAATGTGCATGTCAGCTGTGCTAAATGAGTGTTTCACTACTGTATGACTGCAAACTTAGACAGTTTCTTCCTTCATTCCCACCCCAGCTAAGTGTGACTGCTCACATATGTGTGGCTATTATAACTCTATGCATTATCTTAATAGTTGGGAAACATAACTGCAATAAGGTACAAAGTCCCAAAAATAGTAACATAGTGTAAATATTTCTCTTATATACTTAGAACAATGCTAGTATACAAGATTGTGCATTGGCATGCCTTTCCTGAAGGCTATGAAGCCAGTCATTCGAATGTTGGTTATTATTTAATTAATTCCTCCAATAGAACCCTGGAAGCCTGCATTGTAACTTCTAAGGGGTGGAGCCTACTTTTTTAATAGAATCAGATTATGTCCTCAGATTTCAAACAAATGATCATATGTCTGGAACCATAGGGGTTACTGAAATAGTGTAAATATCAAACTCTTCAGCCCAAACTATTTTTATAGTGGTAGCATTCTTTAGGCTGTAGGTTCTAAATTGGATTCTGTAAATCCCAGTAAACACAACCCCTGGGATTCAATAAACTCTGTGTAGGGTCTGCGCAAAGCCTTTGCACAGTGGTGTGCAGTGAGCGGTAGCATGCAATGCATATTAATTGTGAGTGGTGCATCTAAGCTAGGTTTTGTGGCTGGCAACAGTGTTGCTGGCCAGGAAACCATGTAAGTGAACATGGATATCAATTCTTTGTAAAGTAGAGCACCTACGGTTCGTGCATTTGTGCAGAATACCACAATGATCACCAGGATTTCACAGATAGCTGTCAGTCTGTTACTGCAACACATCTGCACAAAGGCCAACATAATGAGGAGACAAATAATCAGAAATAGGGACGTATTTGACATAGATGTTACATAGAAATGTGTTAGAATGAAACTGACACATACCTCTCAACCTCTTAGAGCAAGAAAGCTGGACACAGCCATATATAATGGAGGGGCAAAGGCCCACAGATCTGGACAGATTTTTAATATTGCTCTTCAACTGCAGAAAGTGGATAGAATAATAGGTCATACAGTAGCATGAACTCTCTGAAGACCATACAATTTGAAACTCAAATGACTGTCATCAGTTTCTGCCTTCACTCTGCAATATGGCAATGATTTGCCAGAAAGCAAAAATGTTATGGGGAAAGATCACAAATATGAGACAAAAACATTCTGCACAAATCAGGACAGTTGAGAGGTATGCATTGAAATGTATGTAATACTGACTCACATCAGTCCAGAGATTATCCCAGTAATATGGCAGAAAACCACAAATTTAATTCAGAAAACATCTGGACATACTGGGAATATCTGGACAGTTGAGAAGTATGAATGTGAAACATATGGTCCAAACACAGTACAGGATAGTGTACTTACAGTGCAGAGTATTGTGATATCCTATTCCTGCCATTATGTAATGAAGTTGAGTTAATGATCTGTAACAGGACATAGGATGCCATGTAAAATGATCACTCAGGGGAAATGTGTGTATTGAATAGTGACACACAGATGACTTGCAGGAATGAACACAGGAAAGTAGGACAGGTGAAACTCCCTCATGTACCGCAGAGTGGGGCATGTCAATGAAAGATTGCTGTAGCAGTAACAACAAGCACATATCTATATGGTACAGTATGGACTATATATTAGAAATGTGTTGTCTGTGATTGTCACACAATATGACAAAACAATGGAGAGGATGTGTGTGTGATATATGCATCCTTACATGAATAATGCAGAGGACATCTGTCAGAGATCTGACATGCAATTTGGGTAGGGTGCAAATTGTGAAGCTGTACAAACTGATATGCCTGAATGTCAGTGTACTCTCAGCAGAGGTCTCCAGCAAGCTGTCCACAGGTAAAGGATCATGGAAAACATTACAAGAACCAACCACAATCATGGACAATGACAGAATAATACCACCATTAATCCCATGCCTCTAACATAACATATGTGATGTGGAGTAATAAGAGATGAGTCTGCACACACACACACACACACACACACACACACACACACACACACACACACACACACACACACACACACACACTTGAACAACTATTATGATACATCCACACTCTATGAGGGTAACCACACACACTGTCCTGGCACTGGTATTTCAGCTGGAGGTGTTAGGAGGGACACTGCTACACCTGTATGCTCCAGTATGGGCAATACAGGCTAGTTGCCTTGTGTGCATGGGGATATATATATATAAGTTTATTGATTGGAGTGTGTTGATTGGTTGAGTGGGAAGGCCAAATCGATTTGTACAGCACTTAAGAGATGAAAGAAAGAAAAACAATCAGTAAGGTAAGTATTATTAGAGATTGAAACATTTAGTGATAGAGAAGAGAGGAGTATTTAGTATTTGTTTTACCTTTTAGTGGTAGATTTGATTTATTGTGAGTGTTAGCAGGTAGGAAGCATATGGGGCAAGTAGAATAGTTATAGAAGCACATAGATGAACTGTTTACTGACTAAGGTGCCCTGTATGGGGGAAATAAAGTATTAAGTCAGGCTAGAGCAGCAAGAAGTGGGAGAACAGTATAGTCAGGGATGGTACAACTTTGTGCAAAGTAAACAGTTACAAGGAGTGGGAGGTGTTGGGATAAGGGCCATGGAAAGTAAGCAGTGTAGACGAGAGGGTGCTAGCGAGACAGGAGACAGACAGGAGGGGTGATGTATGAAGGGGAACCAAAATGAGAGACCGAGTTAGAGAAACAATTACTCTAGGCCAAATACTATACACATACATTCACTGTTGGAGGTCAGGCAGCAGACCAAGAGGTCCAGTCTTCCACCGAATGACTAGGGGTTCTCAGGGATCACACTTTTCTTGGGAGTTCTTTGTATCCACTGGAGTGAAGGAAGAGCACAGTTATAGGAGTTATTGTCTAATAGGAGTAGAGAGAGTTAACCTTAATAGAGAAGAGAAGGAAAAATGAAGCACTGATACTGATATTAAATTCTGACAGCACTGATACTGATATTAAATTCTGACAACACTGATACTGATATTAAATTATGACAATACTGATACTGATATTAAATTATGCCAACACTGATACTGATATTAAATTCTGACAACACTGATACTGATATTAAATTATGCCAACACTGATACTGATATTAAATTCTGACAACACTGATACTGATATTAAATTATGACAACACTGATACTGATATTAAATGATGACAACACTGATACTGATATTAAATTATGACAATACTGATACTGATATTAAATGATGACAACACTGATACTGATATTAAATTTTGACAACACTGATACTGGTATTAAATTCTGACAACACTGATACTGATATTAAATGATGACAACACTGATACTGATATTAAATTCTGACAACACTGATACTGATATTAAATGATGACAACACTGATACTGATATTAAATGATGACAATACTGATACTGATATTAAATTCTGACAACACTGATACTGATATTAAATTCTGACAACACTGATACTGATATTAAATGATGACAATACTGATGCTGATATTAAATTATGACAACACTGATACTGATATTAAATTCTGACAACACTGATACTGATATTAAATTATGACAATACTGATACTGATATTAAATGATGACAACACTGATACTGATATTAAATTATGACAATACTGATACTGATATTATAGGTTCATAGGTTCATAGGTTTATACTAGGCTATCTGCCCCAAGGCATTTATAAGCCTAGCCCGAATTTTTGTGGCTTACGCCACCCCTTATATGAAAAAAATACTGTACCCATTAGTTTGTTGTGCCTCTGTCCAGCAGTGACACAGAGATGATTCCCGGGGTAAACCTACGATCTCCCATCCACAGGTCAAGATTTCTCTTGAACAGAGCCAGCGAGGTGCTCTGCCTCACATGGACCGGCACTCTATTCCACAGCATAGGGAGTCTCTGAGTGATAAATCTATCCCTCCAGCACGTCCTATTTATATCCGTGCTAAGGTTTAAGTCGCTTGTTCTAGTGGTTTTGGTGGATTTGGATTTTTTGAGGTGGAGCATGTCCATTAATTCTGGGTTGGACATGGCCTTGTATGTCAGGCACATGTCACCTCTGAGCAGACGGTATGCGACTGAATAGAGCTGGAGTTTCTTCAATCTGGCAGCATATGACAAATTTTGGAGTCCCTTTATCCTTTTGGTGAGAAACTTTTGGGGTCTCTCCAATTGCTGCAGATGTCGGGCGAGATACATCCCGAATGGGGCATTGTACTCGATCATTGGTCTGGTAAGTGAAGAGTACAGGGGAACAATGACCTCACTAGATCTGGATGTGAATCCCTTCATGATCAGGTGGGCAATGTAGAAGGTCTTTCTAACCACTTTAGCAATGTGAGTGTCAAAAGAAAGGCCACTGTCAACCTGGGTCCCCAGGTCCCTGATAACCTCTTCTGTGCTTAGTGGATTGCCACCTATATGGTAGCTTGGGGTTACCTTGTTTTTCCCGAAGGGTATGACTATACATTTTTGGCGTTTAACTTCAGGCCATGGCTCTGGCACCAGCTATCTGTTTCCGTGAGTCCCTTCTGAAGGATATCCGTGTCCGATGCACTTTCCACTATGGCCCAGTTTGCAGTCGCCTGCAAACTTTGTCAGCCAAAGTCCTCCCATGTTGGCCTGTACTTCTGAGAAGTAGATGCCGAACAATAGGGGCCAAGGACCGAGCCCTGTGGGACACCACTTGTGACCGGCTTGGAGTCTGACATAGCGCCAGAAACTCTAACCCTGTGGGCTCTGTCCTTAAGCCAGTTTGCAACCCATCTTGTGACATATGGGTTTACATTTAAGCTGGTAAGTTTTTCTACAATACCCGAGTGGGGTATTGTGTCGAAAGCCTTTGCAAGGTCAAGGTAGGCTGTATGGACTGCCTTTCCCTCATCAATGGCCTTGGTGACTGTTTCGAAGAAGTCGACCAAGTTCAAAAGGCATGATCTTCCCTTGACGAAGCCAAACTGGGTCGGGTCCAATGTCTGCAAGTCCCCTATATCTTTGTTTATGAGCTCCATTATGATCCTCTCCATAGCTTTGCAGACTAGACTTGTTAAGCTTATGGGGCTGTAATTACCAGGGTCCGTAGAGGCACCACCTTTGTGGAGTGGGACCACAGTTGCCGTACGCCACTCCTTGGGCACGTATCCTGTGGTAAGGCTGAGATTAAACAGCTGCCTTATGTGCGGGTTTAATTCCTCATTTAGCTCGTGTAGCACACAGCCAGGGACACCATCCGGTCCCATTGATGCTGTGTTTTTAGCTTTAGAGAGAGCAGCTTTCACCTGCACATTTGAGATGTCTGGGAGGCTACACTCCGCTGGGTTAGTTATCTCTCCTTTAGGGGGGGAGGGGGGTGAAGTTTGCACTGAACCTGTCTGCCAGTATGTTGGCAATGTCTGTGGGTTCAGTGATTTTGTATCATTTTGGACTAATTCTGAGCATATCTGGGAGTTTCCACCCAGGTTCCTAACATAGCTGAAAAAGGCCTTATGATTGTCCTTTGAATCCATGGCAATTTTTCTCTCAAAATTGGCCTTAGTTGATTTTATGAGTGCTCGTATTTTTTTACTAATAATGATCAGGGGTGACTTCCCTTTTATGGATTTTGTTCTATCATGTAATAGCTTTCTCCTCTTATTATACAGTTTGTTAATGGCTGGGGTCCACCAGACTGGACGTTTGCCCTTTGTGGAAAGAGTCTTGGTTTTATTTGGGATTGCCTTGAATTCTGACAACACTGATACTGATATTAAATGATGACAACACTGATACTGATATTAAATTCTGACAACACTGATACTGGTATTAAATTCTGACAACACTGATACTGATATTAAATGATGACAACACTGATACTGATATTAAATTCTGACAATACTGAAAATAGATAATAATTAGCTAAATAATGTTTAAAATAGGGTCGGACTGGACAAGTGAAAAGACTAGGGAGTAGCAGGACAGCTATAAAATATTAACAAGGCTAATGCATGCACTGCTTAAGTGGCTCCCTGCAATATACAATGCAAACTACCAATAGCTCACTATGGAGCAGAGACCAGAAAACATGCTTGTTAAATTTGTTAGGACATGAACAGTGAGGGAGCTTAGATACCACACCAAAAGAGCAACTGTCTTACAATTTGGGTTTAAATATTTAGTAATAAGACATTGACACTGTTAAGTAAGGCACCAGGCATAAGTACCTTGTACCTGTGGATGTGTGGCTACTTTGAGGCTGAGGGACATTTAACTGAGTCATTAGCGAGTAAAAGTGAGGAGGTGTACAGTAGTTAGAAACTAGTGTATGGGGTTAGTGTTAGATATGGAGATAGGGAGGACATTGTAGGGTAATAGCACTATCTAGTGGCTACAGCTGGTATTAGGCATAGTGTGAATCATGAAGGAAAAAGTGGCTATGGAAAGCAGGCTGGGAGATTTATAAGAGCAGTCCAAATAATATTATGCAAACTATTTCTACAGTAGAGTCTGCGTATAGGTATAACAGAAGAGCATATGGGAAGGATATATATTGTACAACTAGCTAGGACGTACGTGGTAAGCCATTGCAGTATAGGAGGCAGCACAGGTAAAAAGAAAGTGCATTGAGTCCAAAGTGGAGTATGTTACTGGAGGTCTAATGCAGCAACTATGCTTATTATAGGCTAGAGAAAAGTGAGCTGCTTGGTCTGGCTGAATCACTCCATGAGTATTAACTCCATAAACAAAGCAACTATTGTGTACATTAAGTACTCACACTTTCCATTATGAACATTATGTCAGTGTGCAGTAAAAGGCATTAAAACAAGGTACAACTATTTCGCAAGTTAAGCAGAGGCAGTAAAATGCATGAAAAAGCAATCGCATTAAAAAGGCAGTAAAACATGCTATAAATATGTCGCAATTAAACAGAGGTAGTGCAAATGCATGAAAAACACATAAACATTCAATCGCCTTTAAGAAGAGACAATTTTAAATTAAAAGCATTACAGTGAGCAACATGTAATGCGAGCACACAATAACTGAACAGAGTACAGTTACCAATAGTTCGTGAATGCTACAACAAACTGCCGTATATCCTAAATGTCTAGGTTGAGCTACTACTGCACAATAAAGAAAACTGAAATACAAATGACAGCGTACATAGTCTGAAACACATGGAACACATGCTTAAAGCAGCTTAGAACATTTTGCCAGCAATAGCAGTTCGGCTGAAGGACTAATTATGCATGTAGTAGAGGCTGACAAACTTTTAGTAAACAAGTAAATGAAGCAATTGGTAATGGCAGCTTGTCTAGGCATCAGATAAACAGCTTTAGCACATAAGGAAAATAAAGCTTACTTTAGCGTTAGTAGGTCTCAGTGTCCATAATGGCATCAAGCTGGCTAGAGGAAGGGGGCAGTGGAAGAGGGAAGGCGCCACACTGGAAAATGTTATTTAAATGTCATAAGGAATCATGGAGCAGTTAAGTGGGGATAAGTGTAGGACGGGATGTAAGTCGGTATGCGAGATGTAATTCTATTGTTTACATTAACAATGTAAAATCCCAAAGTTCAGAAATATCTTTAGCAAGTTCTAAGCACAACAGCAACTTAAAATCTATATACATAAAATGTTACATCTACTGGCAGCCATCCACAACAATCTTTGAAAAATCTGACAAAAATTGTAAAACCTTATAGACACAGATTCGAACTGCCAGGTAGGAAAATGTAAGAGGAAGGCATTTGATGACAATTGTTGTATCTTTTGGCTTTTCTCGGTTAGGGGTCGCCACAGCGGAACTCCGGTCCGCTAATGATTGGCAGCAGATTTTTACGTACCGAGTTGCCAGCCCTGACGTACAACCTTCAACGAAGGTACTCCCATTCACGCATGTCTCCACACAGAAGACGCTTTAGCTGAGAATCGAATGGGAAAACGTCTTGCTGTGAGGCGACAACGCTACATGATGTCATAAAATACTATGAATCATTAGACACATCTAGGATCGAGGTAAGGAAAAGTTAATGGCCTAACGGTTGCAGGTATAATGTTGCTCCAATTAACCACTGCACTGAATGTGGAAGATGTGCACTTCGGACCTATCTTGATGGATGGTACCTTTGCCATACTCAGTAAAATATGTAAGCAACTGTACTCTGTGCATGGCTGTATAGGTGCAAGGTATAACCATATAATATCGACATTTGTATGCAACTTCAGGCTGCTGCTCCTGCCATATGTTTTGATGAGCACAAAGGCCTGCCATGAATAAGACCTGTCACTTCTAATGCTACATGACCTAATGGAGGAACGTAAGATCAGACTACAACGTGTCTACATCCTGACTGAGTTTGTAAAGGTGGCAGTAAAAAGTATGCAGATAGCCTTCCCTAATCCAACCCTTGTGATCTGCCCCTCTCTCCTGAGATTAGTTGTTTCTCCTCTAAAACATATGGACTATGGTGTGTCTGATGAAGTATGTACATAGAGTGTACTTGTAAACAGTCTCTACAATGGATCCCTGCATATAGTGAAAATAATCTACCTTTGTTGCAGGCTGGTATGAGCTTACTGATTCCCCCTTGTAGCTGTTGTCAAGATATTATGGCACCATAGAAAGCAGTGACATCTTTCCATACAGTTATGGAACTGACCCCACATTTGTCATGTTTTTGAAAGAGCTCCTGGTTCAAAGTCTCATTCTCATAAATGGTATTCCACATGCCTTTGACCACCTGTGAGCCAGAATCCCACCACTATTTAAGTATGTGACCAGCAACTATGTACATGTGTGACCACATTGTGTGGAGCAAGAGGCAGGCAAATGAATATACTGCCACCATAGTACAAGCAGACAAATTGGAACATATATAAATTATTTAAATTATTATGATCAGGGTTCCCCTAAGACAGACATCTCAACTGTATGTGATTTTACAGAATGTCCTAGATTTTTGCTTCATATTTATGCCATACCCTTTGTACAATTTTTGATGTTTTTGTTAAATCAATGAGGATTATGGTACAGCCATAATGTCAGATCATATTGCTTACTGATTTGAAAATGCATTTTGTTTTTCTGTAAACTTTTTAAGGGAATTGGAGTAATATTTATTTTATTTTAATTGTTTATGCTTTGTTGATTGGGTTAGTCCCACTGGGCTACTGGCCTCTTTTCAGGGGAGACCTGAGGTGGTATTTCTGCTACTAAAGGACATTTTGTCACGACATCAGGAAACTACCTCTGCTCTTTTTGTTAGGTGCCATGGGATTTTTTGCATCCACCTGAGCTGCCACCAAATCTTGCATTGTCTCTGTGTTTGGATTTGTCCTCATTTCTTGAGCAAAGATGTTGAGAGATATGCCTCAAGACTCAAAACAGTGTGCAGTCTTGGGACAGAAGGCTGCAGTCTCTGTTTAGATAGAGGAATGTATTTATAATAACCTTGTTACACACATTGCAAGAGGAATAGAAAAGGGAGAATGACATATGTCAGGTGATCAAAAAGGGTGATCCGCAATCATCACAATGAAAGAAGTATGCACAACAAGAATGGCTACAGATCGTATTACAAAACTACCCACCAATAGGCTGGACACATACCTACAGACTGCTGCACAAGCACTGTCCATGTGACGGTCTGAAATGCCACTTCACCATGTCTATACTGTGCGGATGCCTGTCTGTCAGTGCTAACCACAGTGAGGGAAAAAATACATGGACAGGATCAGCCAGACCTGTACACAACTGTTTAACCTCACAGATCCTATTTCCTGAGACTGGCTGTGTGTCTCCTGAAATATATGGACTATGAGATATCTGATGGGGAGCATACATAATGTGTATTTGCAAACAGTCTCTATTGTGGATTAATCCATATAATGAACATAATAGTACCTGTGTTGCAGACTGGTATGTGCTTCTTGGCTTCCACATGTAGCTGTTGTCAAGAATGTAGCTGTCACACTGTACCTGTCGGAGCACCATCCTGACATGGCTAGGACATGCAGTGGTTCTCCTTGGAATAGCATGAATGCATCTATCTTAGGTGTGTGATTGCTTATCACATTCAATAGCTCTTCACAATTCACAGAACTCCTCTGGTCCACAGCGGATAAAACTCAGGGATGCATGTCACACAGCAAGTGTAGTTATATAGTGGGTACAGCATGGTTGGCATAGGATGTACAAGGGAGGTAACTGTCCTCGCATACCAGAGTAAAGGATCCACCAGTGTGCCTCACACAAGTATCCATGCAATGGGGGGTGTCACTGCAGCAGACAAAGTCATAGGTGTCAATCTCTTAGCACAAGATTCAGGGACTGAGTAAAAATATTTGGGAGTCAGATGCCTAATATGAGAGACAGATTTCAACTAAAGCCCTTACAGACCTTGAAAGTTGATAGACTAACACAAGCATTATTCTTCTGAAGGATATTATGGATGACCCTTAAATGCCTGGTATTATTTTCTGGATGTTTGTATCAATTAATGTTTAGAAAGCCACAAAATTGATAAAGTATGTCACACATCCATGGCAACATCATGCACATTCTGTGACAGTCCTTACAGTTGAGAGGTAAGGTAGTATAACTGATTTTGCAGTACCATGCATTTTCAAATGTGCACGTCAGCTGTGCTAAATGAGTGTTTCACTACTGTATGACTACAAACTTAGACAGTTTCTTCCTTCATTCCCACCCCAGCTAAGTGTGACTGCTCACATATGTGTGGCTATTATAACTCTATGCATTATCTTAATAGTTGGGAAACATAACTGCAATAAGGTACAAAGTCCCAAAAATAGTAACATAGTGTAAATATTTCTCTTATATACTTAGAACAATGCTAGTATACAAGATTGTGCATTGGCCAGTCATTCGAATGTTGGTTATTATTTAATTAATTCCTCCAATGGAACCCTGTGCTCAGGACCAGTGGTGAGAGTGTGGAGAGGGTTAAGAGTACAAAAGTCCTGGATGTACACATATCAGAGGATCTATCATGGTCAGGAAACACCAGCTAACTGGGCAAGAAAGCACACAAATGCCTCCACTTTTTTAAGAAGGCTGAAAAAGGCTAAGCTTCCATTGTAACTTCTAAGGGGTGAAGCCTACGTTTTTTGATAGAATCAAATTATGTCCTCAGATTTCAAACAAATGATCATATGTCTGGAATCATAGGGGTTACTGAAATAGTGTAAATATCAAACTCTTCAGCCCAAACTATTTTTATAGTGGTAGCATTCTTTAGGCTGTAGGTTCTACATTGGATTCTGTAAATCCCAGTAAACACAACCCCTGGGATTCAATAAACTCTGTGTAGGGTCTGCACAAAGCCTTTGCACAGTGGTGTGCAGTGAGCGGTAGCATGCAATGCATATTAATTGTGAGTGGTGCATCTAAGCTAGGTTTTGTGGCTGGCAACAATGTTGCTGGCCAGGAAACCATGTAAGTGAACATGGATATCAATTCTTTGTAAAGTAGAGCACCTACGGTTCGTGCATTTGTGCAGAATACCACAATGATCACCAGGATTTCACAGATAGCTGTCAGTCTGTTACTGCAACACATCTGCACAAAGGCCAACATAATGAGGAGACAAATAATCAGAAATAGGGACGTATTTGACATAGATGTTACATAGAAATGTATTAGAATGAAACTGACACATACCTCTCAACCTCTTAGAGCAGGAAATCTGGACACAGCCATATATAATGGAGGGACAAAGGCCCACAAATCTGGACAGATTTTTAATATTGCTCTTCAACTGCAGAAAGTGGATAGAATAATAGGTCATACAGTGGCATGAACTCTCTGAAGACCATACAGTTTGAAACTCAAATGACTGTCATCAGTTTCTGCCTTCACTCTGCAATATGGCAATGATTTGCCAGAAAGCAAAAATGTTATGGGGAAAGATCACAAATATGAGACAAAAACATTCTGCACAAATCAGGACAGTTGAGAGGTATGCATTGAAATGTATGTAATATTGACTCACATCAGTCCAGAGATTATCCTAGTAATATGGCAGAAAACCACAAATTTAATTCAGAAAACATCTGGACATACTGGGAATATCTGGACAGTTGAGAAGTATGAATGTGAAACATATGGTCCAAACACAGTACAGGATAGTGTACTTACAGTGCAGAGTATTGTGATATCCTATTCCTGCCATTATGTAATGAAGTTGAGTTAATGATCTGTAACAGGACATAGGATGCCATGTAAAATGATCACTCAGGGGAAATGTGTGTATTGAATAGTGACACACAGATGACTTGCAGGAATGAACACAGGGAAGTAGGACAGGTGAAACTCCCTCATGTACCGCAGAGGGGGGCATGTCAATGAAAGATTGCTGTAGCAGTAACAACAAGCACATATCTATATGGCACAGTATGGACTATATATTAAAAATGTGCTGTCTGTGATTGTCACACAAGATGACATAACAATGGAGAGGATGTGTGTGTGATATAGGCATCCTTACATGAATAATGCAGAGGACATCTGTCACAGATCTGACATGCAATTTGGGTAGGGTGCAAATTATGAAGCTGTGCAAACTGATATGCCTGAACGTCAGTGTACTCTCAGCAGAGGTCTCCAGCAAGCTGTCCACAGGTAAAGGATCATGGAAAACATTACAAGAACCAACCACAATCATGGACAATGTCAGAATAATACCACCATTATTCCCATGCCTCTAACATAACATATGTGATGTGGAGTAATAAGAGATGAGTCTGCACACACACACACACACACACACACACACACACACACACACACACACACACACACACACACACACACACACACAGACACACACACTTGAACAACTATTATGATACATCCGCACTCTATGAGGGTAACCATGTACACTGTCCTGGCACTGGTATTTCAGCTGGAGGTGTTAGGAGGGACACTGCTACACCTGTATGCTCCAGGAAATAGGGCTAGGTGTAGTTGGCATATATATATATATATACATATATATATATATATATATATATATATATATATATATATATATATAAACAACCTTGACCTAAATGTAAGCAAGACCAAAGAGATTATCATCAACTTCTGGGAAAGGAGAACAAGCAACCCAGTGCTCAGGACCAATGGTGAGAGTGTGGAGAGGGTTAAGAGTACAAAAGTCCTGGATGTACACATATCAGAGGATCTATCATGGTCAGGAAACACCAGCTAACTGGGCAAGAAAGCACACAAATGCCTCCACTTTTTTAAGAAGGCTGAAAAAGGCTAAGCTTCCAGCTCATCCTCATACTCTCTCCACCTTCTATAGAGGTGCAATAGAGAGCATCCTCACCTGCAACTTCACAGTGTGGTTTGGAAGCTACACAGTTACAGGAAGGAAGGCAACACAAAGAGTGATAAGGGTTGCAGAGAAGGTAACAGGTTCCAAACTTCCATCGATACATCTTTATTTTGTAAGAAACATTAAAAAGACCACCAAAATAAAACAGGACAACATGCATTCTGTGCATGGACTGTTTAAGCTTCTGGCAATGGGCAGAAGCTATTGCAGCATCTGCTGCAAGACTACAAGATTCAATAACAGTTTTTACTCTACAGTGATTAGACTTCTGAGTTTGGACACTAGTCCCAAGGGTCTGGACTCATAATAAGTCAATTTTTATTTCATATTCCAAGTAAGTGCAAAATGTATTTTTATATACATAGTCCGTATTATTTAACCCACCCAAGTGCAATATTAGACAACTTAGGCATTGTTCAATCTGTGGTGTGTTTTGTATTACTTTAAATATGGTGCTTAATTTAACTCAGGGCAGGGTATTCTTTTTGCATAATGAGTGTTGGCAATATCTCTGCTCTTTCTTGCATGTATTGGGAGCAGTATTGTATTTGTTAGCTATGTTTAATCCTCTACTTGTATGGTGTTTCACTTTCCTTTGTAATCTCAAGAATTGAGCTGATGCATGTAATTTCATTTAGGCTACACATGTGTAGTTCTCAATGACAATAAAGTTTACTTTGACTTTGATGATAAAATAGTACAAGAGGAGTTTGTTATGTTGTCCTTCTGAACAGTGGAATTCCATGTTAAGCACAGCATTGACAACAATCCTGTTAAGCAGAAACCTGGTGATGCAAACACTGGGAATACATGTAGATAGGAATCAGAACTTTGGCCACCACTTATCCACACTGGTATTGACAACCTATGTTTTGCACATCATATATCATGCCATCACATTGAGATCTTTGAATTGTATGACAGCACTGTAGTCAAATCTCATCAGAATATTAACATAGTATAATGTTCTGTTTTGCATGTACCTGACCAGACACACGCAGCAGCTGGAGAGATCACATGGCTTTCTCAGCAAAATGGTATAGGGCCTACAAACCATGCCATGATATACGTAGATAGATGAAAAGCCATGTCACTGTAATCTTTACTGCATAGGATGAGGTGACTTCTGCCTGGTCTCCAGGCCAGTCTCTGAGCCTGCCCTGGTGGGAGTACTGCATATCCAAAATTCTGATATAGTTGATGACATCAGCAGTGTCTGAGGAGAATATGGTAATAACAGTGTCTCACATGCTGGTGTAAAAGGCTGTCTGTAATGGCAGGCAACACACACACAGTTAATTGGAGTGAGAATAGAACCCCTACCTGTCTATGTACACAGACTACAGAACCCAGTAATTTATGCAAGCACCACAGCTGAAGTCCAACTTGAAGTGTGTTAGACAACACTTTATAGCTGATGACCTCAGCAGTGTCTGTTGAACAGAATATAACAGTGTCCCAAATGGTAGTGTAAAATGCTCTCTGTAATGTCAAGCAACAGCACACAGGCACACACACACACACACACACACACACACACACACACACACACACACACACACACTTGACTGCACTGACAATAGAATCCCTTACCTATGTAAGTACACAGACTACAGAACATATTACTTTATGCAAATGCTACATTTCAAGTCCAAATTAGAGTATGTCAGACAACACTTTATAGCTGATGACATCAGCAATGTCTGTTGAGAAGAATATAACAATGTCCCACATAGTGGTGTAATATGCTCCCAGCATACCTCTCAACCTCTTAGAGCAAACAATCTGGGCAAAAAAAGCCATAAATAAAAATGGGACAAAGGCCCAAAAATAGGGACAATTTTTAAATATTGCTCTTACAAGTTTAAAAAGTTGATAGAATAACAGGTTTTGCATTAGTATGAATTTTCTAAAAGATATGAAGTCTGAAACTCAAATGTGTGTTATTATTTTATAACTTCAATCTGTAATAATTTGCCACAGATTTGGCAGAAAACCACAAGTATATGAACAATGTACAAAAAATATGAGGCCAAAATCTGGACATTCTGCGAAAATCTGTACAATTGAGAGGCATGGTTCCCTGTAATGTCAAACAACAGCTTATATACACACACACAGTTGACTGCAGTGAGAATAGAACCCCTACCTATCTTTGTACACAGACTACAGAACTCAGTATTTTATGCAAGGACCATGGCACAAGTGAGACTTTTGTAAGACTGCAGGTGAAATTATAGTTGATGACATCAGCAGACCATGTTGGGGAGAAGATATTGGGTGGGCTGCATGAAATGGATGTGTAGGCATCTGCAAGAATCAAAACACTGTAAATTAATGGTATTAGAGCAGTAACTGTGGGATACATACTTCTGCTGTTCTGTCCACACACACACACACACACACACACACACACACACACACACACACACACACACACACACACACACACACACACACACACACACACACACACACACACACACACAGTTGACTGCTGTGAGAACAGCACCCCTACCTATCTAAGTACACAGTATGTTATGCAAGCACCACAGCACAAATCTGACTTTTCTAAGAATGCAGGTGAAATTATAGTAGATACTATCAGCAGGCCATGTGGGAGACAAAATGTTGGGAAGCCTACATAGGTTCATAGCTTCATATGTTCATATGAGGCTACTAGCCTAATGGCCCTATGGTGTATAGAAGCCTAGCTGTGTAAAAACACAAGTACAAAAGAAAACGATTAAATAGAAAAACGCTTGCTTTATTAACAGAAATAAAGCTTTCGTGAAATAACCCTTCCTCAGTATTCAAACACAATAATAAAATCCACCATTTTTATGTAAAATATCACATGACACAGCTACCAATGAAGTTATAAAAACAATTAACATTAATATATATATATATATATATATATATATATATATATATATATATATATATACACACACAAAAACATTATTAAATACTTTTATAAAAATCACATAAACATTCATCATAAATATGTAAAACATAATTTATATTGTTTTTGTCTAGCTATACAGGTTTAATAGTTACCATATTATTAAGTCCAGGTGCCCTGTCTGCTTCAAGCCTAATAATCCATTTATATTCGGACATTTCTAACTTATTATTTATGTCTCCCTGTCTTAAACTTTTATATACCACCTCTAGGACTTTAAATGTAAAGTTATGGGACACCCATTTATCAATTTTGTGTTTAGCTAGAGCATTGGACATAGCACCTCTCCTTATCTTGGATTTGTGCTCAATTATACGATCTTTAAGTCACCTTGAGCACTTTTCCACATAAAATCCGTCACACTGTACACATGTTGCTAAGTACACAATTGTTGTCGTATTACATGTAGCTTGGTATTTCATCTCATACACTATTTTATTTACTGGGTGCTTAAAAAACTGGTTATTACAGATGTCAACACAACAACTACAATTAAGACAATGGGTTGTACCAACATTGTGCATCACTGGACTCATTAAATTCATTTCAAAGTCTTTGTAACATAATTGTCTTAAGATTATTTATATTTTTATAGGCAAATCAAGGTATATTACCCAGTACTGTAGGTAGTTCAGGTAGAGATGTTAGTATTTTCCAATTCTTTCAAATTATTGCCTCCACATATTTTGTCATATAGTTGTAAGTTGTGACATATCTCAAAGTGGAGGTGGAATTAATCACCTCATCTTCATTCAAAGTACATTCAGCAAAATATGGAGGTGCTAAAGAATTTCTGTTCCTTAATATATTATTTCTTATTTTTAAAACATATTCATTATCATAGCGTCTATTTTCAAATTCTTTACATAAAACTTCCATCTGTTCTTCACACCTTACCAAATCAGTGTTTAATCTGCTAACCCTTAATAGTTGGCTCTTAACAATTCCTCCAAATACATGTTTGGCATGCATACTTTTGGCGTGCATGTATCTATTCACTTGTACATCCTTTCTATTAACACAAAAAATTTTCAATATCCCAGATTCCTTATACAATTCAACATCTAAATACGAGATTTTACTATAAGAAAAATCCATAGTAAATTAAAAAAAAACTCATAGTGATATTGAAGAATTGTACAAATCTTTTTAGTTGTTGCTCATCACCTTTCCACAACAAGAAGCAATCATCTACAAAACGCTGGTAAAAGAGGATGTTTCCTTTAAATGGATTCTCACCATTATTAACATGTTCTTTTTCCCATTGACTCAATACAATGTTGGCATACGTATTAGCCATGGGAGTACCCATGGCTACACCAGCTATTTGTAGGTAGGGCTGTCCATTAAAAAGAAAAATATTATTATCTAAGACAATTTCTATTATACTACAAAGGGTCTCTATTTCTTTCCCCATCATATTTGTATTACTACACAAAAATTCACAGATGTCATTTATTCCATATTCATTCGGTATTACAGTGAATAAAGAGCATATATATATAAAAAGTCACCAATATAAATGCACATGTTGGATTGTCCTTATACCATGCATATAACTTCTTTAGAAAATCTCCAGTGTCTTTTATATAACTTGGACATACTGGCAGGTACTTACTCAATATTTTTTGTACATATATTGATAAAGGCTCAGCTGTCCACCCTCTTTCTGAGACAATAGGTCTCATGGGTGGTTTGATTAAAGATTTATGCAACTTAGGTATTCTGTAAGTTACCGGAACAACTGGGCATGATATTGAAAAATAATTAAAGAGCTCAAGTGTAATGTCCCCTTGGGTTTGCATCTCATAAACAAACATATTTATCTCTGTAACAATCCTCCTCACATCACTAAAATAAATTTCTTTAAAAGTGGCTCTATCTTTCAAAAATCATTCATTAATTCAGTATAAACAGATTTATCAAATATAACTGTTGCTCCCCCTTATCAGCTTGTTTAATTACTATATTCTTATTTTCACACAGTTGCTTACAAAAATAAAAATGGTGGATTTTATTATTGTATTTGAATACTGAGGAAGGGTTATTTCCTGAAAGCTTTATTTCTGTTAATAAAGTGAGTGTAAAGCAGCCTGCAGTGCTGTTGTGTTTTCCTTCTCCCAACCAATAATTATTCACAGTTACAATCCATTAAAAGCAAACACTGAAGGAGTGTCTGCACTATGTTTACATCCCCTACGTGGATCCAGGCATTTGGGATTCCTAATGAGGTTACACCTCATTTGCATCTTCACAGTGCTAACAGCCCTAAATGTACACCATATAAAAAGGCAACCATGTAGCTAGGCAAACTGATTGTGAGGAGACTGGTTTATGTTGGGAAGACTGCACATATGCTGTTTTTCTTCAGGATATATCTGTACAGAGGAGTAGTGAACTTTAGAAGGTCTACTTCCATTTTGTCAGCTACATACTGTATATGCTGGAATTAGTTAGAAGTGTAGCGATGGCATGGACATGTTTGTCAAGCAATTTCAGAGGTATACGTGATTGTTAACACATGAAAATGGAATGCTGTGTGATAAATATGCACAAACGTTTATGGGACAGTTCCTTTGATAGCACTTTTTGCATTTCAAAGATGGTTTGCTAGCAAAATGTGTCATTTTCCTGTTCTTTTATTTTTTTTGGGGGGGGAGGTGAGTTACTGTTATGGCACAAACAAGGATACGTTTTGCTTGTTGCTGTCCTTATTTTGCACCCTGTCTGTTTGCATTTCACATCTGTAGACTGTTGTATGTTTCTCCAGAGGGGTAATGCTGACTGGCTACCTTTTCTGTTTTATCGAGAAACGATTATTTTGCAGTTATGTGATACTTGTGTGTATTTTCCTTCTGTTGTCTTTTAGGACACCTAGGAGTATGCCACCCAGGTGTGTCAGTCCTCGGAGACCCCCTTCACTGATGCTGAGAACCAGGTGATAGTGGATGCCTTAAGGCAACATGGTGCTTTTCTGCTGGAAAGAGGATGGGGACATATGGCATGCAGGATGCATATTTGGCAACAGACAATTCATGATCTGAATGCCCTGAGTGGCCACAGAAGGACTTATGAGTAGGTGCTCCACAGGGCCATTGATATAGTCACATCTGCATGGCAAAGACCATCTGCAGTGGGCCATGACCAGATGGTTACTTGGTGAGGGCCTGCTAGAGAACCACCACTAACACACAATGAAGGTTCCTGACTCATATCAGGGATTCAGACAGCTCCCAGGAGACTGTAGTACAGCACATGCTGGATGTTGTAGCAACTGTTTCAGAGACAGCAAGCACATCCCAAGTGGAGCTTCCAGGTAGACTTTGGTATCTCAACAGCTGAATTCTCTTGTATAGTAAAACAATTGAAATCAATAAGTTACTTGTGTTACATGTCTTTTTTTGGGGAGGAGTTGAATATTGCTACAATTATTAGCTTAGGTTGGAGTTGTTAGTCATGTTCTTGTTGAAAGTATAGTTAATGGACATATAAAGAGGTAAAATGATTATCCCTTGTGTTATCGTTAATTGTGATGATGTTGACCTTACCTCTTGGTTAACTTCTTTCAGGACCACCTGGATTGCAAAGGAGTATCTCATCTGCAGATGGTAAGCCAAACATTTTTATGCCAATATTGATGAGCAATTTAAAGAAATACTTTAGTGCATGCTGTTGATGCTAGGCCTATTGTGTGTATTGCTGTACTGTCTGTAATAGTAATAAAATGTAATAGTGGCAGCACTGTTACTTTGTTAGCATATAATGGACTATAGTAGTGTAGGTATTAATTTTGTTCTGTGTTTGTTGCTTTTTATCACCACTCTCCCTTTGTAGTCTGTGTCCAAAAGGAAGCAAAAAGTCAACAACCGATTAAAACTGAGTTTATCAATTAAGTGCTTTCATTTCAATACATTTAAAACTTCTTCAGAATAAAAAACAATATTTGAAACACCCTTTTAAAATACCTCCATAAAAGAATCATATATCAAATTCGGGAACCCAAATAAATTAAACTATGAATTAGAAATTTAAAGGTATATCCTATTAAACACTACTAGGAATTTTAACACAGCACGAAACAAAAAATAATACATATATGTATGAAATAATCATATGAACTATTTAAAAATCCGTATTAAATAATTCTAAAAAATATTTAAAAATCACATCTCCAAATGTTTCAATTTTAATAAACAATTAATAAAACAAGCTTCATTAATACCTGGTACTTTTGTGGCATTAAGTTTTAACTGCCATTTAAGTTTGCATTTATTAAGATGTTGACCTGTTATTATACCCCTTTTGAGCTTTTATAACTTGTTCTGAAACAGTCAACTTAAAAGAATGTGATCTAATAGATGTTCATACACCCTTTCTTTGAATTTCCTACTTGTTTTAGCCACATCAAATGCCTTGCATTTCATGCAGGTAGCCAAATAGATAACATAGGAAGAATCACAAGTAAAAAATCCCTGTAACTGAATACTGACACCGTTCACTATCAGCTCATGCCCGTATATGGGCATTGTGCACACTGACCACACTTGTACATACCTCTTCTAGTGGAACATAATGACTCAGAAGATTCCAATAAGTTCTTAAAAGACCTTTCTTTTCTGAAAACTATCTTGAGACATTCATCAACAACCTCAAGGTCCCTATTGTCACATGCCAAAATAGACCAATTTTTTCTTCAAATAGCTTACAACATTATTACTATCTAATGAAAAGGTTGTAATAAACAACTTAGCATTCTTGTTCATATTTTTCTCTAAAGCTATATGTCCCTAGTAGGTGATTATACGCACTGTGTAATCCCTTGTATAACACTTCCTCTTTGATATTATTAAGAAATGAGTCTGGATAACCCCTATTGTGAAACATCAATAACAATGTTTACCTCCTTTAAAAAAGCTGCAGCTGCATTCATATGGTATAATTGAATATAAATTCACAATGTCTATAGTTAAAAAAAACACACTCCTCATTAAATTCTAAGCTGTTAGTCCTAGATAAAAACTGCCAAGAGTCTTTACAAATTGGAGGTAGGGTCTTGGCACATACTTATAACAGATGATCCACAAATTTCGCTATGTGGTGTACAAAAATAACTGTAATTTAAAAACTTTATTACAGAAAGACAGTGCGGTGGTGCTGCGGTAACGTTGTCACCTCACAGTTAGACGTTGCCCATTCGATTCTCAGTTAGAGCGTCTTCTGTGTGGCGACATGCGTGAATGGGCGTTCCTTCACTGAAGGTTGTGCGTTAGGCCTGGCAAGCCAGTACGTAAAAATCTACTGCCAATCATTAGCGGACCGGAGTTCCGCTGTGGCGACCCCTAACCAGGAAAAGCCAAAAGACACAATTACAGAAAGACAGTACTAGGTATGTACACAACAGTTGTTAAACACTTAAATCAAGTGGTATGTTTAAATGTGGAGTATATAATATTTGTATATATATTTTAGACCCTTTGTTTCCCTTCAGCATTTGTCTTATACTTTAAAAGTACCTGGGCGGTTCTGTTGTAAAAGCAAAGGGGTTGTTTACATTTGTGTATGTACTGGATGTTCAACATTTTATATAGGCATAACCACTAGGGCCCTATATGAAAGGGTGAGAGAACATTTAGAACATTTATATTGTATTAAAAAGAAAGATCTTAAGAATGCCCTTTATAAACATACTTTAGAATGTCACTTTAAAACGTATAAACCAAATAACTGATAAAAATAAAAATAATAAACTCGGTGATAAACCAAACTGTGCTTTAATGCAAAAATTCAGTAAAAATCCAGTATGCGCTTTCGTCTTTTCATACACAAGACGTCTTGTGTATGAAAAGACGAAAGCGCTTACTGGATTTTTACTGAATTTTTGCATTAAAGCACAGTTTGGTTTATCTCTGAATAAGTCTTGTGTATGAAAAGACGAAAGCGCTTACTAGATTTTTACTGAATTTTTGCATTAAAGCACAGTTTGGTTTATCACCGAGTTTATTAGTTTTATACTTTAGAATGTAACAAGTAGAAAAAATGTATTTTTTCTATTTTAGAACAAGGGTTGATAGATCTTAGGGGAGGAGACTTTAAAAATTATTTTGAACAAAGAGAGGTGGCAATTAAAGTTAAATGGTGATAGAGCTCCAGGACTCAATGATATGGCAAATATAAAATATTTTTTCAGGAACAGAAGGTTGTATTTAAATAAATATTAGTCAAAGATTTTTTATTATGCATTTTTACTATGCATTTTTATAGTTATAATATAATTTTAAGTGTATTTTTCACTTAATCAGGTGTTTAATTGATGGGGGAATTTTACTGGTTTAGTGTTGTTATAAAATGTGTGTTTGGGTAAAGAACAGTATTCTTATGAAGTCTGAGAATGAAAGGGTTTAATAAAAGATTTGATACGCTAATTTTTGTGCCTGCTTTTGCTTTGCTATATGGCTCCATTCCCTTTGTGGTTTCTTTCTAATTTGGTATAGGTACTGGTCAGATTTAACATGTTTAGTTGGTTACTTCCACTGCTCTGTCAGTGAGTGTGCTGTCCACAATCAGACATGGTAGGCCATGGGGTCCTGGGCATTCCCATGAAGGGAGCTCATCCAGCAAACATTAGTCATATTCAGGTAGCAGCAGTGCATCTGACCATGGGCATGGACTTTCTAGTGCAACTGCTGGCAGAGCCAGTTCTCATAGTCGGGGATGACAACGATGAACTGCCACCTCTACCATGCATGGCTCACACCTGTCTGACATACCAAGAAGTAGAGCCAACAAAGAGCTTGGCTGTTTTCATGCAGACACTCACACACCAGTTTCACCTTGAGGACCCCTACAGATACACGCACACAATAATTTTTCAGTTTGTCACACTGACTATTTGTTGGTTTATCCAAGTGCCTGCCTGCTTCTCTTTCTTACTCACACACACTCACTGATCTTTTTTGTCATCCTAGGCTTCCTGCCCCCTCCCCCAAAACACACTATTCAGTGATGATAACTGTGCCATATTCAGGGATACAAAAGCTTTGTCGCAAAAAACTGAAAAGTAGATAAATTATAAAAAACAACCCACAGATGGTTTCCACAATTTATTTGTACCAACCAAGCATATGGTACCTCGGCATATCGCCTTCAAGGATAATTAACATGATGCAACAATCTTATTTTATACCAAGTGAACTACTGGAATAATTGCAATCATTGTTCAATTATGCAAT
The DNA here is from genome assembly GCF_019279795.1 of Protopterus annectens. NCBI lineage: Eukaryota > Metazoa > Chordata > Ceratodontiformes > Protopteridae > Protopterus > Protopterus annectens. The sequence continues at coordinate 876,143,852 of NC_056746.1, read as the reverse complement.
TAACTTCTTGTCCATTTAGAATTAAAGAGACTACATAAATAATCAAACCACATATCACAATATACAAATACATCACTTATATGAATATTTCTTATTTTATATATATATATATATATATATATATATATATATATATATATATATAATACATCACTTGTATAAATATTTCTTTTTAAATATTTCTCATTAAATTACTTATATAAACACTCATGTAATCATGATATTTGCCTCTAAATTTAACCCCCTAGGGTATAGAGTGCCATAATTTTAAATTAATGTACTCTCAACTGTATTTAACTTGCACTTTAAATCACCACCTACATTATTTGGACTGGCAAGTACACTAAAACAAAAAGTATAATTACTGCCCCCATAAAACCTTCAAAAATGTTCTCCCACTGGACTATTCAAATTCTTTACCACTAGGAGAATTTAGGCGCATCTATCGAAAGACATCAGATAATATATATATATATATATAGAGAGAGAGAGAGAGCAATTCCTTCTTGAAAGTAGGGACAGGTTATTACACAGAGGGTATGATAACATTTTGTTGGATGAAGGGGTAAGTTAAGTAATGGGTGGTGTAACGAGTAACATAAGGAGAAACAATATGTAAGTATTAATTTAAAGCCTAACTGTGTTGCTCAAGAGTTATTTTTTGTATCTAAATATTCACCATTTTCTAATATAATGAGGAATTTGATACAAGAAATATGGCACATAATGAAAATTCAAATAATCCACTTAAGTGGCTTGGATTATCTGTCAGAGAGAGAACATTTAATAGGGCAAAAACTGTGTCTCCGTTTTTCCCATATTTCTTAGTATCCATTCTTAGCGTGGATTTTAAGGTCCTATTAAACCATTCTGCCAAAACTATCTGTTTAGGGGTGATGAACTGACATTCTCAGATGTTTTACTTACAAGATTTGGAAGAGATTTCACATGATTGTGGACATATGGTATGCCTTGGCTTGTTAACATCTGTTTTGCTCTCCTAACCTGGGAGAACAGAAATAACAGCAACACCATTTTTTTTTGCACTGGCTGTGGAATTGGCCTTCCTGAAGGATACATCATTAGGAATTCTAATAGGATAGTCCTGCAATACTAAAATATATTGATACTGATTGCTGGATGTTAATAGTAGCCCCCAAGTGTTCATCCCAGTGGAACTTCAAAACCAAGTAGCATAGTCCAATACTACTGAAATATATCTTTACCCATTGGTTGCACTAACTATCCAGCCCACGATGTTCGTCACAATATATTTCAAAAGAACCTGAATTACACCCATGGGAACTGAGGGATTTCTAAAAATTGGATTCAAGGCTGTCCTTTGGTACTCAGGACAACCAGCAATGATTTTCAGTCCACTTTAGAACACTTGACTAATAAAACCAGTCTGGGATCCTCACTTTAGTCTTGCCCATACCAAAATAGCTCCCTAACACATGGCTGCTGTCCACCTGTTTCATGACCATTTGTTTAAAGAGCTCGGGTACAAATAACTGTCATACACCCTCTTCTCTCTATTTTGCTACCCTGTATACTGGGTTATTTTGCATTTCATAGTAAAGGTAGGCTGATGGATATCCAATGCAAGAATCTTTCCCCCACTACCCTGGATATGTTCTTCCTGGCTCAGCTCGGTATTTCATCCTCCTACTGTGTCCTTTTAAAGCTCAGTCAACTTATCTGAAGCCCAAACAGACTGGGATCCCCTTCCTTGTCTGTGACTTAGGAAGTAGACAATTTGCCTCCTTCTCTATTTCAGTAGGACTTTCCAAGTCTCGTTCCTCTCTGAGGAAGCAGTACCTTGTCCGCTTCTCTCAAGCATTCTCTTCGCTGTTCCCCTGATCCAAAGCCTTGCTTTCCCACTCTTACCTCTTTGCCTATTTCAATTCGATGTTGAAATTCTTCCCCGCGTCTTGTCTCTTGGGACCGTGTTTCCTCTCTGGGGATTTGCCACTCTCTGCTTTTATATGGGTTTTTGCAGTGTAGGGTAGACTCCCTCTGCATCTCTGCACATGTTTATCCACACTTTGGTGGATTATAGCTTTCCTGAAGGATGACATTCCAGAAATCCAGTGTTCCTCACCTTATGGCTGCAGACAATAAAAAGAACCCAAGCAGCCAGTGCAGGAAAGGAATCCATTGTTTTTTGATCTTCTTGATACCAAAGCCAACCGGGGTACCCACTGAGGCAGCAATACTGTTAAAAGTTAAGTTTATAGGCAAGTGTAAGAGGACAAGTCTGGAAGATAGCATCAGGTTAGTAAGCTCAATGGCTTAATGCTTTAATAAACCAATGGGTTAAATGTTAAGTGATGTATCACTCTTTATCTGGAATATATTATTCAGGTTTTATCTTGTACAGACAAGTGACTTAAGTCTGCTTTTCTTTATTAAGCCCTGACAACTATTGGCAGCATTGTCTAGGGATTTCTCATTTTACTATATTGACTTGTTAAAAAAGCCCTGGTTTTATGTATTTATTTTGGCATACACTGCAGTTCATAATAGATAATGGCTTTGTAAAGGGCCATATTTTATTGTTCACATTTTAATTAGACATTTCTACTTGGTTAGAATGCTTTTCTTGTCTGTGTAAATAAAGAAGATTCTGCCTATATTTCATCTCTCAGTGGCTCAACAGGGAGCACACTTTCTTTTGGTACTGGTAACAATGAACACTGGAGATTTTAGTCTCACGGCAGAGAAGTGGCTTCCTCTGTAGAAATGGTGGTATACTGGTAAACACAGTTGGTTTCAAAGGAAATGACCTGGCTTTGAATCCTGGACAGTACAAAAGGTCTGTTCATTGTTTAGATGCCATGTTGGTGATGGGCCTAATGGCTAAAGTATCTGATTTGGTATCCAGTGATTGCAGGTTTAATTATTACTTTGATCATCCAAAGGCAAGTTAGCAATTTTACACTAACCTATATGTCAGGTTAATCAACTTACTATATAGCTATGTTAGATAATATGAATTGGTAATGTATTAACTCCTGGGAAATTGTTATTTAGATTAAAATGTGAGTAAGAAAAATGTAATGTGGTCTGTGTGAAATAACAGACAACCAGAATACAACTCTGGCATCTTAATCACTGAACTTAAGCTCATGGACTTTAATTGAACTATTCTCATCATCAACTCCCCTTTTCCTATTTTTACATGGGTTCAAGTGTCACAAACTCTCCTAATTTAGAGACATTCTACTACCTTGTTTGACAGTCAGTCTTGCCTGTCACAGGTCTTTCCTCATGGAATACATCCATCTTTCTGATGGACATCCTTGTTTCTTCTTCTCTTCTCCCTGTCTCTCCCAAATCCTCCTTACCAATATTGTGTTCTGTTTTTTTGCACATATGACTGAACCCACATAATATGTTCTCCATGACCTTCTATCAGTTAGGACTACTTTGGCTTCTGGTTTAATGCCCTCATTTCTTCATGTCTCCCACATTATGTATCGTATTACTTGTCTCAGGCACTTCATCACCATGACCTCAAGCTTCCTCAGCTGCTCTGCCTTCTCTGCACTTGTTTCTGTGCCATACAGAAGCATTGGGCTCATTGTTGTTTTACAGTCCTTGGAATTCTTCAGTCTCACAGACCCCTGATACTGTTCCCACTGGGAACCCATCTGTAGGTCTGAATACTGTTCATACTCATGTCAACAGCTCCTACTACATATGCTGCACTAATTCTGCCAGTGTTTCCAGGACTTTGAACCATTTCAGGACTGCCCAAATCAGCTTTCTTGGGACCTTGTCATATGTTTTCTCCAGTTCTAGGAATGCCCATTTAGACTCTTTCATCATCTCCATCATATGGTGACTGCTGCTATATATTCAGTTGTACTGCATCTCCCATCTTACTTTCTGCAAGTCTGCATATCTGTTAATTAATCATCGACTTCAGCAGTTCTATGCAGTGTGTCATGAGTGATACTCACAGCTGTGAAAATCCCCTTCTGTTTTTGTACACTGGCACTAAAATACTTATTCAGCAGTCATCTGGGATGCACCTTTTTCTACATACAGTAATAATTTCTCCCACAACTCACCCAACATCTTTAAATATATGTGCTTTGACTTCATCTGAGCCTGCTGCTTTATCTGACAAGTTTCCCTGGTGTTCTTCATATTTCTTCCAGGGTGGATTCTTCATTCTCCTTCATTGTAAGTTGTGCATGGGGTAGTTCAGCTTCTGTGGGGTTTGCCTCATTCAGAAGCTGCTGGAAGTATTTCTTCCATCTGCCTTTGATGGTCTTTGACTTGTTTAGCAGATTGTTGCCGACATCTCTTATGAAAGGGCATGTGATGACTCGCCTTTAAGTTTCAGTTGTTGCCTTGCAACTTGACAGAGTTTCTTTGAATTTTTTTACACTGTACTTTTTCCTGATTGTGCACACACCATATATCTACACAAATGCAGGGTATGTCAACTGCCATTAATTTATTTTTTGTTTTAAATTGTTTTATTAAGCTTTTAAATACTGAAAAAGAATTCCAGCAGCATGAATCCCATATTGTAAACGACAATGTTTTTCCATTTTCCCATAAAAAAATACCAGCAAATCCACAATTTGGACTGTCTGGATTTAGACCAACATGACAATTTCATGGACTGTCGTATTATAGTCTTGAGTACTCATTTACCATAATTTGTATTTCTTCTATATTTGATGGTTGAAATGCTGACAGTTTCCTTATTGAATGCTCTGTACTCATAATATGTTTTCATTTTCTTTATCTGTCTGTTATTAACGTCCCCGATAACCACAACATAATTCCTCTCATTTCTGAATACAGATACCTAAGACTTAACCTTGATTTCTTTGTAACTTTTTCAAATCGTATAGACAAAATAGCTAACACAGTACTATCTCAACTTTAACTCTGGTATGGTATCTCTCATTTCCTCTTCCATTCAGCCTGCTTTCCCTAGCCAAAAATCTTATTCTCCCTAAACTGAAATATAATCTTCATCTAATTATCTTTTACTCACAACAAATTTTTCAAAGACTTCAGATAACAGAAGATAAAATTTGCAGATTTGCTCTCACTGATGACAGGAAATCTCGCCATTTTACCTTCCTACAATGTCTTAAATGGCTTCCAGTTACCAAAAGGTTAACTTATTTCCTGGGAACATTTATTCACAAAATGCTAAATCTTGGTTATTTCATAACTCTGAGAAAGATACTACCCATTCAAGACAAGGTTTACTCTTTAAGAAGTAGCCAGAAGAAAATTAACACATTAAGTACACCTTTGTATAAAACAGCTACTGGAGAATGTGTCCTCTCCCGGCTTGGCCTGACATTATGGAACAGACTCCCACCTTAATTAACAAGTCTCGTATCTCTCACTGAATTGAAAAATGTCTTTGGCTAACACTTTCACAAGGAAACTGAGTGCAATTACTTTAGGGACAATGGTTAACCTCACCAATTGTGTGCTTCCTTCGTCTCTGACTACCCTCCTTTCTCATGAACTCCTTCAGTGTCTTCCCAGGCTCACCGCAACAACTGCCCCTGAGCACTGATTGTAATTGTCCCCCAGCCTTTCTCCAGCACTGCTTATCAACATAGTCCTATGCCACTGGTTCTGCCTTCTTTGTACACTTACAGCGTAAGCATGAATCTAAGTTCCCTTCCATACCTCACATTTGGAGTCATTCAGATATTTGGGGACATTACATTAAATGATGTTTGGAGGTTTTCTCTTTTGGAATTCACTTGTAAGTACAAAATGCATAAACTGTTGATGTGATACATTATTTTCATCTAAGCTGGAATGTATGGCATGCTGTTGGGGGTCAAACAGCAGGACAAATCATTAAAAATTGCTGTTTACCTGTTTTTGTACTACATTTTAACTTGAGTGACACATTCCTCATTCAATAGAGGTTCATAGGTTCATACTAGGCTATCGGCCCTAGGGTCTAAACAAGCCTAGCCGTAACAATTCCCTGGATATTTCTTCCCACAGTATTTACTTCCCTGGACCCCTGTCTAGCAGGGCGCCTGATGTGATCCCCAATATATACCAACTCCAAGATCGCACTACAGCGAAGAAAGGGCAAATATTCTGATCTTCACTGTACTGCAATCTCACAAAAAACATATCGAGGTCTGGCATTTTCTGCCTTTAGGCCGTTAAACATTTACAGTTTTTGGTGTAGTATTAGGAACCCATTAATACATAACATAGGATTCAGTTCAGTTCAAAGTAAAAGGGTATTAGTTTGTCTGGGAGAATTCAATTTGAAAAGCAACCATGAAACAAAAGCAAAAAAAAGTCAGTTTATGTACAGACATACAAATCAAAGACAGATGAAAACTTACCAGCTTAGTTTGTCCATGTGATTTTCTCCTTGACAGCTGCAGTTCCTGCTTAACAGTTTTTTCTTTTTTCTTTTCACCTTTCTTACCTTTCTAAGAACTGCCTTATATCAGTCACATATGTTCATAAGTTCCATTACTTTTCCTGATTCTACTACCTATTTGTGAGTTTTTTTATTCATCATCATCACTACCATCACCATCATCACCTTTACACCCTCTCTATTAAATAATACTTCCATGTGTCCTCCACATTATCATTTCATGGTGTGCACTCTCATTCTTATACATCTTTTTATCTGAAAGGTTGCAATTTACTTGGACTCTTGTGTATTTTTTTGTGGTAGATTAACAATTTCTCAGTTTCCTTCAGCTTCATTTTTGTTCAGCAGAGTGGTTTATCTCTGTCTCATGACCACCATCTCAGATCTTAGCTGGCCAACAACTGTATCCCTGAAAGTGGACATCAAGGTGCCAGTGCACAGTCATAGTCATGCTGTCACAGGGCTTTTTTATTACACCCAATGATGATTCTCTGAGCAGTTGGACAAGTAATAGTGTGCCATTTGCACTATTTCTTTCAACTGGTATACTTTCATGATATTTTGTATATTTTGGTACCTTCATCATCATCATCATCATTTTCTTTCGGCCGTTCCCGTTAGGGGTCGCCACAGTGGATCATCTGTTTCCATTTCTTCCAGTCCACTGCATCATGCTCTTTCACACCAACCACCTGCATGTCCTCTCTCACCACATCCATAAACCTTATCTTAGGCCTTCCTCTTTTCCTCTTACCTGGCAGCTCCATCCTTAGCATCCTTTTAGCACTAAACCCAGCATCCCTCCTCAGCACATGTCCAAACCAATGCAATCTTGCCTTTCTTGCTTTGTCTCCAAACTGTCCAACCTGAGCTGACCCTCTAATATACTGATTCCTAATCCTGTCCATCCTAGTCACACCCAGTGCAAATCTAAACATCTTTAACTCTGCCACATCCAGCTCTGACTCCTGCCTTTTCGTCAGTGCTACAGTCTCCAACCCATATAACATAGCTGGTCTCACTACCCTCTTGCAGACCTTCCCTTTTACTCTTATTGGTACCCGTCTGTCACAAATCACTCCTGACACTCTTCTCCACCCATTCCACCCTGCCTGTACTCTCTTCTTCACCTCTCTTCCACACTCACCATTACTCTGAACTGTTGATCCCAAGTACTTAAACTGATCTACCTTTACCAACTCTACTCCCTGCATCCTCACCATTCCTCTACCCTCCCTCTCATTTACACACATATATTCTTATATTCATGTATATTTTGGTACCTTCATATTTTTTTAAATATTAATTAGTTTGTGGATCAGACTTCAATGGGCATGATGGTGAAGTGAACAGAGGGGATGAGGAAGTGATGGGTAGGTATGGTGTTAAGGAGAGGAATGCAGAAGGTCAGATGATTATGGATTTTGCGAAAAGGATGGACATGGCTGTGGTGAATACATATTTTAAGAAGAGGGAGGAGCATAGGGTGACGTACAAGAGTGGAGGAAGATGCACACAGGTGGATTTTATCCTATGTAGGAGGGCCAGTCTGAAGGAGATTGGAGACTGTAAAGTGGTGACAAGGGAAAGTGTAGTTAAGCAGCATAGAATGGTGGTCTGTAGGATAATGTTGGTGATCAAGAAGAGGAGAAGGAGTGTGAAAGCAGTGCCAGGGATTAAATGGTGGAAGTTAAAAAAGGGTGATTGTGAGGTGGAGTTCAGAGAAGAGTTAAGACAGGCACTGGGAGGCAGTGAAGAGTTACCGAATAGCTGGGTACCTACAGCAGAGCTAGTAAAGGAGACTGCTAGAAAGGTGCTTGGTGTGACATCTGGACAGAGGAAGGAGGACAAGGAGACCTGGTGGTGGAATGAGGAAGTACAGGAGAGTATACAGAGGAAGAGGCTGGCAAGAAGAAGTGGGATTGTCAAAGAGATGCAGAAAGTAGACATGAGTATAAGGAGATGAGGTGCATGGCAAAGAGAGAGGTGGCAAAGGCTAAGGATAAGGCATATGGAGAGTTGTATGAGAGATTGGACACTAAAGAGGGAGAAAAGGACCTATACCGATTGTCTAGACAGAGGGACAGAGCTGGGAAAGATG
>NC_056746.1:875775345-875830345 GCF_019279795.1 Protopterus annectens | reverse complement strand
CAGCTTACTACCACTCCCAGGATTTGAACCATGTCTGTGTCTGCTGAAAATACAACAATTTTAGTTTCATCAGAGTGAGCTATTTAGAAACCACAGTCTGCTTGTTCTGTATTTTCTGTCTAAGTCTCTCTTGGTTGTACAATCTGATCTTGTAATTACAACAGTCTTATACGGTTGTTCCTAGAGATATTTTTATGTAGCACAGTGTGAGAAACAGTGGTTGACACAATAGTACTATTCTGATATCAGATCTTGGTGAATGCTACATGTCAGGCCATACAATACCAGAGTAAACACAACCAGTCCAGGATTTAAAACTTTATTGCCAGGCAGTTCCAGTTTTCTTATCTAAAAGACCTATAGGGGGAATGTTTGTTAACACTACCTGACTGTTTCTACACATATTCCCAGATTCCTAGTTAAAATTATGCACATACCTCTCAATCTCTTCACGCACAAACTCTGGACAAAGCTTGACAACATGGGGGTACAAATAGGGACATATTTTGAATATTGCTCATAAACTTAGTTGCTAGAGTAACAGGATTTGTTTTAATATACATTTTTTGAAGGATTAGAAGTCTGAAACTCAAATGTAAGTCATTATTTAGTGACTACAATTCTGATATCATCCCAGTGATGTGCCAGGGAGAAAGACAAACAAGCCAAAAATATGAGGGAATTATCTGGACATTCTGCAAAAAATTGTACAGTTGAGAGGTATAATTATGCATACAGCTTACTACCACTCCCAGAACTTGAACCATAGCTGTGCTAAAGATACAGCAATTTATACTGTATCAGAGTGAGCTATTTCGAAACAGCTGTTTGCTACTTTAGTGTTTTCTGTCTAAGTCTCTCTTGGTTGTACAATCAGACCTTGCACTTACAACAGTCTTATATAGACATTCCTAGATATATTTTTTTATGTAGCACAGTGTGGGTAACAGTGGTTAACACATTACTGTTCAGAGAATGTAACATCAAATGCCATACAATACCAGAGTAAACACAACCAGTCCAGGATTTAGAACTTTATTGCCAGGCAGTTACGGTTTTATTTAAATATCATCTATATGGGACTATTACTGTCATATTGTCTGGTTTATTCAGTACAACCCATACACAGTTTTTATACTGCCAAATGACTTTCTACTACTTTATATTTATTTGGTATTACTACTACAAGCAGGATTATTATTCACCAGCCTCGCAATGCAGCCTTTGCAACCTACTGGCATGGGCTTCCTGATTCACAGCCCACTCAGCTGCAGCTGTTAAGGGAATAGAGAAATATTTAGGCATACCTATCCATCACATACACAGGCTGGACTTTGATAAACAGTTATTGATATGAATACTTACACACTTCTGGAACATCTCCCCTCTGCCTTACTTCTTGGACCCACTCATCCAAGAGCTCCCTCTTCCTCCGCTTCAAGTCAGCATAGTGGTGCCCAACCTCCTCACCAGTCTGAGGGATACCAGTGGCACTGGTGAGATCATGGGCGAGACAGTCCCAGGCTTCCAATTTATATTGGGAGCCATGGTACTGGCCCTGCAGCAGTCTCTCATCATGGTTATTTACCAGGAGTCCTACCATGACCTTGGACTCCTGTATGCCCCAGCGCTGCGCCCGGAAGCGCATGCCCTTGCCAACACCTGCCATACTGATTACAGTGGGAAGCTGCAACCAGTTATGAGCTATATTCCTGCCTTCGGGGTTTAAATATGGCTGATTTCCCACCCTTTGCTGTGATTGGATGGTTTTGAATATGCTGACCTAAGCTATGGGCAAACCTGCTTAGCTAAGGTTGGCAGTGCTTAAAGGTGCAAGTTCAGCACTGCTTACCAGTTGGCAAATCCACTTAGCTGGGCTACTCATTGCTTAGCAGTCATATTTACACAATGTTTACACCTGGTAAGCAGAGCTGTGCAATGCTTAACATTGCTTATTTTTAATTTATAGATTATCTGCTGTATGGGATTGATTCATCACTCATTACATATTGTAAATTTGTTTACTGTCCCTGACAGCCTAAAGTGTGCTTTCATTACATTTATTCATGTGTGACTATACTGTATGGGGCACTTGTGTTTATATGGGGGTTTCAAAACTTTATTAAACTGACACCTCACATCTGGACCTACTACAGTACTCTGGTTAACAAATATATGTTATTTAGTACCTAATTATAAAAAAAAATGTTTATGTACTGCTTTCACATATTAAATGCAAATTGGTTACAGTGGAGATCAAACCAGGAATGGTCGCTTAGAAAGTATATGCACTAACCACTCCACTATTACAATACTGCTTATGTTGGATGTCTCTTGCTATTTAACTTCTTGTGCTGTTTAAACTGGACTAAGCATAGCTAAGCAATGGGCACACCCACGCAGTTACGGTTAAACTTTATTGCATGTATAAAAAAATGTATCTGTTGTGTTTATTTATTTGTACCCTTCAGAATATCCATGCTAATGCTGAACCTGTTATTCTATCAACTTTCTGCTTTGTGGGATGATTCCCCCTTATTGCCTTGCCCACATTCCTTACTCTGATGGGTTGGGAGGTGTGCACTATGTGCTTATGCTACATCTGTTATTTGCCTTGGTAGGGATGATTGTCTCTTATGGCTTTGACCAGATTTCTTACCCTGATGGGTTGGGGGTGTTACGAGTGTTTTTGCTCATTTTAAATTGCCGAACGGGAATTCTGGTGTGCAGGGGACATGTGTATTGTGAGAACACTGCTCTCAGAAATGCCCCCTGCACTCGTACACATAACCAAGTCCATTTTGCAGCACGGCAGCACACCTTCATGAATATGCATGGCACGCTGCCGTGCTGCATGGGTACGGTCCCTTCCATGCAGGAATAAGCTATTCCTGCACGGAAGTTTACTGAATCCCGGGGTTGATGTTATGACATCATCTGAAGTGGGTGCTCTACTAATAAAGATTTTGGCTAAGGATTTCTAAAAATGAACATGTGCTGGGCCTATAGGTAAACACTTAAATTAATTCATGTCAGCACTGTGGTCAGATACATTAACAGCAGTGGAAAACTGTATTTAACATTCATTAGGCCTATCAGAGTATAATGCCCACTTTGGTTTGTACCTAACCAGGCATATCCAACAATTGGAATGTCCACAGAAATTCCTTACTTAAAGAATGCAGGCCATAAGTAACATGCCCTGTGCAGACTGCCTCAAGACCATGTCCTTATATTCTGTTTCCTACGGGCTATTGAAGGGAGATCTATGCCTGGCATATAAGGCATTGTTATACTGCACTCTGATAGACCTTATGCATATCCACAAAACAAACAGCAACAGAATTACCCATTCTAAAGACTTACACCTTGCCTGTGATATAAACAGGACCTGCTGGAGAGACAGATATGTATCGCAGAGATTATCCTTTCTCTGGAACAGGCTCCCCATCCATGTAAAGCAGAATTCCTCCCTAAACCAATTCAAGTGTAACTTGGATAATTGAATGTGGAACAGGAAATTCATCCCTGGTTTGGCACCTATGTCTCTAATGGACACAGGCAGCCTATTAATAGTTCATATCCAAGGCCCCTGCTTGTAAATATTTCATCTCCCAAGCCCATGCTTACACTTATCAAGGGTACCAGAACTTGTCAGAGATTTGGGATGCATGGCTAAGGTTAAAAAGACTCCTGTGGTCATTAGCCCAGTAAACACCTAGGAACCTATACATTCCTCAGACAGTGGGAAAGTGTTATGTATCATACAGCTGCTGTTAACAGAACCGTACAGGTTGCTGTACATGATGGATGCAGTAAGGTATGTAGGACGAAGGTATTCCTTGGCAAAGTGTACATCACAAAGCAAATACATACATCTTCCCTGTTCTGCATTTCCACTGCAGATCTGCCCATCTCTCTCCCTCAAAAGATAAGGATGATGTGGTTCTTGAAGTGAATTTCATAATTAATGATAAAGAAACACTTGACTGCATTTTTGAAAATAATACCATATTACTAAAAGCTTTGTCAGACATGTAACATTCTGTAGCAAGCTTTACTAACCCTGCAGTTAAAGAGTTACTGTTAGAGCATTAAAGATTATGGGCATGTTCATAGGAATTCAGTGAATAACTGAGTTATTCATAACCATGCTCAAAATAAATGTTAATATCAATTATTCAAGTGTTACTCTCTACATAACTGCTATGTGTGATGTAAACCAAAATAATTTAATGATATGTGCGAACAGGCAGCAAATGTTTCTTCAAATGCAAACAGGTACTGCTCATGTTCATTTGAATTCCTGCAGCTAATGGATGAATATGGAAACTTCTGACACTAAATGGTTATTATACTCTAAAACAGTAACAGCTATCAACACATAACTGAAAACATGTGAAAGCAGTCAGACAGGCATTAGTTTTGACTTAAAAATGTGGGACTGTAGTAAGAATATTCACTTTATTTAATGGAATAAATTAAATAAGTTACTTATGCATTACTATTCAGATATATACTGTACTACTACAGTGGGTGATACTGTAGGACTATAACAGATAATTGCAAAATAAGTAGTCATTAGCAGCCTAGTCGCTATAGGCATCAGTGATGCACGAGGACTGTGGATGTGGGAAATGATGTTGTATCTTCATCTATAAAGTTCAGAATTATGTATATTAGAAACATCATTAAATAAATTAATACCATGGGAATCAAACCCATACTTATATGGAGAGTAGTTACTACACCAACTTAATTATCCCATGAGCCTGTTGTCAGAACAGCTAGTTACTGGTTATAACAGCCATCTCTCTGATATATTTGGGACAAACATTTGCCTCTAAATTCCATGGGATATTCTCAGGTATACATAGGATAGTGACACTTACTTTAGGGCTCCACAGGCTGTGTCAGTACATCAGTGACCCTCCAAAGAAGCTCTTCTGCATCAGTCCGATGCAGGTCATCATAACAGTAGTGATCCTGCACTCCAGTCCAGTAGATCCCAGTACGTCTTTGGTTGTTGTTGTTGTTGTTGTTGTGTCTTTCGGCTTTTCCCGGTTAGGGGTCACCACAGCGAAACTCCGGTCCGCTAATGATTGGCAGTTAATTTTTACATGCTGAGTTGCCAGCCCTAATGCACAACCTTCAATGAAGGTACGCCCATTCACGCATGTCTCCACGCAGAAGACGCTCTAACTGAGAGTCGAACCGGTCAGCGTCTTACTGTGAGGCGACAATGCTACCGCAGTACGTCTTTGGTGCTCTCTTGAAATCCATTTCTAGATGTCAATCATCATGAAATTCCTTGGTCTGGCTCTAATCTGGTGCTCCACTTCAGTGTAGATAGTCAGTATCTGGGTGGCCTCCTCCTCGATCTAGTTGGGTGCATTGACACATTGCAGCCTCCTGGAAGTAGCCATCTCAATACTTCAATGTAAAATGCAGGATAAATGCAGAAATTGAAAAATTCTTACTGTGGTCCCACTCAGTTCACAGGAAGCAATGGTATGATCTGTAACTGAAGCAAAATCGATATTTAAAAGTGACAGTTATGCCATGTTATCAGATCACTGGAAAATAACAGGCATGTGCCACACATTATACTATTTATCTATACCTATTTGGTACTAGCACAGTGCACCTGAGTGTTAAGATGAATACAGACAATTTACATGGAAATGGGATTCCAAAACTATAATTTTAATGAACCTCATTAATTATGTATGGTGCAAGTGGTACTTAAACATGTGTGCTCATTAGGTACTCTTAAGTTCAGTGATACCCAAGTCAGAGATGGCTAATAAAGTAAACTGGCACCTACTATCATTTCTGTTTTGGGGAATATTACATCTAAACTTACTCATTCTCATAGGTACCTGCTTAGATTTATTTTTTATTGAAAATGTGTGCTTTAAGAGAAATGTTTGTAACTTACAGGAGTGATGTTTGATTGACCTTCATGCTTATACAGTAATTTCCCATATGCCGTTGGAGAGAACAGATTTTGATTGCAAATGTGAACAGTACATAGACAGATTTACAGATCATCTATATTTCTTACGGGTAATTTTATACACTTTGTGGTGTAAGTACGGAAACCCACGGATTCTGATATTATCCATATGCACTGTTATTTTGCTGTTACGGATATTTCTTCATTGATGGTTCTTAACAAAAGTCTTATAACTACTGGCTCAATATACAAATAATCCATACTCACTGTGGCCTGTATATGGATCCTGAGGTTTTCTGACACTTTGCATAAGTTGCTCAATTGTTAGTTTTTGTGGCAGGATGCTGTTTTCTTTGGACCTCTATTCAACAGGTATGTAGTGTGAGGGGTTCTAATCTCACAGATAGTCTCTAACGATGTCACAAGTTATGTTGATTTTACAACTGTTATGTATGCATGCATTGTTGTTACTTTTTATATGTCACATTAGTATTTTTCACAGACAGTGTTTTATAGACTTTTGCATTGAGCAGGAATGCATACTGTTTATGATGACATACACTGCCAACATAATCATCTGCATAACTGGGCTCCCACAAGAATATGATAATGTGCTTATTACTGTCTTTCAGAAGGTAAACCATCCTGGGGTCAACAATTTCTTCCCATATGAAAATTATATCATAATAGATCTGCAGGAACATGGATAGAGAGTCCTTGAACATGCGGGGAATACAGTTTGGAGAAATGAAGCGTGGACCCACATCACCAACATGATTAATGCAGTTACAGATCACAACAGATTCTGTGAGAATGCTGATGATGTTGCTTGGACATGATCCTCTGTGCAGCCAACAGATTACAATGATATGAGAGAGAGAGTGATGCCACTGGTGGTGGACCACCATTGACTCCCTGATGGCATCACAATATTTCTGGCCTCCCTGCATACAGCAAGAGGGGAAATGACACATACCAGGGGGTAAGAAAGAAGCAGGAGTTCCAGGTTGAGCATGTTTGTCTTACTTTCCATGACACGGCTGAGTATAGAGTAAATCACTGTATACTGCTGTTGCATGCATATTCACTCATTATTATTTTTGATTTACAACAGCAGATTTGAGCTGTGGACACAGATCCACACAGGTTGATGACTATGAACATAACTGCAATGACATGTACTCATACAACTGCAGTACACAGAGAACAGTGCAACCAACATGTGTAATGCTGTCTGCACTAATATTCACAGGTCCAGATACTTCTGGGCATCACCAGTGAATGGCAATTGGGTGTCTTCATTTTGTGTTACTGTGACCACTATCTGTTATTGCCTCAACCTCATGTCATGGCACTGCTGTTTACTGTCATATTGATATTTTCCTAACATTGTGCATTATGGGTACATCCAGTGGAGGCCCAAGCCATGCAGATGCAAGTACAGCCAGAACAGGTATGTTGCTGCAACAGGTTCATAGTTTGCATCAGTGTATAGCACACATGTGATACATAACATTACTGTCACTGTTTTTCAACACAGGGCCAGCTGGCCAACAGGTGCAATGTCCATCACGTGAGTATCTGCAGTCCTTGTTACTGTGTTGTATATGTCATAGGATCGATCACAGGATCATAGGATCATAGGATCATAGCATCATAGGAGGTTACTAAGCTATTGGCCCTGATGCCCTTATGAGCCTAGCCAAGAGTTTAGCCCATGTTTAGACAAGTCAGTACCCAGAACCCCTGTCCCACAGGGACACAGGTGGAATCCCAGGGGTGTATTTTCTCTTTCCCATCCAGTTATCCAGGTTGCGCTTAAAAAGGAATAATGAGGTACTCTGCTTGATGTGGAGAGGAAGTCTATTCCGTAGATGGGGAGTCTTTGGGACACAAATCTGTTCCACCAATAATTCCTATTGATATCACAGACCAGGTTGAGGTCGTGCGTACAGGTTGCTCGAGTGGAGCTTGACTTGCGGATATGCAGTAGTCCCATCAAGGCGGGGTCCAAGATTGCTTTGTATGCCAAACAGAGGTCACCTCTGAGGAGTCTGTATGAAACTGAGTAGAGAGACAGGGCTTTTAGCCTATCTGTGTAGGGTAGGTGTTTGAGGCCCTGGATTCTCCTGGTGAGGAACCACTGTGGTCTCTCCAGCTGCTGCATGTGCTTTGTGAGGTACATGCCAAAGGGGGCATTGTGTTCAATAACTGGCCTTATAAGGGAAGAATACAGGGATGTTATGACCTGTTTTTCCCCTAGATGAGATACCCTTCCTTATGAGGTGGGCCATGTAGAAATATCTCCATAAAATGGAAGGAACATGTTGGTAAAAAGTCAGGTTGCTATCAACTTGGGGTGGCCAAATCCCTCACTACTGATTGTGTATTTGAGACATTGTTATTAATGTGATAATATATGGGGACATCACTCTCCACAAAGGGGATGATGCATTTTTTGGCAGTCAGCTTGAGGCCATGTTTCTGGCACCAGTCATTTGTTTGGGTGAGACCCTCTTGGAGGACATCCACATCACTTGAGGAATTGATGACTGCGTCCAGCTTGCAGTCATCTGCAAACTTGGTCAGCTATAGCCCACTGGTTTTGCCCTGCACCTCAGAGAAGTATATACCAAATAACATGGGCCCCAAGACCGATCCCTGGGGTATGCCACTCATTATGGGTCTACTGCTTGATGTGGCTTCCCCTATTTTATTAGGTGGGTTCTATGAGTGATCCAGTTTGCTACTCATCTGGTAACATATGGATTGATGCCTAGTTGAGACAGTTTATCTACTATGCTCGAGTGGGGAATAGTGTCGAAGGCTTTGTCTAAGTCAAGGTAGGCGGTGTGCACCATCATCCCCTCATCCATGGCTTTGTTGACTGTGTCAAAGAAGTTGACCAGATTTACCAGACATGACTTCCCTTTAACAAACCCAAACTGTGTGAGGCAGTGTGTTTGGAGGTTGCCAATGTCCCTGTTAATGAGGTCCATGATAATCTGTTCCATGGCCTTGTAGATCAGGTTAGTTAGGCTGATGGGTCTATAATTTCCTGGATTGGTGGGCACACCACCTTTGTGTAAAGGGATGACAGTGGCTGTCCTCCACTTAGCTGGGACAAAGACGATACTCAGAATTTGGTTGAATAGGGTGCCTAATGGTGCTGCAATTTCATGCCTAAGTTCATGTAGGATGCAGCCTGGGATATTATCAGGTCCCATGAAGGTTGTATTTTTTTCCTTTGAGAGGGCAGTGATGATCTGTTCCCTAGAGATAAGGGGTGGGGGGCAGGTACTGGGGATGTCCTGATTTACTGATGGGGGGACAGAGGGGAGAAGTTTTCACTGAATCTATCAGCCAGTAGATCGGCTATATCTACAGCATTTTTGTATGTGGTGTCCTTGACCACCAGTTCTGAACAGAGCTGGGTGCTTCCTTTGAGACTGCAGAGATATGTGAAGAAGGCCTTATGATCGTCTCTAGTAGATGTGGCCAATTTGGACTCGAAGTTGGCTTTAGAGGATTTCAGTAGTGCTCTTATTTGTTTGTTCAGGCTAAGGAGAGATTGCTTCCAATTGGGCACCTGCTCCTTCCTGGTCATTGACAGCAATTTTTTTTCCTTTTGTTATATAGTTTATTTATTGTAGATGTCCACCAGACAGGTTTACTCTTCTTTACGGAGGATTATTTTGTCCTGTCAGGTATTCCTGATTCCATGCATCTATATAAATGCTTGTATAGTACTTTGGTGTAGATTTGGACATTGGTGCCAGTTCCTACATTGGGGAGGCTGTGCAGCTATTTATACCATCCCTCAGGAGGTTGTAATCAGCTTTGAAGAAGTTTTTTTGTTGAGCCTAGCTAGAGGAGGGTCAGGGGAGATGGTGACTTCAAAAGTGACCGCTTTATGATCAGATCTTACCAGGAAGGATGATACCATAGGGGTGCTGCAGTGGTTACTCATGTTGGTCAATACCAAGTCCAAGATATTATCACCTCTTGTGGGGGTATTGACTAGCTGTGCCAAGGCATTTGCATTGATAAAATTGAGGAATCTCTGGGCATTTGTGCTCTAGCATGAGTAGTTTTTCCAATTTATGTTTGGGTAATTAAAGTCACCCAGGATCAGGGTAAAGGTTTAAATCTTGATAGATTTGAAAAGGTCCAGCTAGGTGGAGTGGACATCTTGAGTCAAATTTGTGGGTCTGTAACTAGCTATAATTTGAATAAGGGTCTTGTCAACAGTTAGCTGCACCTGGAGTGTCTCCTTTGTGTCATACTGTTTGACCAGCCTGGAGGTGTGTGTGTGTCTTTAATAGCTATTGAAACTCCACCTCCTTTCGCTTTACTCCCCACATTTTGGGGTCTGAATGTATGATAGGATGAATAACCAGGTAAGGCTGGGGTGCTGTCCACAGCTTTGAACCAGGTTTCTATGACTGCACAAATGTCAGCATCTTCCAGAGTTAAGAATGCTTGCAATGAGTGCAGCTTCATGTTTAGACTCCTAGAGTTTAGCAGCATGACCCTTAATTTGCATTTTGTTGAAATGTTTATGTTGGTAGTATCGACCTCATGACATTTCCTAAAAAAGGCACTATGGGGAGGTAAGGGCCTTTGCCAGAAGCCTGAAGCCCAAGTCAGACAGATGCATGCCATCTCTAGCAAAGCATCATGGTCTGTCGATCATACCTTCCCAGGCTGTCAGGCACTGTATCCCCCTGGAATGACACCAGAAGCTAAGCCAATTGTTAAAGTCAATCATTTTCTGTTTATATTGAGACATCATTCTGGATGACAGTAGAATGCTGGTTAAGGCTATGGGCATACCTGCCTGGGACACATATTCAATGAGCTCAATCATGTCTCTTTTCATATAGTTCAGGGAGGTATGTCTCAAGTGATTTATGCCAACATGGACTATGACAGAGTCATAACAGTACCTATTGTTGAGAGATGAAGTGATAGAGTAGGAGGAGGAATCAAAAATACTGTAAAAGCAGGAGAATAAAGTTTTTTCTTTTTTAGTAAAGTGGAAAGGGAGAAAGGAGATAATTCAAGGGACTTTCTCCTTATCCAACATGGTGAGAGGCACATCTGTGTGTCTCACAATGGAGTCTCATATGACTAATATGTTTTGTTTATGGTTAGGCCTTAGCAGTTGTGAGACACTAGTATGTGGACTACTCATAGTATGTGGTGTGGAAGGTTGTGGAGTTCTCATGTGTTTTTGCCTCTGAGGTCTCCTTTGTTTGGGTTTGTTTTTGTTGAGAACCTCCACATATGTGGGTGTGTGTTGTGTAGTTGTAGGTGTTGTTTGGGGTGTAGTGATTGTGTTGACAACCTTCTCAGTGCCAGATATAATGGCTTGTGAGGGAGAAAGCATAGACTCCAGCTTCTTTATGTAATTGCATCTCTCACAAATTTTGTTCCTAGGTGGTAGTAGTAGATTGTTGTCCATGTACATGAGACAGTTGCTATACTGTCTCAGGATGCCCATATCAATAAGGCTGGCAGGAGAAACCATAGGAATTTGTCCATCCATATTTGTCAGAATCTGAGGGAAAGAGGCCAGGGAGAGCTAAGGGGTAGGCCTAAAGCCCAAGTGCTTAAACCAAAGCTAAGAGGCTTAGAATAACACTTAAAATTTAAACAGGCTAAAAACAAGCAGTAATAAATTCAGCAGATAAGATGCAATTGAACACTTTAGAGAACAAGTAGCAGAAAAAACAAGATGAAGTGATAGAGTAGGAGGAGGAAACAAAAATACTGTAGAAGCAGACAAATAAAGTTTTTTTCTTTTTTAGTAAAGTGGAAAGGGAGAAAGGAGATAATTCAAGGTTAATAAACTAAGGGTGTTGGCCTTCCCAAATGTTTTCTCTGTATTAGGTAGAATGAGCTAATGACACTGGACTGGGAGGAGTGCCTCAGATCAATTTTACACTATGGGTGGGCAACTGCAAAGCTACCAAGTATAAGAACAAACACACTTATAGGGAGGGAGGCTGGAAAACTATGCTACAGCTACTAGCTACATGTAAACTATTCTACAGCTACTAGGTACACTATTTAGGCAGAAACACTACAGAAATATTTATCACAGCAGAAAAACAGCAGTGAGACACTAAATGAAAGTTTTAAACAGATAAAGAAGCAAGGAGACTCTTATGATACACTACTTGGCAGAAAATCAGAACAAACAGATGCTTAACAAATAGAGACAAATTCCAGTTAATACTTTCACACAGTAAAACTAGCTAAAAAGGCTTTACAAGCAGTGTGACAGTAACAAAAGTGATTTAACAGGCCCTGTAAGGCAGACAATTTCAGTATAATAGTGCAGATTCATTTATAGCAATAAAATACAGTAAAAATAGTAGGCAGCAGACAATAAAAAAGTGTTATAAATGGTTAGAATAAGAAATAACTAGTAAAAATAAACAAAAAAAAGGATACATATTTTTATATATCACAGATCAGAGTTGTGGTAACCCGCGGTGGTGGTGCTGCGGTAGCGTTGTCGCCTCACAGTAAGATGCTGTCCGGTTCGATTCTCAGCTAGAACGTCTTCTGCGTGGAGACATGCGTGAATGGGCGTACCTTCGTTGAAGGTTGTGCGTCAGGCCTGGCAAGCCAGTACGTAAAAATCAACTGCCAATCATTAGCAGACCGGAGTTCCGTTGTGGCGACTCCTAACCGGGAAAAGCCGAAAGACACAAACAAACAGATCAGAGTTGTGGTCAGTGACCCTCCTCCGTTCAGCTCAGTGTGAATAAATAGAATTACTCTCAAAGTCAGGGTCTAAATACCAGAAGCTACAACCTGAAACAACAGTTAAAAAAGCACAGAAGGACCAGTGAGTGCTTACTCCAAGCCCTAGACCAGACAATCTTTACCAGCCAGTAACCAATCAACGGAATCCTCTCACTAAGGTGAAGAAAGGCTTCTGCTAATTCAAGATGGCCTGGGACATGTGCTCAAAAGCAGTGAGACACTATATATGTTTTAAACAGATAAAGGAGAAAGGAGACTCTAGACAATGCTTTTAACTGCAAACAAATCAGTTATATGATACACTCTTTGGAAGGAAATCAAAACAAGCAAACAGATGTTTAACAAATAGAGAAAATTTCCAGTTAATAGCTTTCACACAGTGAAACTAGCTTAAAAAGATTTACAAACAGTGTGACAGTAACAAAAGTGATTTTACAGGCCCTGTAAGGCAGACAATTTCAGTACAATAGTGCAGATTAGTTTGTAGCAATAAAATACAGTAAAAATGGTAGGCAGCAGACAATAAAAAAGTGCTATAAATGGTTGGAATAAGGAATGACTAGTAAAAATAAGCAAAAAAACCCAGAATATTTATTGTTATATATCACAGATCAGAGTTGTGGTCAGTGCCCCTCTTCCATTCAGCTCAGTGTCATGCTGTCAGTATTCTGTTGGCTAAATACATGACTGTGTTGTCCTCATCTTTACTTTCCCACTGTAGGATCTACAGTACAACACATAAGCTCTCAACAGCAGGCATCTGTCAGTGGTATGTTATTAACTATCTTTCATGCATATTATTGCTGTTACTCCTGTTGTTGTCTTCCATTAATACTGTATCCTTCTTCCCATTCCTAGGCTAGACTGCATCAACCTCACCAACTGCACAAAAGTGGTATGTCTATATAAAACCTATTGTATGTTTTAATGCTGTTCAAATGGTTCATGCTAAAAAATGCCAATGGCAGACAGGACAACGATGTGGTGATACAGTCCAGCCAAGATGGTGATAATCATGTGGCTGCAGCTGTAGCTTAAGATGTGGAAGGAAACTTGTATGTCAATTCTGACAATGTGGGGACATTGAATGGTGAACATGATAAAGCCAGTGAACAACAGGCACAAGTAGAGACTGCTGCTGATGTTAATAGTTCCCCACAGTGCATTGATACTGGGCATCACAGTAGACATTAGCATGCAGATGATTTGCATGGACATTTGTCAGAGGGTGTCCACCTACTCCTACAGGTAAACATAGATTGTATGGCATACCAGCTGTGTATGCTGCATGAACTAAAGGAGCAGAGACACAGTGAGGTAATGGCGTCACTGACTGCACAAAATGAAAGTATGCTATCTGTGGCATGGTCAGAACAAATCTTGGCTTCTACTGTACTACAGCAGTGCAGTAGTACAAGTAGGGTTCTGAATGCCCTGACTATGCTTATTCAATTGCCACATGGAAGAAGCAGACTACCTCTCAGCAGAACCAGCCTTGCCCAGCGAGCATCAGTGTCTATGCTCCAACATGCACAACCTTCCATTACTGGCCCATCTGCTAAGGTCCCATCAGTCATAACCAGGCAGTCAATTCACAGTCATGCTCCTTCGCCTCAGTATGGTGCTGCCACCCCATCAGTCTCCTCTGTGGAGCAACCTGGGCTTGGTTTTTCTGTATGTGGAAGGAGCAGAGCAGACTGCAGTGTGAGCTGTCAGCATGCTCACCCTAGTCTGTGTTAAAGTGAATTTTTACTTTACAGTGATATATTTGGCTTGTGATATTAAAGGTTCTGCATTATGCCCTGTGTTGTTTCTCTTTTTTCAACTTATTATAGTGTATATATAGGAATGTGTTACACTGATCTTTGTCCCTTATTGTTTGCCATACACTGTTACAACAATCTGAGTCTATATGCATACCTGTGACAGTTGTGTCCTGAGTTGATGATCCTTGTTGTGACAAATTTGTATATATTCATAATATTATATATTGTCAGTATGGTGTTATGTCTGATGCTCAGTGTATACATCTACTGGGTAATTGCCAGTAGATGGAATCCATGCTGCTGTGGTGGGGCAACAACTGAACATCATTGTTTAATCTGTGTACTCATAAATACGTGGCTTGTCATGACTAAAAGTTGTGGGTTAGATGCTGCCGTGTTGCTTAAGTCTGTACTTGTGGTCACACCCTATGTTGCCTATGCTTGTGACTTCTGCCACCTATGTCCTCCTGATCCTTCTCTGATACTTGTGGTATGCATCTTCAGACATCTGGTGTTCTTGAGGTAGTTCACCAACACCTGCATTTGGAAAACCATTTATTGTAGCTAGCATGTTGTGCATCATGGTGCACACCTTTATCATCTGTGCTGCCTTATCTGGTGTGTAATGCAGTGCACACCTAGAAGTGTCCAGATATCTGACCCTAGCAAAGTGCAGGCCTTCTCTGCAGGGTTGGCTCATTCATAGTATGATGTCACCAGTCATGGCTCAAGTGAATAACCGCAGTCACCTGTTCTGGAAATAAAAACACATTTGGTCAGCATGCATATGGTTGGGAGGGATATTCTTAGCTTACATCATCCTAGCTGTGCTCCTATACTTACAAGTAGTATTCCCCCAGGTATTTCACCTTGCTGAAATGCAGCCCTCAGTCCACTTTCCCTCCACATGGCAGCATCACGGACACTTCCAGGGTGTGTTGTCATGATGTTTGTTATGCTGTCATCTGCTGCACACACAATTTGATGGTGCAGTGATGGACATCTCTTTCTGTTTATGTATCGGTCTGCTTCAGGTTGTACTGGTGTCTTGATAGGTATGTATGTGTGCAATCTATTACACTGAGTTCAAGGGGGAAGTTTACGATGCTGTAAAACTTTTGCATTACAGTTTTATGTTCCATGGGGGTGGATGGAAAGTGGATGCAGTCATCCACATTGCTGCACTTTGCTGCCAGTAACTTTGCCAAGATATGGCTGGCAGCTGTCTGTGACACTCCTACAGCATCCCCATGTGTCCCTGGAATGTCCCAGATGCAAGTACTTTGGTTTCAAGGGGGATGGGGTTTCCTTGCAGTGTCTGCACAGGCATGTGTGATGTACACATGTTGCAGATATACCTCTCAACCTCTTAGCCCAAGAAATCTGGACAAAGCCTGACCTAATGAGAATACAAAGGCCTAAAATCAAGGACAAATTTTAAATATTGGTCTTATAAACTTAGACAGTTGCTAGAATAACAGGGTATGTATTAAAATGCATTTTCTAAATGATATGAAGTCTGAAACTCAAATGTATGACATTATTTACTAATTTCATTTCTCAGATCATCCCAGTGATTTGCCAGAACACCAAATTTTATGAGCAACAGACCACAATTTTGAGGCAAAAATCTGGACATTCTGTGAAAGTCTAGACAGTTGAGACATATACTTGCAGACAGCCTGAAGCAGATGTCTGTATAGCCAGTACCTGTTGATTATTTGCTGCTCTGACAACTGGTTTAGTTACAGCCTTGCTATAATTCGAGTTGTTTGCCTTCTAGGGTACGCAGCCACATCTTCATTTATGGCTTGTATTACTATAGCCTGGTGCAGTTCATTAACTGCAGGTTGCATTTTTTGTTGCATTTTATTTTTTCAATATTTTTACAGAATTCAGCAGAAGTAGTATCTTCTGTTCTTCTGTTCCTTGAGGTCCATGTAGTATATGATTAGGATTTCAGAGAGCTGACATTGCAGTTTGCTGCATTTAAGCTGTGTTGGATGGCACAGTGTGTTTTGGAATCAGACGGGCATGCACAGAATCCATAATTGTCCTACATTGAAAGGCTAAGCAGTCACCATGCCTTCAGCATGTCTTGAAATCACTTCACAGCTGGTGTGCTGAAGTCTTCCTTCAGCATACTGCATTGTCTGCAAATAGCTTTCATGAATTTTACAGGATCCAGCCCAATGATTTCACATTATGTCTAATTTGGTATAATTGTCTAAAATGTAGATGTTTTTGGTATTTTTTTTTAGGATTGTAAAATTATTGTTCTTAATAATGTTTTTGTAATACTTTGGAGTTTTTCTTTTCAGGCCTCCACTGAAAATAGGTGCTTACCCATTTGGAGTTTCCTGGTAATCAGATGTCAGTAAATAAATAAAAATGCTGCACACCATATTTGTTATGCACTTATATGGAAGTGGACATTTGTCACAATAAGTGGTGAGCAGCCACATTACTTTCCTTGCAGTAAATTAAGCCATTAGTTGTGTTACCTATGTAGCATTTAATAGTGTTGATGGCAATAAACCAGAGATTGAAACATCTTCCTCAGAAAGCGTAATAGGTTTGGTTTCATTGGACAACAGAAAATAATGCTTCTTTGTTGCAAACAAGGTAAATGAGATAATAAAATCTATTTCTTTACTGTATAAAATCTAGCTCTTTTCAACAGCTTTAACAAGTACAGTGCATACTTGTAGAAGTTCTTCACAGAGGACTTTTAAAGCAAATCATTACTTATAGTTACTTAAAAGGTTTTAACACAGATTTTTACAAGTTCCACTCAAGGTCACCCTCCCTGCAGGGACATTTTCCAGCCTGATTCCTCACTTCAAACTCAACATCCCTGAAGACTCCTTGATGCAGTTCTTTATGAACTCAACATTCAGAAAAACAACAATCTAAGATCTACCTGTTTCTGTGTCTCTTATATTTCCCGAAAGACACCTGTCCTTGTTGAGGTTTGCATGCATACTCTGTCTTGGCCTTAAATGTGCAGTATGCTCAGCAGTCTTCACAGCCACCACTTTCCCACACGTCATATGTGGTGCACAGGTTATATTGCAGTGCCCCCTTCATGCTCCAGTTATACCAAAGATGGCACATACCACCCTGTATGTACACATCCATGCAACATTCACAGTATTATGGATTTCATACCCATGGATATACCTAAATAAAGCACCACACTGTAGAAAAGACCAGATATACCACAAGTTCCAGGCCAGATGAATTAACTCAGTTTAGTACACAGACTGGTTTATTAAAATAAAAAATAACTTCTGCAGTAAAAGTTAACAGCAAAACTTCAAACTCTAATACCATTAAGAGCAAATAACACTTCTCTCTTAATGGTATTAGAGTTTGAAGTTTTGCTGTTAACTTTTACTGCAGAAGTTTTTTTTTTTTTAATAAATCAGTCTGTGTACTAAACTGAGTAGATTAATCTGGACTGGAACTTGTGGTGTTAGGCCATGGATATACCTGTGTATCCAGGTCTGATTTATAGTCTACCATTGGAAGCAGTCCCACTACTTCTCCCCTGACCCCTCAGCTAATATGTATAAAATGACCTACATCTACTGCCTTTAGAGTCACTGCACCTACAGCTCTGATCCACACACTGTGGTATGCCCTTCCCGACATCCACACATTCATACGTAACTTGTAAGGCATGGGTGAGTGGCATCATTCCATTGCCACTTAACATATGTCACGTTGTCATGCTGTGTAACAGGATATCAGTGTAGCCACTCTACCTCTACAGCTGTGCCACTTATACACACTGCATCATAACAGAGTGTGCAGGTCTGTGGCCTATATATGTAACTGTCTCAATCATGCAGACACATTCCTATTTTACACTCACCCATTTGTATTTATTGCATGATTGGCTTTCCCTTTCCATGCTAGTATATCCTGCAGTCCCTGTCACTTCCTTTTATGCCCTTTCATTTGTGCTGCACCATCATCTAAGTGTCCTATCAACAGTTGTCGGTCATATAATATCCTTTTCCATCCCCCTTGTCCTGTGCCTATGTACCTGCTACTACCCATCCTTGTTTTTCTTCAGAACAGGAGACATATCCCCACCAAAAAGCAAACTATTCTCATGGCACTCTGACCATAATTTTAGATGTTCCTATATCTTCTTCCTTTTGTATTGCTCATCTCACCCACTTCCCTTTCTGCTTCCAAGTCACCACTTTTCCTAGTGATATCTGTGTGATGCCCACACATGTCTGAAACCCACAGAAAATACAAAACAAACAATCTGTTGGTTGGCTTATAGGATTAAGGAGCTGTTAAGCTATTTCCTGTGGTCCAGTGGTACAATGGTTGATTCCCTCAGCCTCCATTGCCTAACTGTGTGACTTTAAGCAAGTCACTTAACCAGACACTGCTACCAGGCTAAGAAATGTCCACAGAGATCAGTGCTCTGCCCTGGAAACAAAATAAGATGTGGTTGCTATACTGTGCTGGTGATGAGGCTTGTCATGCCACACCAATATATAGTTTGGTGTTTTGCATGCCCTTAGCAATATCTGCAAATCATAACAGCAGCACACAAATGCACACGCAAACACAAGCATGTCCATAAACATATGTGAACACACATATCTATATATATATATATATATATATATATATATATATATATATATATATATATATATCTGGGTTCACTACGAAATTTCAAAATCCCAAAATCTTGAGTTTCAGAATATCGAGTTCAGAATCTCGAGATCTTGGAATCTCGAAATTGTGAACCCCTCAAAAACACCACTCAACACACTAAAACATGTGTATGCAGGGGGGCAAGCCTCCCCTGCACCCCCCATGTGGGGGGCTGCACCCCCACACCCCCCACAACTTAAATATACCAATTCCATGATCGCATTACAGTGAGGATAAGGCAAATCTCCTGGTCCACTCTGTATTATGCCGATGTCTGTTCAGGAATTCAAAGTTTTGAAACTTCGAACATATGATCTTCTATCATATGAAATTCGAAGTTTTGAGCTTCGAAATTCTGAATGGAACCCCTATATCTATCTATCTATCTATCTATCTATCTATCTATCTATTTAGGAATATACATTTGTACTGGGTATTCTAAAATAAAAAAGCATTTTAGATGTTCCTATATCTTCTTCCTTTTGTATTGCTCATCTCACCCACTTCCCTTTCTGCTTCCAAGTCACCACTTTTCCTAGTGATATCTGTGTGATGCCCACACATGTCTGAAACCCACAGAAAATACAAAACAAACAATCTGTTGGTTGGCTTATAGGATTAAGGAGCTGTTAAGCTATTTCCTGTGGTCCAGTGGTACAATGGTTGATTCAATTGTGTTTCTTGTTTTAGTTTTTTTTTTGTACATTTACTGTATGTTTACAGGAAATAACTGCTCTCTTTGTATAATGTTTATCCCTACTGTAACAATGGAAATTAGGGCAATGTATACCCTTTGCTTACCTTTTTGCTATGCCTTGTACCATGTCACACTGCAGATAGCTTTGTACTACTGAAGGTGATCTTATGTATTCCATTTTACAGAGATTAGAAAAGCATTTATTCCATTTACATTATCTGCAATACTTTGTCATTAATTTGGAATTCTGTTGTTGTATCTTTGTTGTATCTTTTGGCTTTTCCCGGTTAGGAGTCGCCACAGCGGAACTCCGGTCCGCTAATGATTGGCAGTAGATTTTCACGAACGCCGAGGTGCCAGCTCAATGTCCAACCTTCAATGAAGGCACATCCATTTACGCATGTCTTTCGAATGCCCACCCGACTGCAGGGAGGACATGCGGACTCCACACAGAAGGTGCTCCCCGCACTCCAGCCAAGAATCGAACGGGAGAACCTCTTGCTGTGAGGCAACAATGCTACCGCTGCACCACCGCACATAAACCTAACTAAACCTTGCATTAACCCTGACTCTAACAAATATTAAGACTTAACATATAAATAAAAGTAAAAACACAACCATGTATCTAAAGTTATAAACAATCTGTATAGCAGTCTTCCAGATTGAAAACCTGGTGTCACAAAGCACAACAAAAATATAATTTACACATATTAAAACACATTTAACCAGTAAATAGTAATAGTTATGAAACACTTAAATAATCCCCATAAGAAGCCACAGAAAGTGGCACCAGTAATATTCCAATACCTAAAGGAAACCCAATTCCCCACTGAAATAAACTAAGGGCAGGATTCAAGAAAATCCATGCAGGGTTCATGTAGAGCCTACACAGTGTGTTTTCATCTACACAACATTGTGCCTGTGGCAGTGCCATGCAATGAATATTAATGAAGTGCAGCATGCTGAAACAAGGCTTTGCAGTACGCAGCAGCATTATTATGGCCGTGAAACCTCTTCAGGAATGCAGATAGCATCTCCGTGTAAGGTTGTTGTTTGCAGCATGGCAATCAACCTCTCAACCTCTTACAGCAAGAAATCTGAACAAAATTATAAATAATGGGGTGGCAAGGGGCCAAAAATAGTGGCAATATTTAAATACTGCCCTTGCAGCCTTAAAACATTGATAGAATAAAAGGTTTTGTAATAGCATGAATGTTCCGAAGGGTATGAAATCTGCATCTCAAATGTCTGCCATTATTTTCTGAATTCAATCCCCAATGATTTGCCTGTGATTTGCCAAAAACCCACACATTTTATGAAAAGCCATCTAAAAATATGAAGCACAAATTGGGGCATTCTGTGAAATCTGTACAGTTGAGAGGTATGACAGCAATCACTTTCCTTTGTTTGAAATTTGGTAGGGTCCCAAACACATTTAAATAAGGAAAAATTGCACAAGGGACCCTGCCATAGATGTGTCATTCTACATTTATTAATATCATATTTTTTTGTTTTTCATTTCTCTCTGTTTTCACGTTTGCATGATGCTTAGCTCATTTGCATAACTGGACCTCCCATGTATCAGACATGACCTAGACAGCCAAAAGTAGAAACCTGATGCATTCAATTAATACCACTGGGTATTGCTCAAACCTGGTAAGCGAGGCTGCTCTGTGCTAACACCGTCAAGTTAATAATGAATACTTACATAGGCGATGTTGTGTAACAAATCCTATGGCAATAGGTGGTAAGTCTAGGTCTGGAGTGCAAATAGTTCTGGGTTCTAATATAGGGCAAGCAATCTTTTCTTTTACTGTGTTGACATTGCAGATTATACAAATGAAGTACAATATAGACAAATGTCAAGAGCTATAAGTGTAGGATTACTGTACACATGGGTCTGGGTTAGAAAACTGCATAAGCCATACACTTTTAATGTTGTTCCACATCGCATCATATTTAATCTCACTCATAACACTTGACATTGTGTAGCTGTGTAGCTGACATTAATATTTACATGTATGAGGGCTGAGACATTAGTATTGTGTCAGTTATTTTTACCTAATCATTTATTTGGGTATTGTATATAAATTATGAAAAGTATGACTGTAGGTATAATGTGTACTATGTTCATGCAAGTTTTTTTCTGCAATCTCATTTGAATAACAGAGTTACATAAGCAGCTGTATATCAAATATCCTTGGAATTCCATTTTTTTATTGCCCACTGTTGCACACTGCTTACCATCACACACCCTGGCTTACTGTGTTTGCGCGATGATAAGTGGAGCACAGCATTTTCAAATGTGAGCAAAAATGCGACAGTGCACACTGTCAGTAAGAGCAATATGTGCAACTGGTGGAAAAGCATGTATTTAAAGTGGAATTGACAGGAAATGCTTATTAGACATTGAGCTTGGTCTTTAGGAGACATGGATGGTGTTGAAGAGGGTGTGCGCTTTTGTGTGCAGTTTTGGGGTGTTCAGGAGTCCAAAGTCTTTGTTGGGCTCCTAGTTAAGGAGCATGGCCCATGCTTATTGCAGAGAGACTAATCAGATTCTCAGTATAGGTCTGAGGTCTG
Source organism: Protopterus annectens (assembly GCF_019279795.1). Lineage (NCBI taxonomy): Eukaryota > Metazoa > Chordata > Ceratodontiformes > Protopteridae > Protopterus > Protopterus annectens. Next base: position 875,807,874 of record NC_056746.1, on the reverse strand, counting down.
GACTAGTTTGGCTAAGGCTTTGACCAGTGTGACAGGTATTCCACGCACTGGTGAGCAGTGTTCTTATCATTATTACAGCCTCTGCAGTGGATCAGAGACTGTAGAGCAGGTAACACTCCACAAATGTGTAAGTATAATATGCATTAACCAATAGTAAAATTTATAGCTGAATATAGTCAAGACTGGTATTCCTAATGACATTCTGTTTTATTTTTCTTTTCCACAGCTGCTGAAGAAAGGGCCTCAAATGTGAGGTCTCACGGAGAGCACCTGGCAAGAATGAGGGAAGCATGTGGTATGTATGCATATAAAAAGTACTGTTCTTGTAAATTTAACTGGTAAAGACAGATTACTTATTTCAGATAATTGTATATAATTGAGCATGCATATCTCAACTGTAAAAGAAAATATGCATGGCTTACTCTGTAGCACAAAATAACTGTTTCACATTCTCAAATAACAGTGATCAGGCATGCATAAAATGTAAAAGGACAGTATGCATGCAGTAGTTTCTAGTCCACAAGTGCAGTATTATAGTAGTCGTCAGTTGTAAGTTCAAACACCACACTTCCCAAATACACAATAGTGTGTACAGTAGTGTTATGTTTTTAGTATTATATAAACAATAACCAAAAAACAAAGCACCCTGAATTCAATAGAGTGGCACAGCAACGGCTTTAATGAACACAGTCCAAAACACATACACGGGACGTCCACAAGAGTTTGTGCTCTTGTGGACGTCTCGTGTATGTGTTTTGGACTGTGTTCATTAAAGTCGTTGCTGTGCCACTCTATTGAATTCAGGGTGCTTTGTTTTTTGGTTATTAGTTTCTATCAGCACCATCCTTTTTGTGGTTTTATTATATAAACAATATTGTTAGCTAATCATCATTATAGCAAGTTAGTTTCAGACCTCAAAACTTTTGGCATGACTAGCCTGCTGTCAAGTGTAAGCATGCATATGTGCAATATATGCACACATAAATGATTGCTGGCTACAATCTGATCAGTACTACAGTGCCTATCTGTTAGTAACCGGGTAGTCTTCAAAGTAATAAAGAAATTTATTAGGGATTGGTAGTGTTAAAAGTAAAATGTAACAGAATAGAGTGAAATAATTATAGAAAGCATTTGTATATTAACTATGAAGTTAGTAAAGTTTTCCTTTTTTCTCTCGCCCCATCCCTTTTCTTCTTCTTTTTTATTGTTTAAATTGTTTTCTTGTTATTGTTGGTATGTATAATTTTGTATTTCTTTGTTTTAATTTGTAATTTCTGATTGTGTTTGTATTTGTTGTATAATTTGTTTTATTACTTTTTGTCATTAATATGCTTAATTTTTGCTTTTCTTAGTTTACCTATTTATTTTTATGTGTCTAATTTTTATTTTCATTTATTATTTTTTTTTATTTTATAATTGTATGTTCATGTTTTTTATATTACTACAGCACAGCAGGGTAGGCAGGTCCTCTATGATCCTCCTCCTCTCCCTCCACTGTCTGCAGCACCAAGGCCCAGCTTGTCTGGGCTGCAGCCTGGCAGCACCCTCTCTGCTCCCCCTATACCACATGGGCCCTCATGTAGTTCTGTCCTAGTGGATAGGCCTGCAGTTCCCTCTAGGAGCAGTGGTGGAGGGCATGCATTATATCACCCAGAATGACTTGCCAGATATGGTGCATAGGATTGTACACTGCATGTTGGACACACACCTATGCTGGGTGGAGTGCCTGCTCTCCACCTGGTACAGAGTACCCATCAGAGGCACACACATCCGGCAATGTAGCTGCTGGTCCAGTAAGGGGAGAGTGATGACAGTCCACTGGGTGAGGACTTGACTTCCACTATCACCTGTCCTGACATCCATGAGACCTTGATTTCCCCATCCTCACCCCAGCCATAGTGTTCACCCCCCCTTGTGTCCTTCACCATCCCTGTATCTTGTCTTGTATGTCCTGTCTGTCAGCAATTGTTTCCTCACCTTGCCATCTTGCCTGCCTCAGACATGCCTATGTCCCTTCCCTAATGCTCCTCTCTCATCAAAAAAGGACACTTGTCCCCAAAAAAAATGTCCCATACATAGCTTTCCATTTTGCACACATGTCTACTTGATACACTTTATTTGGTCCAATTCACTATACAGCATGATTATGTTGTTGTCACCTTTGTCCCTGGAGGTGACAGTCCAAATTCAGGTAATATTGTATACATCTGATTAGTTTTTACTGTTGAAGAAATGGATAGCTATGGTTCTTTCTTGCACCCTTCCTGCACATCCCTGCCCCCCTTTCACTTTGTTTTCCCCTGCTTGCTCTCCATTTCACCACTTTTCTGTCTTCCCGTTTCCTTTCTTTAAAGAATCATTGCATGATAGTGTGCAACGTGCACCATTGCTAAGCAATGATAAAAAGCAGTAGTATCAGTAAATGAATGTAAAATTAGCATACACACTTGTAAAAGTAATGCCTCCACCCCATTTCGAACCCAGTGCCATCTCCATCCAACAATATATTTACCCATATGGACACAGAGTCAGTTCTTTAGCAGGTGTATTTAATACAATAAATATTAACTGTCACATGTTATAGTCATATTTACTCTTTGTACTCCCCACTGCTTGCTCCTTATATCACCAATGTTATATTTTCAACATTAATTGTTTATGAAGCATCATTTCACAATAAACATTAATGTTTTACAAAGCCTTAGCATGCAATCACCATTTATCCTTATAAAGCATGTGTGTGCCATGCTGCACATCGCTCAGCCTCACTAAGCAAGGCAAATAAAAATGCTAATAAATAACAGAAATGAGAATAGTAGGGAATTGTATTTGCTACAGCTTTATTTGGAACCAGTTCTATGTGGCCAAAGAAAGGAACTTTTCACTGGCTGAAGTCAATTTCTACCTGCAGCTAAAGATTGTGTTAAGTAGCAGGTCTATGCAACAGCAGTGAAGTCTGCAATTTTCTACTCAGTGTGTAAAATACACCTGCTACTCAGCTGACTCTGTAGCACCATCTGTTAATGCATTGATTTAACATTATTTTGGTTCAGATGATACTGGGTTTGAATAAAGGTGCATGTAACAATTTCATATTATTTTAAGTGTAAAGAAATATTATAAATTGGGATACTCATGAATCTGTGTCATCATTTTTATGGAACATGGTAGTCGTTTCAGATATAGGTTTATATAATAGTTGTAATTGCTTTTCCTTTAGGCACACATCTTTGCACGTTATGCACCATCAAGCACCAGCACACACAGATTCTCTAAAGAAAAAACAATGGGGAAGACAGGAAAGTGCTAAAATGAGGAGCAAGCATAGGCAAAAACAAAGTGAAAGGAGGGCAGTAATGTGCAGGAAGGGTGTAGGAAAGAACCATGGCTATTCATAACAGCAAAATCTGATAATATATGAAGACTATTAGCTGAATTTGGATTGTCACCTCCAGAGAGAGAGAGCTAACCACAACACAATCATGTTGTATAGTAATTGGACCAAATCAAGTGTCTGATGAAGATACTGGTGTGAAATGGAGAGCTATGTATGGGATGATTTTTTTTCGGGAGGGGACAGGTGCTCTTTTTTCCTTTTTGGCAAAGAGAGAGGAATGTTGAGGAAGAGACCTAGGTATATGTGGGTAAGGTAAGGTGGGTAGGTGAGGAAGCAATGGCAGACAGACAGCACATACAAGACATGACACAGGGATGGTGAAGGACACAAGAGGAGGGTGAACACCATGGCTGGGAAAAGGGGGGACATCAAGAGCCGATGGATGTCAAGTTTGGAGACAGTGAGAATCGAGTCCTCACCCAGTGGACTGTCATCACTGTCACCTCACTGCGCTGATGGATGCAGTGTCTGATGTCTGCATCTCCTTGTATTATTCATAACAACAATGAAGAGCAGTGTCTCTGCCTGGCATAGGTGTGCACCAGGTGTGTGTCACACAGTCCTACACACCAACCCTGGCAGTTCATCACTGGTGATAAAATCACCACTTCTGCCACTATTCAGGAGAGAATCACTAGCCTATCCTGTGGGGCAGAACTAAATGAGAGCCCAGGTAGTGCAGGGGCAGCAGAGTGGGTGCTACCAGGGTGTGTCTCTGATGTGCTGGGATGGAGTACAGTAGCCAGTGGAGTTGGGGCACATGGCTCCCATTGGACAGGCCTACCCAGCTGTGCTGTGGAAAAAAAAAAAGAACATAAGGAGCATGGAGAGAGAAAGAAGGGAGAACATTACCAACATCATGAGTGACATACAAACAAGTGCTACAATTATTTCACTCTATTATGTTACCTTTACTATAAACAGTACAAAGTGTAAACAAACTTTTTTATAATGTGTCTGAATACCCAATTGATAACAGATGCACACTCTAGTGCAGATTTCTGCCAGCAATCCTTGATGTGTGCACATATTTCCATATGCAAGCTCCAATTCTACTAATTACATTTTCTAACAGGCCATTTCTGCCACTGCTACAGAGGTCTGCAGTTACAGTGCAATAATGATGAAAACATAACAGTACTTGTTCATTTGGTAATTGAGGTGTTTGAACCCACAACTGCTTATTACTCTCTACAGCTGTAGTGTTTTGTGCTACCACTGAGTACTGCATGCATAATTTCCTTTTATAGTTGTGAGATGTATGCTCTGTTTCATAGTACTGTATTCATAGACCTCAAACTCTTACAGCAATAAATGTGGACAAAGTCATATGGAATAGGGGGCCAAAGTCCAAAAAATAAGGATGACTCTTACATACTTGCTCTCCTGCAAACTTATTAAGCTGATATAGTAACAGGTTTTACACTTGCATGACTATTCTGAAGGGTCTGGGGTCTGAATCTCACATCTGTTCACATTATTTAGTGACATCAGTCCACAACCATTATGGAATTATTATACCTGTAACTATACAAACACTGGAAAATATATGGAAATCTGTACAGCTGACAGGTATTACTGCATCACATACCAACTAAGCCCATACCTCACAACCTCTTGCCACCACAAATGTGGACCAAGCAATAACTACTGAGAGTACAAAGACACACAAATAGCAACACATTTTGCATATTCTTCTACAAACCTAGAAAAGTGATACAATATCATGCTTTGCAGTAGCACAGATGTTCTGAAAGGTATGAAGTATGAGACACAAATGTAATTTTCTGACTGCAGTTCTCAATGCTTTGGCTAAGATTTGCCAGACAAACACAATTTATGAGAAGCAAACCAAAATTATTAGGCGACAATCTGAAAATTCTGCAAAACCTGCATAGCTGAGAGGTATTACAAAACATTGTTTAACTTTTAAAGCTAGAATAACAATACTGTTGTGATGCATGTATACCACATGCTGCTCACATCCTTGCCAATCGCATTTCATGGGCTCTAACATTCAGATCATGATCTGCCTCAGCTGTGGAAAAAACAGAACAGAACAGAATACCATTATGAATAAAAAGCATGACTATATGCAGCTTTAAACTATTACAAGTAATGTCTGAAAGTCTTACTTACACATCTGTGGGGTGCCACCACTCCAACATTTCTTGATCCAATGGTCGAGAGTATCCCTCTTCCACATCATGTGGTCTCGGTAGTGGTTCCAACGCTGTTCACCAATGTGGGGGGTGCCAGTAGCACTGGTCAGAGCCTGGACCAGATTATTCCATGCCTCTGTCCTTGACTGTGAAACATGATAGTGTCTCTGCAGGGGCAGAGACCCATGGTCATTCACCAGGAGTCCAATAAAGACTCTGGACTCTTGGACACCCCACCTTTGAGCCCTAAATCTCAAACCCTGACCAGAAACACCTTCCATGTCTGTCACAGAGCAAGTCCAGTGTAGAATGATCATTTCTCACCAATTGCACATATCACATTTACTCAGAGGGCACACTTTTAGATTTGACAACATTTGAAAAATCTGTGCATTGCTTACCCTCGCGCAAACAGGGTGCAAAGGGTGCAATGTGTTAGTGAGATGGTAAGTGATGCAGAAGCTTGGTAACTAATGCCATTTCTATGTTATTTGAGATATGGGAAATTCTGTAACCATGTTGGTCCAATGGGAATGGCATACCAAGCCACATAGCAGGAATATACTTGCATGAACATAGTTCACGTTCTACCCACACCCATACTTTTGCTATTAACTAAACAATGCATAGATTAATACATAATTACATAACTGACACAAAATTACTGTCAGTCCTAAGTCATATAAATATTATATAAGCTACATTAGGTCACCTACTATAAGTGAGAGTGACTATAATGTGAATTGCTACAACATTAAAATTGAATAACATGCTGTAGTTGAACCCTGGACCATATGGATGTTAGTCCTGCACTGACATCTATTGCCACAGGAAAGCTGGGAAATCCTTTCTCTATGTGTCAGTTCATTGCCAAACACTGCAGTGTCACAATAGTAAAACAAATACTGCACACTTTGTACTCAAGCCCAGAGCCATCTAGACTTCAGACCTAGACTTAACACCTGCTGCCATAGAGTAAGTTAGTATTTATTATTAAGTTCTTGCTGTTAACTACAGCACAATGGCACTTAGCTGGTTTGCACGATGTGCAATTACATTACTAGAAAGCATCCAGTTTCTGCTTTTGGCTGTCTGAGTTCTGCCTGCTAACTGGGTGGTCCAGCTGTCCATTTTGTGCAATTCTGCTTTACATACAAAGCTGATTAGCAGGTGGCCATGGTGGTGCAGCGGTTAGTGTTGCCACCTCACAGCAAGAGGTTCTCCAGTTTGATCCTTGGCTGGGGTGCCTTCTGTGCAGAATCTACATGTCCGCCCTGTGGTCACATGGATTTCATCCGGGTGCTCCGGTTTTCTCCCACATCCCAAAGGCAATGCTGTAGGTGGATTGGACACTCTAAATTGGCCCTAGGCATGAGTGCATGTGTGTGCCTTCTGTGGAAGGTTGGGCACTGGGCTGGCAACTCAACACTGTAAAACTCCACTGCCAATCAGAAGCAGACAGGTGATCCACTGTGGTGACCCCTAACCAGGAAAAGCCAGAAGAAGAAGAATAATACAAAACTGATTAGCACATCCAAACCTGTTTGTGCTTAGCAGCACATCATGCAAACAATGTACCCCCACAATTCACCCCCATCACGCACTAAAGTAAGACAGAAGGTGAAAGAAAAAAGAGGAAATACAATTTGTTACTACACAGGAGGCATGGCTGCAGAGGTCTGGATTTCCAATGTCACTGCATTGTACCTTCAGAAAACAGGATGGGTGCCTTATCCCTGTTTGTCACACAAACAGCTTGGCAGCAAACAACTTGAAGTTATCCATCACACAACAATCTTCCACAATGTATTTTAACTGATATCAAGCCATCAGCTGTTATTTATACACCTATTATATAGGTTCATAGGTTCATAGATTAGTACTAAGCTAACTCCAGTTATCCGTGTTTGTAAGGCAACCACCTTAACCATTAGGCCACCCTCCCAACCCCAACATGAAATAGATTTGGATGTACTACACTTGGTGATCACACAACTTGTTAGGAGTATTGCTTAAAATTATACCAATCTTTGTTGCTTGGCCATTCAGCAGTTATCTAACCAGTACTCAAAGATATGCAGTGTGAAAGCCAGTCTAACTCATTTACCTTATATTGTGTGTGTATATTAACTGTGAATTTTATGATACACAGTTGTCAGCAAATGAAGGCCAGGTTAGATGACACAAACAACTATGTACTCCTCGTTTGGTGGTGGGAGCAAAGGTGAATTACACATGCAAGGATACACTGTTCTTATCAGGGGGTGTGTAGATCATCATATTTGTATATACCTTTAAGAAGCTATCCAAGGGCTTGCACAAGTGTATAAATACTGAGCACATGTGAGACTGACTGCCATTTTGTAGTTAGCTGTTGACATATAAACATATATGCATGTAAGCTCTGTTTGTTAACTAGTTCATTCATATTTAATGATGCAGCTATCCATCCTGTTGTGTTTGTATGTATTAAAGCATCTGAATGAAACCCCAAGCCTTATTGTTCTATGTGTTAGAGATGGATGAGTGACGTTTTGTCAGAAGTGGCATGTCTAAAGGACATGGTGTCAGAACTGGCATATCTAAAAAGACATGAAGTCAGCAGAAGCATACCGAAGGAGGATGAGGTCAGAAACGGCTTGGCTTAAATGACCGAAGGCACTTGTTTAGATGATAGTGGAATATAAAGGAGTGGATCATTCCCAAATGTGCAAACTTTGCAAAACAGGTCAGAAACAAATTTCAGATATTAAAACTTGTGCAGCACTGTTTTTTTTTCGCATAATATGAAACCAGGCATACAGAACATTCTAAATAGTATTAGCATAAGCAGATATGCACGATATTGATAAAATACTCAAATTATTATGGACAATGGTTGAAATTAACTTCGAATTGCATAAAACAAATAAAATAAGGGGAAACATTTGCATTTTTGCAAAACATATGTATTTTCATATTAAGCAAAGATATTTGAGTTATCAGAAGTGTATAAAGTGTTTGCATGTTTGTGCAGTGTTACAGTAAAGCTATTTCACAAAGTGCAGCCATTACAAGGCATGTTTCACAGATTACAGCCATTCTTCTTCTTCTTCCTTTGACTTTTCCTGGTTAGGGGTCACCACAGCAGATCACCTGTCCACTCATGATTGGCAATGGAGTTTTACGGTGTCGAGTTGCCAGCCCGGCACCCAACCTTCCACAGAAGGCACACATATGCACACACTCACGACTAGGGCAAATTTAGAGTGTCTAATCCACCTACAGCATGTCTTTGGGATGTGAGAGGAAAGCGGAGCATCCAGAGGAAACCCACGTGATCACAGGGAGGACATGCAGACTCTGCACAGAAGGCACCCCCAGCCGAGGTTCGAACTGGAGAACCTCTTGCTGTGAGGTGGCAATGCTAACCGCTGCACCACAATGGCCAGCCTCACAGAGTACAGCCATTACAGAGCATATTTCGCCAAGTACAATATTTTGAAGAGTTTATTGTGCATTTGAATGTTGTTGCAAGCTTACAGAATTGTTTGTTCATACATAATTACAAGGATCATATTTCCAGTGTGTTTGTGTATAAGTTGTGGGCATGCAAAACAGGTCAGAAACAAATTTCAGATATTAAAACTTGTGTAGCACTATTTCTTTTCACATAATATGAAACCAGGCATATAGAACATTCTAAATAGTATTTGCATAAGCGAGTGTTTGAGCAAAAGTACAACATTTTCATACAGGCTTCATTTTCTGAAAAAGACGACCGTACAAAGGCATTTATTCTGCTTAATTTAGCTGGGTCAGATGCCATTGAAAGGAAACACTAATTTGTGTATGCACCTGCTATCTATACAGGAGACGGGGAAAACCATCATATTGTTGTACAAGCTGAGTCAAGGGAGAACCCAGAGTGCTTAAAATATAAATTTAGAGAAATGTGTAACACTCAGACAAATGTTACAATGGAAAGGCACCTATTTTACACAAGGGATCAAAAGCTTGGTGAAACTGTTGCAGCATATATAACTGACCTGAGAAATAAGGCTAAAATGTGAAGATTTGGTGACTTAAGGGATGAGTTGATAAAGGACAAACTTGTGTGGGGTATAAAAGATGATGCTATGAGGAAGATTCTGCTTTGTGACAGTGATTTAAACTTTGAATAAGGCCATTGAGACTTGTCACCTATACAAACTCACAGAAAAGTACACAACTATGCTTACAAATGAGAATAGCTCTAGAAGGCACAGTGATAAAGCACATGTTGATAGTATGCATTTTATTAAGAGAAACAGGCCCAAGCACATGGCAGCTGTAACCCCTGCAACACTCACTGGTAAACCCCAGAACTTTCTAGCAAATTCCAGACTTCACACAGTCTCAGTGAAGCATAAGAGTGAGTCAGCACACTCAAAGCATGGGCCCCCACCCAGTTTCATTGCCAACTGTCATAATTGTGGTGGAAGCCATGAATCTAAAAGGGAAAAGTGTTTAGCTTTTGGTCAACAATGTCACAGATGTAATAAATGGAATCATTTCAAAAGATTTTGCAAATCAAAAGGCCTGCATTCTTTTATTAAGAGGGAACATTTTAAGAAACAAGTTGATCAGTTAGACAGTGGCAAGCCTACTCTTTATGTTGATGGTGTGTCAGTTCTTCATGGAACAGTCAATGCAGTAGATTTAAGGGCAACGAATGAAGTATTTTGTACTGCTCAGATAAATGGCAAACTCATAGAGCTCAAAGTTGACACAGGCTCCAAGTGCAATGTTATGTTAGCAGAAACATTTGCTAGAATGTGTAAAGGTGAAAGGCTTGATTTGGCAAGGTGTGCGAAATGTGTTGCTTACAGAGATGACGAAATTCAGACTGAAGGCTCAGTAGTGCTTTTATGTTACGATCCTGGAAGAAGCTGCAACTTATTGTTTTATGTGGTCAAGAGGCACGTCCAGTCATGACTAGGGCTCAGAGACAGTTTGAAAATGGGACTGCTTTCATTTAATAAGGAAGTCCACCAAGTCAGCTTAAAAGACCACTACTCTAATTTTGCCCAGCATATTTTTTCTACCTATGCTGATCTGTTCCAAGACAAACTAAGCAAACTTCCAGTTGTGTACTCTCCATGAGGTTAGACCCAGAGGTCAGTCCAGTTATCAGACCAGCACACAAAGTTCCAGTAGTGATGCAGGACAGAGTCAAAGTCGAGTTAACAGTGTGACAGGCTGTGATTTGTCCAGATGAAACTCCAACTGAATGGGTATCTTCCATGGTGGTAGCTCATAAAAAAGCTCAGATGACTTCAGAATATGTATCGATCCATGAGATTTGAATAAGGCACTAAAAAGACCTCATGATCCAATGCACAGAGTTGAAGAAGTCACAGCTTTAATGCCAAATGCCACTATTTTTTCTGTCTTAGATGCATAGAGTTCATTTTGGAAAATTCCGCTTGATAAGAAATCATCATTGCTCACTACCTTTAGTACTCTGTTTGGTAGGTACAAATTTTTGAGAATGCCATTTGGAATAAATCTGCAAGGGAAGTCTTTCAGCATGCAATGGAGCAAATTTTTTCCAAGTATCCTTGTGCTATCATAGTGGATGACATACTGGTAGGAGGTCATGATGAAGCAGAACATGACAGAAATCTCAGAAAAGTTCTGGAAAAGGCATGTCAAGTGAATCTTAAGCTCAATCTTCACAAATGCAAATTCAGGCTACAAGAACTTACTTATGTTGGTCATTTATTTACAAGTACCGACATATGGCCAGATCCTTCAAAGCAAACATCCATTCTTGAGATGCCAACTCCAGACAATGTTCAAGCCCTGCAATGATTACTTGGCATGGTCAACTTCCTAGGCAAGTTCATTCCAGACTTAAGCCAACTTTCAGCACCACTCAGAGAGCTGACACATAAAGATGTATCCTGGTCTTGATTAGAGCAACACCAAAGAGCATTTGATACCCTGAGACAGAGAATTGCAAATCCAGTAACTCTCAGATACTATGATATTCGCAAACCAGTTACACTTTACTGTGATGCTTCAGAATTTGGACTTGGTGCAGTCATTCTACAAGAGGATCAACCAGTTTCCTCTGCATTGAGAGCTCTTACCCAAATTGCGATGCAGTATGCCCAGATTGAGAAAGAGCTTTTGGCAATTGTGTTTGCCTGTTCGAAGTTCCATGGTTATGTTTATAGTAGACCTATCCAGATTGAAACAGACCACCAACCATTAGTCACTTTCCTGAAAAAGCCAATGCATTCAACTCCAGCCAGACTCTAATGCATGATGCTGAGATTGCAAAAGTAAAATTTCAATCTTGTCTACAAGAAAGGCAAACTTCTTTATCTTGCGGATACATTATCCAGATCACCCAGAAACACCACAGATCAGCATGAGAATAAAAACCTTGATTTCGAAGTCATGGAAATGAGAAATTTTAATTCCACATGTCTCTATGAGCTGAGCGATCACACAGCTACAGATCCAGTTTTAGAGAGGATCACCCACTGTATCAATCAAAGATGGCTGTCAAAGCAATCTAGTTTACCTCAAGAAGTGCAACCTTATTTTCCATACAGAGATGAGATTTTGTCTGACAAAGGTATCATTATGAAAGGTCTGAAAGTAATTGCTCCAAAGTCCTTGCAACAAGACTATATTACTATCTTGCATTGTGGTCACCCAGGAAACAAATCTACCAAAAGAAGGGCAAGAGGACTAGTATTTTGGCCTTCTTATTTAACATTTGTTTACCAGGAAAGTCTGGCTTGGAACAAAGCCAATTTTCAGAGGATGCCCTGTGAGTAACACTCCAGATGCATATCTTTGTAACATGAGAGGAAACTGGAGTACCCGGAGAAAACACACACAAATGCAAGGGGGACATGCAGACTCCACAGAGAAGGTACTCCATCCGAGAATCGAACCGGAGAACCTTTTGCTGTGAGGTGACAATGCTACTGCTGCACCACTGCACCATCCTTCTATGTCACAAAACATTGAGAGAACACTTTTATCTTGTTCAGTGTGTAATAGTACAAAGCAACATCAACAGAAGGAACCACTTCAGCTTAACCAGATTCTGCCTTAGTCGACAGTAGCCACAGACATTTTTGAGTGGAGTGGTCAACATTATTTGGTGTTAGTATACTCTTACTTCAATTGGTTTGAGATTGGCTTACTTCCAAATCTAGCATCCAGTACTGTCATTACTAAGATGAAGCATCATTTTGCTGTACATGGAAGTCCATGCAGACTTATTTCTGACAATGGCATGCAGTTTACAAGCCAACAGTTCAAACGATTTGCAGAAGAATGGGACTTTACTTATGTCACAAGTAGTTTAGAATACCTGCAGTCAAATGGTTTGGCAGAACATGCAATTCAAAGTGCAAAGCAGTTACTTTGGAAGTCAAAACAAGACAATAGTGATGTTTCCCTGAATCTCTTGATTCTCAGAAGTGTTCGTCATGATAAACATCTTGGTTCACCTGCTCAGAGACTTCTGTCGAGGCAAACCAGAACCACATTTCCAATCAGTAGTCAATTGTTGGTTCCATGTATCAAGAACAACAGGCCAGTGAAAGCCAATCTGTTAAAGAAGTAACTTACTTATAGTACACCAGTAATCACCCCGTCCACCAAAAAAACAGTATAATTAAAGGTCAACTTATTCGGGTAGCTAGAATGACATCTAATGAGGAAGATGTCGATGAAGAATTATTTAAAGTAGCCAAATTATTTAAAGAAAGGGGGTACCCCATTAAAATTATCAATGATTATGTGAAATATGTAAGGAATGAGTAGGGAAAGAAATATAAGCCCCTATTAGGCAACCCAAGTGCTATGAGTGAAGACAAACATAAGGTGGGGGAAGAAAATAAAGAATTTGAAAGAGCGATGGTGGTCCCATATGGAGGTAAAGCCTATGAGGTGAAAAAAATAGTGGAAGACAATTGGGCCATCTTAAGAAATAATTCAAAGTTATGAGCTGTAGTGGGTTCTAAACCCAACTTTGTATATAAGACAGGAACAAATTTGAAAAAATGTTTTGAGGATGTACCTAAATGTAAGGGAAGGTATGGTACAACAAGATGTGGGAGTTGTTCACAATGTAAATATATATGTACAAAAGAGAACATTATTATAACCAAATTCCTTAAAGACCCTGGTGAGATCTGACAGGGGTAATTGTCAAACCACAGGGGTGGTATATTTGGCTATGTGTAAATCCTGCCCCAGTTTTTATGTCGGTAAGAATGAGAGATGGTTAAGGGACAGGATATATGAACACACGTATCAAATACTAACTAATAACACAAATAATGCATTATATAAGCATTCTATTGTTTGCCCGAGTTTTTCTGAATTTGAGTTTGCTATATTGGAAAGAGTGTCACAAAATCCAAGAGGAGGTGACTATAGAAGCCACATAGAGGAAAAGAAGGTAAGGTGGCAAATTAAGCTACAGGCAAGCCAAGACCCTGGGCTTAATGACAAAATTTCCATCAAACCCTTGTTACACAAAAAAGCAGCTTTTATGAAATAATTCATACTTAGAAGTCTGTAGTTAGTTTTTTTTTTAAATATTTATGTGTAGTTTTATTAAATAAAGATAATGTTTTAGCAGTTTTATTTTTAACTATGATATATTGTATTTTAAAGTTTATAAGGATGTGTTGCTTTATGTAGTTAATTGGATGATGTAATTTATTAATTTAGTATTTAAGGGGAAATTGGATTAAAAATGGCAGATTCTGATGAAATCCCTTTTCAAAGGGAAGAAAACGCTCAATCTGAACTTGTGGATTTATTTTAAATAAGCTGGAACTGTTCATTTATCCAGCTGCAGCAGTGTTACTTTTGTTAAGGTTTTGGTGATTTTTAACACTGGTTGGCTCTAGTTGGTATTATTTTGTTGCTTTAGTGGAGCCTTTGCGGCATGGATTCACTTGAGGATATTCCGACCTTATTTACCCCAGTACAGCATGAGGAACTTAATCGAGTTCATTCGGAGCTCGCTATTGTCAAAGGGGAACTCACTAGACTGATCGAGCTTCTTACCCAGCCTGAAGATTTGAATAAAGGAGGATATAATAAAAGAAAATGGCATTTGTCTCTTGAAAATTATGTCATCAGCTGCGGGACGAGAAAGGAACAGCCAGTGAATGGTTTGAGTGAGGGAGATACAGTGCAACGAGGGAAGGAGTCAAATTCAGTACATACGAGTCCCCAAGATAGGAAGAATGCTTCTATAGCTAACGGAGAGGTTACTGAAGCCATGAGAACTGGGGCGAAGCCCAAAGTTGTTGGTCCTGTGGTTAGGCAGCAAGAGAGTTTGAATTTAGCGTCTGGTCAAGCTCACAGAAACCAGCATGCTGTGTACAGCAAAAATGGACATACAAATACAACAGGAAAATATGTGAGAAATTCTGAAAGAGTTTCTGAATTAAATAATGAGACTGGACACATTGTTGGGTTTGATTATTTGTTGGGAAAACAGTTTGTATTTCCTGACAATATAGAATTGGACAAAACTCATGGTGCAACTGTAGTTAGTGATGACAGACTCAATGGCAGTGTTAAAGACATGATTTTTTATTTTGAAACTAAAATGTTGTTGATTAAAAAACTGCAGTTAGAAAATGGTTATTTGTTGGAATGTGTTATGAAAAAAGTAGTTCCCAAGGGCTTGAGGGTTTATAAATTTCCTTTTGGAATTGACTATGATGAGAAATTAATAGCAGAATTTGTGGAAATGTTTAACAGGTATAGATTGGAAATGATGGAAAAATTATTAAAAGTAATGATGCCAAGCTAAGTCTGCTTATTAGACAAGCAGAAATATTAGATGGAAAGATTAAGAATGACCTTTTATTCTCAGAGTATGAAGGTTTATATTATAGAAAATGTGGATTTTAAGTGTAACAAATTGTTTGAAACCAAATGTAAAAAAATGCAAAGGGACTTGAAGGAATATAAAGAAAATAGGGCATATGTTTTGAAGAATGACAAAAAGGGAGAATTACATAAAAATACAATAGGAGAGTATAAGAAAGTATATCAAGGAAGACAAAGGTATGAAAGAAGTGTGAGGGATGATAATAAGGAATAATTATACTAAACAAGTCTATGAACCACAATCTTTTCAATACAAGCAGGAATGGGATGTGGGGCTAGAATCAGAGAAGAATCTACAGGAAGGATGGAGGAGCAAAAGGAACAACAGGGAGAGATGGTAGAGAATATTATTCAAGATGGGGTGATACACATACTGCAAGGGTATCACACTTATAATTTTTCAGGAATTGATATAAGTAAAGAACATTTTTCCTTCTGTATGAAAGGGTTGAAGTTCGTACCTTCTAGATATTTTGACTACACGGAAACAATTATTGAGTTAAAAATGTTCCTAAGAAAACTTAATTTAGCATATATGTTTCATGAGCAAAAGACTGAACCTAAAGTTAAGAGTATTTGTAATCCACCACTGGATCCAACCTTAAATAGCGTGGAAAAAGCTATTATGGAGGATGTATATGGGTTGAAAGCCAGAGAACAACATAATCCCACGATAAAGAATTTGAGTAAGAAGGAAAATGAAGTTTTGAAAAAATTAAGAGAGGATAAGACAATAAGAGTGATGCGTCCAGACAAAGGGGGTGGCATGGTTCTATATGACACCCTTGAATACTCGCAAAAAATTTTTGAAATGTTAAATGATTCACTTACTTAGTCATTATCCTCTATTAATGAGATAAATATTAGTCAACGGAGGATAGATTTCTATTTAGAGGAATATTTAATCGAGGAAACAATATCAGTGGATTTATATAACTTTGTGAAAGTTAAGAAGCCAATAGTGGCTACTATGTTTGGGATCCCCAAGACCCACAAGGGTCTAGAAAATGTGTCATTCAGACCAATAGTGTCAGGTCGGGGGTCTAAACCTTATCCCTTTAGAATGTTGATAGGCAAATGGTTGAAAAAACATGTTTTTAATGCAGAACACTTACTTAGGGATTCATGGGACTTTCTAGGAAGGATTGGTAAAGAATTGTGGGACAAAGATACATTTTTTCTTACCATTGACATTGTTGATTTGTACACCTCTATTCCAAAAGAAGAAGGAATGGAATGGTTTAATGAGAGTTTACATAGGAACACCAAACTTGTGGATGATAAGATAGATTTGATAATGCAATTTATGGAGATAGTGTTGGACCACAATTACATATTCTTCAAGGGCGAATACTTTAGACATCACAAGGGGGTAGCTATGGGGGCATTTTGTGCCCCAATATATGCCAATTTAATTTTGTTAGATTGGGAACAAAATAAGGTGTTTAAGAGTGAGTTTTTTCAGTATATGAATTTGTATGTAAGGTTCCTTGACTACATTTTTATTTTATGGAAGGGCCCAGAGAATAAGATTCGTGACTTGGTAAAATACTTGAATGATAGTACAGAATTTTTAAGATTTACATATGAATATAAAGATAATGGTATAAATTACCTAGACACTTATATTCAAAAAGTTAATAATACTTTTAAATCCATGGTGTTTAGGAAACCCTCTTTTAGTAACTCTTACTTACAGTACACCAGTAGTCACCCCGTCCACCAAAAATCAGTATAATTAAAGGGCAACTTATTCAGGTAGCTAGAATGACATCTAATGAGGAACATATCGATGAAGAATTATTTAATCTAGCCAAATTATTTAAAGAAAGGGGGTACCCCATTAAAATTATCAATGATTATGTGAAATATGTAAGGAATGAGTGGGGAAAGAAATATAAGCCCCTATTACGCAACCCAAGTGCTATGAGTGAAGACAAACATAAGGTAGGGGAAGAAAAAGAATTTGAAAGAGCGATGGTGGTCCCATATGGAGGTAAAGCTTATGAGGTGAAATAAATAGTGGAAGACAGTTGGGCCATCTTAAGAAATAATTTAAAGTCATGGGCTGTAGTGGGTTCTAAACCCAACTTTGTATGTAAGACAGGAACAAATTTGAAAAAATGTTTTGAGGAAGTACCTAAATGTAAGGGTAGGTATTTTACGACAAGATGTGGGAGTTGTTCACAATGTAAATACATATGTACAAAAGAGAACATTACTATAACCAATTCCTTAAAGACCCTGGTGAGATTTGACAGTAGTAATTGTCAAACCACAGGGGTGGTATATTTGGCTATGTGTAAATCCTGTCCCAGTTTTTATGTCGGTAAGACTGAGAGACGGTTAAGGGACAGGATATATGAACACACATATCAAATACTAACTAATAACACGAATAATGCATTATATAAGCATTCTATTGTTTGCCCGAGTTTTTCTGAATTTGAGTTTGCTATATTGGAAAGAGTGTCACAAAATCCAAGAGGGAATATATATATACATAGATAGAAAAAAGGAGAGGGTGGGTGGCAAGTTACAGGCAAGCCAAGACCCTGGGCTTAAATGACAAATTTCCATCAAAGCCCCTGTGTACACAAAAAGCAGCTTTTATGAAATAATTCATACTTTTTTGGTGATTTTTAACACTGGTTGGCTCTAGTTGGTATTATTCTGTTAAAGAAGTGTTCAACCCAGAAGTCATACTACAATAAAACCAGTAAACCGCTCAATCCATTGGGAGAGGGAGAAGTGGTAAAGATGCAAACATCCAGAGGCTATGATCGGACTGGTGTCATGAAGAATATTGGTCCAGAACCAAGATTGTACATTGTAGAAAAAGAAGGAGCAACTTTTAGGTGGAATCAGAAGCATTTAAGACCTGTATCTGAGCCTATACCACAGCACATAGCCTGTGAGAATGACTCTTTGTCTCAGAGAGAGAGTTGTCCAGCATTCCAATTCCAGAGGAAGTTCAAGAGGACACTCCTGTTCCTATGACGAATCCAGAAGTTCCTGATATGAGTTGTGCACTGCAGACTGTCCCTGTTGCTAAAATTGGTCCCAACTGTTATGTTACTAGATATGGTCAAATCTCTAAACTTGGCAACAGATATGAAGCAACTTGGACATGAACAATGTGTTTTGTTTCTGATGTATGTAATAATCCATGTCTAGCTCTGATATTGTTTTGCATAAATTTTTAAGAGGGAAGATGGAATTCAGTATATGTGTATATACTTTTAAGAAGCTATCCAAAGGCTTGTACAAGTGTATAAATACTGAGCACATGTGAGACTGACTGCCATTTTGTAGTTAGTTGTTAAGATGTAAACATGTATGTATGTAAGCTCTGTTTGTTAACTAGTTTGTTTGTATTTGATGATGCTGCTATTCATCCTGATGTGTTTGTATGTATTGAAGTATCTGACTGAAACCCCGAGCCTTGTTTTATGTATTAGAGATGAATGAGTGACAGGGTGGGCTAAGCTGAGGTCACATTATGGCACAACTTCTCTATGTAAAGATATTCTATTACAAACATATGATGCTAAACTGAGGCCATGCACTGATCAACAGTACTATGGAGAGTTATGACTTTGTGAATCTTGCATGGCTGAAGACTACTACTTTCTAATGGATACAGTAGAATAACTCTCTGCTGTCATATGTTACTTTACTTTCTGTACACATCTCCCACCTTTTACCTGCTTACTGGACCGCGTGAGGAAATACAAGTACTAATAATAGTATTATGCAATACAGTGCATGTTCAGGCCTTACCTTGTAAATGCTGTATCTGTACTCCACACTTTTTGACATCCCTAGGGAAAAACAGCATGGAGTCTGCATGGATGCTTTATATCTTGTTGACTAGTCTCACAAGATCGGTTGATTAGCATGCAATTCACCTGCTTATGCAGTAATTAGCATCACTGGATCACAGACTAAGAGGTACAATTCATTAATTATAAAAAAGGCAAATGTGTAGCTAGCTAAACTGATACTGAGGACAGTTATTACATTTTTCACCTCATTACAACAACCATATTTCTTCACAGTATTTCTCTACAGAGCAGTATTGCACTCCAGCAGGTAAGTTCTCGTTTTGTTACCTACATAATGCATATGCTGGAATGTAGTTAAGAATAAATGTGAAGTAATGACTTTCACACTTTAATCTGTATGCCTTACTTAGAAGTGTAATGATGGCATGACCTTTGTTGTCAAGCCATTTCACAGGTACACAACATTGAGAATACCTGAAATGGGAATGCTGTGTTATAAATATGTACACATTACATGGACAGGTCCTTTGATAACACTTTTAACATCTCAAAGATGTTTTGTTAGCACAATGGATCCTTAGCCTGTCATTTTGTTTGGGGGGGGCAAAGATGAGTTAGTGCTAGGGCACTCACTAGACTACACGGTTATTTTGGGTGGGTGAGCATATTATACTTACTTACTTATGACACAAACAAGGACATGTTTCTTTTCTTAGTTTCCATGTTTTGTATCCTACATCTTGTTGTTTTTAGAAATATGCAGACTCTTTCATGTTTATCCAGGAGGTAATACTGACAGCTTTCCTTTACTGCTTTATCAGTAAACACTAAAGTTATAGTTGTGATCCTCATATATTATCATTCTTTTGTCTTGTAAGACAAAATATGTCTGCTCATCGTAGACCCAGATTTATAGATGCAGGGAATAATCTGATAATTTATGCCTTAAGGCAGCATGGTCCTGTGCTGCTGTCCAGGGGGTGGTCCAATACAGCTTAGAGTACAGCTGTCTGGGATGAATTCGAGGGCAACATTAACACCACTGGGTGACACAATTGTACATATGAGCAGGTATGTCACAGAGCAATAGACATGGTAACTGCTGCCCATAGGCATGCTGCTGCAGTGCCACATGATCAACAAGTCACAAGTGGAGGCCCTGCTGCAGCGCCCACTCTAACTGCCACTGAGGAATTCCTGGTGAACATTGCCACCCAGGACATCTCCCAGCAACCTATGGCACATTCTATTCTGAATGTGGACACAACTCCTGCATCCCAAGAGGAGCTTCTGGGTATGTTTCATTAGATGATAATTAGGAATACTGTGGCATAGTGCACTAACTTCAATAATGTGTATCTCCATGTCAGTAGTTTGTTGGGTGGGTGTATTTAGGATTGCTATAGTTATAAGCTTAATTCGAAGTTGTCAGATGCATTCTTGTTGACATTTCAGGTACTGCATATATAGAGATGTAAATGCATTATTCCCTGTTTTGCTGTTACATGTGATACTGTTGTCACTACCTCTTGCTTTACTTATTTCAGGACCATCAGGAATGCAGAGATGCAGGCCTCCTGCAGATGGCAAACCTAATACATTTATGTCAGTACTGTATTTAAATGTCAAGATATCTCATAATGTGCCTCTCAGGCCTGTTGTATGCATTGATGTACTGTCTGTAATAGTGACAGCAGTGCACTTTTTTAGCATATATTGCAGCATAGTAGTGGAGGCATTAATGTATTCCTCTGTTGCTCCCTTTTTATCACAGGTGAGCGTGACAGTGGGGGTATGGGCACTCTGACACCTGATGCCAGTGTCTCAACAGACACTGATGACGATGGTGGCCAAATTGAGGCACAGTTGGGGGGTGCAGAGGTTGAATCTGGCACAGAGATTGACATCCAGCAACCCCCTTTATTTTCCCCGTACACAGCTAGTAGGCCTATGCCTACCCAATCCACTGAGGCCAGAGATATTGAACAGCTTGAGGACAAGAACATTGATCAGGGGAGTGTGGCTACTGTAGCTTCAGTGCCTATTGAATCTGTGCATAGCCAAAGTGTTGGCAAAGTGTCACACTGGAGGATTGATGGGGTGCTCAGAGGAGGCCTGCTGTCCCTCCTCCACCTGGTGCAGGTGTCTCTTCCTGTGTCACTCAATAGATGTTTAGGGCCATCACAGAGGCACAGGCACATTCTGAAAGGTGCTCCAGACAAACGTTCAGGGTTCTAGATGTGGCACAATCTGACATTCATGACTACCTCACCGTGTATCCAATTCAATGGATTGGTTGAATGACACATTGGAACATGGAGTGTGTGATGGAACAAGGGGTTTATATCATGGACCGTGTAGTGTCTTTGATGACACATCTTCTGGGAGGGGGACATTGTCTATATGGGTGTAGGTCAGCCACACCATCTGCCGCTAGCCAACGTGGCCATGCCCTATCACACTCCTGTAGTGGCAGTACTTCCCCTGCACCAACAGGAAGTGTGCTGTTCACACCCAGATGTGGCAGGCCATGGGGTCATGGTCCTGGGCATTCCCATGAAGGGAGCATGTCCAGCAGATAACAGTCACAGTCAGGTACTGACACTGCATCTAACCTTGAGCATGGAGGTGCCAGTGCATCTCCATGCACAGTCAGGTCTCATGATCAGGGGCAACAACAATGAACTGACAACTCCGTCATGCACAGCTCACACCTGTCCAACATACCAAGACATAGAGGTAGCACTGAGCTTGGCTGTGTTCATGTACACTGTCACACACCACACTCACATGGAGGACCCCTACAGATACACACACACAACAGTTACATGGTTCAGCCTACCTGCTACCTCATTTTTATTCAAACACACTCACCAATCTTTTGTGTCAGCCTAGACCTCCTGCCCCCTCACAACACCCTGCGCAAATAATGATAACTGTGCCATATCTGTCACTTCTCTCTTTTGGACTCAGGGAAACTAAAGCTTTGTGTCTGAACCACAGATTGCTTAGCCACATTATTGCTTAGTGTAGCTACATTCATGTTGTTTAAACGTTAATTGTACCTGTGAATTATATTTGCTTTGTCAAGTTGTACAATAGGTAGCATTGTCATTTCACTACTTTATAGTGTATTCTCTTTAAGGGTTGTAAAGTCAACAAATACAAAGTGTCTCATTACTTTCTAACTGTTCTCTTTAATGATTATCCAGTACAAACATATGAAGCACATCATAAGTCATGCCATCACATTCAGATCTCTGAATTACATGACAGCACCATAGTATAATCTCATCAGAAGAGTACAGCATCATGTTCAATGTAGCTCACCAGAAACATGCAGCTACAGGACATCCCACAAGGCTTTCTCATCAAGCTAACACTGAGCCTACAAACTATGCCATAGGTTCATAGGTTCATAGGTAGGTACTAGGCTATTGGCCCTAAGGCCTATATAAGCCTAGCCAAAAAATGTACCCTGGCTTTCGCCACCCAAGAAAATTATTTTCCTGTGCCCCTGTCGAGCAGAGCCACAGAAGGGATCCCTGGGGTGAATTTCCCATTTCCCATCCAATCATCAAGATTTTTCTTGAAGAGTGCTAACGAGGAGCTCTGTTTGACATAAATAGGTAGTCTGTTCCAGAGTATGGGAAGTCTCTGGGACAGGAATCTATCCCTCCAGCATGTTCTGTTTATTGTGGGGACAAGGTTTAGGCCCCTAGAGCATGTAGCTTGGAGGGATTGGGATTTCTTTAAGTGTAGCATGTCCAACAGCTCTGGGTTTGACATAGCTTTGTATATTAGGCAGAGATCGCCCCTGAGTAGGCGATATGCGATGGAGTAAAGCTGTAGTTTTTTAAGAAGGTCTGCATAGGGCATCTGTTTGAGGCCAGTAATCCTCTTTGTGAAGTATTTCTGTGGTCTTTCCAGTTGTTGTAGATGTCTTGTGAGGTACATACCAAAAGGGGCATTGTACTCTATAATAGGTCTAATGAGTGATGAGTAGAGGGAAACAATGACCTCTTTTTTTCTGGATGAGAATCCTTTTGTGATGAGATGAGTCACGTAGAAGGGTTTCCTGACCACTGTGGCGATGTGATTATCAAAGGAGAGACTACTGTCCACCTGTGTCCCAAGGTCTTTTATCACATTTTCGGCATTAAGTAGACTACCAGCTATGTGGTAGTTCATGGGTACAGAGTTTTTACCAAAGGGGATGACAATACACTTTTTGGCATTGAGCTTCAGGCCATGGCTTTGACACCAGGTATCTGTCTCAGTGAGACCCTTTTGTAGTTTGTCCACATTGTTAGGAGTTTTAATTATGGCTCCTAGTTTGCAGTCATCTGCAAACTTTGTTAGCCAAAGACCTTCTGTGTTAGCCTGCACTTCAGAGAAGTAGATACCAAACAGGAGAGGACCCAGGACTGAACCCTGTGGTACTCCACTTTTCACTGGTCTGAATTCGGATTTGGAATCCACTACTGTCAAAGTGTGGGTTCTGTCCGTGAGCCAGTTGGCAACCCATCTTGTGACAAAGGGATTTATACCTAGTTTAGTGAGCTTATCTATAATTCCAGAGTGGGGGATGGTGTCGAAAGCCTTGGCGAGATCTAGATAAGCTGTGTGAACCATTTTACCCTCATCTATGGCTTTGGTGACTGCTTCAAAGAAGTCAATCAGGTTTAGGAGACATGATCTGCCTTTTACAAATCCAAACTGGGTAGGGTCCAGAGTTTGGAGATTACCAATGTCTTTGTTTATGAGTTCCATGATGATACGTTCCATGGCCTTGCAGACCGGGCTCATCAGGCTAATGGGGCGGTAGTTCCCGGGGTCCATCGTGGCTCCACCTTTGTGGAGTGGGATAACCATTGCGGTGTGCCATTCAGTGGGTACAAAGCCTGAGGTGAGGCTATGATTGAACATGGCACTTAGGTAGGGTGCCAGTTCATTCTGTAGTTCATGTAGAACGCAGCCTGGGATATTGTCAGGTCCTATGGATGCTGTGTTCTTGGCTTTGGAGAGTGCATTATTTACCTGTGCAGCCGTGATTATAGGAAATTTGCATTCTTCCGGTATAGAGATGGGCCCTCTAGGGGGTGAGAGGGGGGTAAAGTTAGCACTGAACCTATCTGCTAGGATGTTGGTAATATCAGTTGGTTCTGTATATTTAGCGTCATTGTGCTGTAACTCAGAGCAGATCTGAGTGTTCCCATTGAGATTCTTGACATAGCTATAGAATGCTTTGTGGTTGTCTTTAGAGTCAGTGGCAATTTTGTTTTCGTAACTAGCTTTGGAGGATTTTATGAGGGATCTCAGCTTCTTACTGAGGTTGACCAGGTAGTTCCTCCAGTCATGGGATTTTACTCTTTTTTGCAACAGTTTCTTTCTTCTGTTGTAGAGCTTGTTTATGGCAGAGGACCACCAGATTGGCTTCCTTTTTTGGAGGATAACATCTTGGTTCTATTAGGGATAGCATAATCCATGCTCTCGTGTAAGTGCTTATAAAGTGCATTTGTGTAGGATTCAGCAGTCATACCTCTATTGTCCATCTGCATGGGTGTCATGAAGCTTGCCACTTCTGTCTTAAGAAGTGTGAAGTTGGCTTTGGAGAAGTTTTTTACAATGGTTTCTCTAATTGGGGGTGGGATGTGGATGTCTAGGCTGATTAGCTTGTGGTCGGATCTGTCCAACAAGGAATTGACCTCTGGTGTGGAGCACTGCTTTCCCATGTTGATAATGACCAGGTCTAGGATATTGCTGCCCCTGGTGGGGGTGTGAATAAGTTGATCCAAGGCATTGGAATTTATGAATTCTAGAAAACGTTGAGCAAAAGAGTTGGTGCATGAGTAGTTTTCCCAGTTAATGGTGGGGTAGTTGAAATTGCCCATTATTAGGGTGTTGGGTTGTACCCTAATACTTTCCAGTGTATCAAGAAATGAGGAGTGGGAATCCTGGGGCATGGTGGGGGATCTGTAGCAAGCTACAATTTGGACTGCGGTCTTGCCCAGAGTTAGTTGCACTTGGATAATCTCAAATGCATTAGGCTGTGTATCTAGCCTGGAGGTGTGGATATCCTTAATGAATATGGACACGCCTCTGTCTTTAGTGCTTCATTCTGGGTTAGGTGGCCGAAAGGTGTGGTATGAATTGTAACCTGGTAATGCAGGGGTGCTCTCTGGAGCTTTGAACCAGGTCTCTGTCACTGCACAGATGTCAATGTTCTCCATTTTAAGGAGTGCCTCGAGTGAGTGCATTTTGAGGTTTAGACTTCTAGCATTGAGTAGCATTACCCTCAGATTTTGCTTGCTTGTACCTGTTACGGTGGTGACTTTGTCATTTGAACTTTGCCTTAAAAAGGCACTATAGGGGTGGCTAGAGCCTTAACCAGTATCTGGAATCCTAAGGGTGACAGGTGAAGGCCATCTATGGCAAAGCATCATGGTCTGTCGATCATGTCATCCCAGGCAGACAAATACTGGATCCCCTTAGAATGACACCATGATGTATGTGAACAGATTAAAACACGTCACTTTAATCTGTTGTGTATCGCATGATGTGATGTCTGCCTGACATCTAGGCCACTGTCTGATCATGCCCTGGTGAGATACATACATATACAGTACTTTGATATAGCCAATGGCATCAGCATTGTCTGCTAAGTATATGGAAAAAAGTATTCCACTTGCTGGTGTAAAATGTCTGTAATATCAAGTGACAGCTGACTCACAAACGCACAGTTGATTGCAGTGAGAATAGAACCCCTACCTATCTAAACAGATGGACTACAGATCACTGAAAATAACACATGTACGTACCATGGCACAAGTCTGGCACAGAGAGTCTGACAGCCCTTTATAGCTGATGACATCAGCAGTGTCTCTTGTGGACGAGATATGTGTCCCACCTGCTGGTTTAAAATGCTGTCTATAATATCAAGTTACAGCTGACTTACACACACAGTTGATTGCAGTGAGAATAGAACCTCTATCTATCTAAATAGATGGACTACAGATGACTAAAATTAGCACACGCACCATGGCACAAGTCTGACTTGCATTGTGCCTGGCAACCCTTTATAGCTGATGACATCAGCAGTGTCTGTTGAGGACGAGATATGTGTCCCACCTGCTGGTGTAAAATGCTGTCTGTAATATCAAGTTACAGCACACACACACACACACACACACACACACACACACACACACACACACACACACAGCTGACTACAGTGAGAAAATAATCACTACCTAAGTACACAGACTACAGAACTCAGTACTTTACACAATGCCACAGCACAAGGCTGATTTGGAGTGTGTCAGACAAAACTTTATAGCTGATGACATCAGCAGTGCCTGTCGAGGAGAATATAACAGTGTCCCACCTGCTGGTGTAAAATGCTTTCTGTAATATCAAGTTACAGCTCAGTCAAAGAGAGAGAGAGAAAGAAAGAGACACACACACACACTTGATTACAGTGAGAAAAGAACCCCTATGTATCTAAATGAACATACTACAGGAAGTACAACACACGCTCCACATAAGTTTAACTTATATAGGAGTGCAGGTGAATTTATAGTAGATGACATCAGGAGGCCCTGTGGGAGACAGCAGCTTGGGAGGCCAGTATAGAATTCTGTGTAGGGATTAACAGCTATCAAATCATTTGTCCTGCCGTGCCATTGGAGAGGTAACTGTAGGATACCACTTATATTGCAGAGTCATATATATCAAGTTGACTACAGAGAGAGATGAGAACCTCTGCCTATCTAAATACACAAACTTAGGAACACAGCACTTAATGCATGCACCACAGAACAAGTCTGGCTTATAAAGGAGTGTAGGTGAACTTATAGCAGATGACAGCAGGCCATGTGGGAGACAACAGCCTGGGGGGGGGGCAGTATGGTATGAGTGTATAGGGATGAACAGCTATTAAAAAAATGGCCAGCAACACCATTGGAGAAGTAATTGCAGAACAGCACTTCTATTCTGTTGAATAGACACACACACACACACACACACACACACACACACACACACACACACACACACACACACAGTCAACTAAAGTGAGAACAGAACTCCTACCAAAATGCACAGACTACAGAGCACAGTACTTAATGCACAAACCACAGAACAAGTTTGGCTTATGCAAGAGTGCAGGTGAAATTATAGTAGATGACATCAGCCATCCATGTGAGGAACACCAGCTTGGGAGGCCTGCACAGGCACGTAGGGTCATAGTGTCATATGAGGCTAATGTCACTAGGCTGCTTAGAAGCATAGCAGTATAACAACACAAGTACCCTTATTGAACATATTTGGATGTTTGAGTTTAGTAGAGCAAGGTTGTGAACATCACCAACTGGCACTGTCCATGAGGGAGCACACAGCATTAGAAATTACACTTTGTCATATGGTTGATATATGTGTGGAAAAAATAAACTGAAACCCTAGGGTTGTAATGCTTCAGGTGTGTGGCCAACATATGGACTGAAGTTAGACAGCATCATATATACATTTTCATAGCATATTAGGACATACCTCTCAACTTTTTATAGCAAGGAATGTGGAG
This sequence comes from Protopterus annectens, assembly GCF_019279795.1. Taxonomy (NCBI): domain Eukaryota; kingdom Metazoa; phylum Chordata; order Ceratodontiformes; family Protopteridae; genus Protopterus; species Protopterus annectens. The sequence continues at coordinate 875,780,037 of NC_056746.1, read as the reverse complement.
AAAGCCATACATAGTTGGATTGAAAAAGGACCAAACAAAGGGACACGTTTTACATACTGCTCTTGCAAACTGATATAGTTGATAGCATAATATGATTTCCATTAATGTGAATTGTCTGAAGGGTAAGAGTTTTGAAATTCAAATGTCTGCCATTGTTTTTTGGCTCCAATAGTCAAGTATTTTCAAATTATTTGTGGGAAAATCAACTTTGTATGAGGAGCAGGGCAAAGATGTGATGCCAAAATCAAGACATTCTACAAAAATCTAAACAGCTGAAAGGTGTGCATGGGCAGCAGATTTGCACAATGGTTAACTAAGTGTAAGCACATGCGAGATACAGCTGTTTGTGCATAGGTAAGCAGTGCGCAAATGTAAGCTGCATTGCTAATGTGTGACAGTTACTCCACACCAGGTTTTTGTGATGGCCAAAAGCATTTAACTGTATCCAGTTTCTATATCTGCCTGTCTGCTTCCTAGGTGGTTCGGTTTCAACAATGCCATGCTTTGTGCAAGCCACATAAGCACAGTCAAACCTGCAGTCATTTCTTTGAGCTACATAGCACATTTCAAAAATAGTGGAAAAAAAGTAAAATTAATGGAAAGGGAGACATACATGAACTGAGCAAAAGTAAGGTATGACATGCACACTACAAAATTATACTACACATCAGATATTTCTACAGAGTTCAGAATTTGAACTCTCACACCACTGCAGATTCAGAAAACAGGATGGATGCATTAGCCTCTTTGCCACACAAACAGCTTTGCAGCAAAGAACTGAAGTTATTGTTCACACAAACAAATGCACTGGAATGTACACTGCTATGAGATCTTTAGCTGTGACTTGTACTTTTAACCCTCTTTATTACATTTGGATATAGTGCACTTACTGATCACACAACCTGTTAGGACTCTGTTTTCAGTTATACAGCTTTGTCTAACTTGTTGGTGTTTCTTGGTACTTCATCAGTTATCTGAGCAGTACAGTGAGACATTCAAGTGTGTAAGGCATTCATTCAATATCATTGGCCTTAAAATGTGTGAGGATATTAAATGGGAGTGATATGATATGCATTTGCCAGCAGGTGAAGGCCAGGTTGGATGGCACTAGCAGCGATATACTGCTCATTTGGGGAGACCATTGCTGAGTTACTGTTAAGGCACAAACAAGACTACACTGTTTTTTTTTTGTGGGGGGGGGTCATGTACTGTTATGTAGCAAACAAGCGTAGCCTGTACTTTTATGGGTAAGCAAAGCTGATAGTGCTATGGCACAAACAAGGATATGATGCTGTTGTTACTCTCCTTGTTCTGCTTCCTGTCTGTTGTTTGATCTTGGGAAGGGTTGTGAAGTTAGAAACTGTAATGTGTATTAGTACTGTATAATTTCTCTCTTTACGGATTTTCCAGTACAAAGGTATGGTGAAAGAATAAGGCCATGTAGTGAGCATCAGAATATTTCAGATGTAAGACTGTGTGAAAATTTGACCCCTGAGACCTAGTACTTACTAATGGACACATATTGGTAAAGTAAAGTTTTCTCTGCTATCACATGTTAAAGCGTTGTTTGCACAAATCCACAACACTATTTACTTAATTACTGTTCCAACCTACTGAATACAGGGTTATGCCATAATATCATTCAAAAACTACACTCTAGGTTCTGGACTTACCTTGCAAATGTTGCAGTGTACACATTTTGAGTTCAGGGCTGATTCTGTCTGATGCAAGCAGTACACAGCCATTACATGGGGATGTACATGTTGTGTGAGTTGCCTGGCATCAGTTTTACTATATGTACAAGTAGGAGAAATGTATTAGGTTCCTAGGTGGCTAGTGAATGTGCTATGGGTTGTCTTTTAGCCAAAGCAAAGGCATACTGAGCATGCCTGCATTTGCCTGCAGGCACTGCAGCTGGTGGTTCCTCCTTTGAACACTCCTCTTACTGTGGCTGTGGTGACTGGGGGATGTGTGTCCCTTCCCCTAGTTGAGCCTGCTGCAGCTGTTTCCACAAGATCAGATTGTGTAGCATAGTACATACTGTGAAGACTTACGCACATGTCTCTGCATTATACTGCAGGGCTCCACCAAATGTATCGAAGGACTGGAACCGTGACTTCAGCAGCCCAGATACATGCTCTATGATGTTTCTGCTTTGGGCATGTACCTCACTATGGCATTCTTCCGTGGGTGTGTGTACACTTCTGATGGGTGTCATTATCCAATATTCCAGTGTATAGCCAGCATCCCCAGTAAATGGCTCTGTGGGATGTCCCCCCTAGCAAACATCTGATACATCTGTGATGTGTGCCAGATATGGGAGTTATGATAACTGCCAGGGTTGCCAGCAACCACATTCAATATTATTCCCTGGGAATTGCACACAACTTGGCAGTTGATGGAGTGGTTTTCACAAGGTTAATGTAGATTCTACCATGCTCACCAGTTCCTTGATGTGTACATGAGTGCAATCTATGGCACCCAGTACCTCAGGGTAATGTGCTACAAGGTGGAACTGTTGCATATTGCTAGCCCTCTCCTCAGAACTATGGGGACAACATATGTGCTCACTGGCATGTATGAGCATAGCATCCAGAAACTGGTGGAGGATCCTGGATGCGGATGCCCATGACATACCCATCATGTCTCCAGCTGGTCTTTGAAAAGTGCCTTTAGGTAATATTCTAAAGGAGACAAATACCTTAGTTTCCACTTGGATGGGCTGCCCTCAATTGGGTCTGGCTCTGAGGAGAGGGCAGCAGAGCTCACGGAGTTCTTGTAAGGTGTCCCTGTCCAGCCTGTAGTGCTCTACAATTTCCAAGTCATGTAGTGTCTGATAAGTTACCCTGGGCCTGAACACTGTTCTCCTGCTCAGCCTAGGCCTATTGTCATCAGCACCAGCAGCACTGACTTCAGCCTCTAGCACATGCAGATGTAGAATAGCTGCAGCAGCCCCTATCATTGTGTCAGTTAAAATGTCCTTGCCTTTACTCCAATGGTATTAAAGTATTTAGGAAAATAAGAATTGCGGTTACATGGATGCTTTATAGCATGTTGGATTGGTTCAGGAAATTAGAGTTCACCTGTTTATACTGTAATTAGCATTTATTACACACGCTTGCTGCTTGCTTATCATTGAACTAGGCACAACTCTGCTCATCCTAGTGCACTTCTGTGCAGCTATGCATAAATAAAGTAAGCACGGCAAAATTACTTTCCTCCATTCCCGTGATATTGCATAAACATTCAGTATAAAAAGAAAAGCTTGCCTACCCTGTATTCAAACCCAAGACCTTCTGCATTCTAACCCAACACATACATGTGGTGCCACAGGACTATTTATAAGACAAATGCAACAAAAGCTGTCATTCATTCATCTCTCCATTCTGCGATGCTGCGCTACTTGCATCACTGCACAAATGAGGACATTAAAAAAATGTACAAAAATTATTCAAAATGGAAAGAGAATACACATTTTACAACAAAATTCCAAGGATGACATACAACCTGCAATTCGTGCATAGCTTACATGCACCTTCACCCTCCACAGACAGACCTGTACAACTTTGAAAGTGTAACCTGCCGCACCCCCTGCTGTCATAAGTCACTTTTGACATCCATTAAAAACAAAAACACTGTGGGAATGTATACATGGAGTGAACATCCCTACAGGATTACTCTTTTTTGGGATTCAGCAATACCAATGAGTTTTTACTTAATTTGCATTTTCACTGAGCTGACAGCCTGGAATCTACATGGTTAGTAGCCATGTCAGTGGAGAAACTGCAGGGAAGTACAATGTTGTAAACATAAGGGAGGCTATTCCTTTGCCCATATATCTGCTACATACAACATATGCTTACAGTACAATATAGTCTGTCTCAGTATGTTCACACATTGTAGCAGCCTGCATTATGTAGAATTACTCCTTTTTGAGGTGGCATTCATGTCATGGCCTTTACAAATGCATTTTTTTATTTTGTAACTGTGATATTCTAGCATCCATATCATGTAATTAGGTCATATGTGTGGGGTTACATGCTGAAGTCAATTCTGCACAAAATTTAAGAGCTTTTACTTGCTCATCCTTCTGTGTAGACTCCTTTCCATAGCTGTATTTGGAAAGTTTCCACCTACATGGCCAACACGAACACAGAGTCTACACAGTTATTTTACAGGTTGTTGAATTGCTCCACCGTGTTTATTTCCTTCATTAGCATAAAATTCAGCTACTTATGCTGTAATTTGTATGTCATGAATGTTTCTGTATTTGTGCATGAGTGCACATCACTGAGTGGAGCTTACTGAATGTAAAACTTGCCGTGCCCATGTGCGCATCATGGCATGTTGTGCACACGGTAAAGATTATCATGTAGGCTTCCTCCATAACTCTTCCAAATAGTGAATCACACAAAATGTAAGAAATGACAGAATATGAAATCAAAAATCTGTAAAAGTACTAGCAGAGACAGAAAGAACTATATGCACTTGGAAGAAGAAGAATAAGCATTTTGATGTACTGGCCAAAAATGCTTATTCACACTACTCACTATAGTAAAATTGACAGAAATGTATTGGCACCCTTAATGAGATTTGACTAAAAGTGCAAAGTTAGAGATAGGTTGAATTGGTACAACTTGACAAATCTACTACATTTAGCTCTAACAATTTGTGCTGTGTCTTCTTTCTAAA